>NW_022436996.1:10241625-10261532 GCF_009761245.1 Sapajus apella
TTTTCATATGTAATTCCTGAGACTGAAAACCGAGACCCTTTTCATATATAAAGCTAAAAACCTAAGATTCTTCCACGTGAAACATCTAAAGTATAAGCCTATATAAAGGCAGAATCTTCCTCTGTTAGGGGAGCTGGATTTTGGACAGATTACCACCCAAGGCTCCCAGCCGAATAAACCCTCCTTCCTCCTGTATTCGGTGTTCAAGAGATCCGTTTCCTGCGGCCGGTCCTGCTACAAGATTAAATGGAGAAAAGACATACAAATGGATTTAACGTGTACATGTGGAGAACTAAGGAGGACCCTAGAGTGATTACCACTCCCCACCCCCAGCGGGGGTTCAGAAGCTTACATAAGCTTCTGATGTTCCCAGGATGTTA
Organism: Sapajus apella; assembly: GCF_009761245.1. NCBI lineage: Eukaryota > Metazoa > Chordata > Mammalia > Primates > Cebidae > Sapajus > Sapajus apella. Next base: position 10,242,006 of record NW_022436996.1, read on the forward strand.
AATAATATCCTGGAAAAATAGATTATGGGAGTGGAGAGAAGAGTAATTCTGTTGAAGGGATTACTAGGGAGAATAATTGGATCTAGGAACAGAGATGAACTTGTAAATATCCTTTTATTTTTTGAGACAGAGTCTTGCTCTGTCACCCAGCCTGGAGTGCAATGGTGCAATCTCATCTCACTGCAGCCTCTGCCTCCTGGGTTCAAGCAATTCTCATGCCTCAGCCTCCTGAGCAGCTGGAAATACAGGTGTGCACCACCACACCTGGCTGATTTTGGTATCTATCAATTCCAGGCCTTTAGATAATAATTTAACTCTTTTAATCAATCTTCAATCAGGAAATTTTTTAATTCACCTGTGACTTGTAAGCCACACCCTCACGTTGCTTCTAGCCTGAACCAATGTATACCTCACATATATTGATTGATGTCTTATGTTTTTCTAAAACATATAAAAACCAAGTTGTAACCCTTGGACATATGTTCTCAGGACCTCTTGAGACTGTGCCTTGGGCCATGGCCACTCATCTTTGGCTTAAATAAACCTCTTTAAATATTTTACAGAGTTGTTTTTTTTTTTTTTTTAGATGGAGTCTTGCTCTGTTGCCCAGGCTGGAGTGCAGTGGCAGTAACTCAGCTCACGGCAACCTCTGTCTCGTGGGTTCAAGCAATTCTCCTGTCTTAGCTTCCCTAGTAGCTGGAATTATAGGCATCTGCTACCATGCCCAGCTAATTTTCATACTTTGAGTAGAGACAGGGTTTCGCCATGTTGGCCAGGCTAGTCTCAAACTCCTGACCTCAGGTGATCCACCTACCTTGGCCTCTTAAAGTGCTGGGATTACAGGCATGAACCACCACACCTGGCTTTTTTTTTTTTTTTTAATCAACAGTGAGGGAATGTGGTCTTTCTTCGGGTCCACAAGGGGGAGTAGTTTTAAGGGCAAGAACTTCCTAGCACCATGCCCCCCCTGCCCATCTCTCTCCATCTGGGAGATTTACTTTGCAGGTGTGGAAAGAAACTAAGAGTCAATCACTTCAGCGGAAGTTCTAAGGAACACCTTTCATTGGCCTGAGGTCTTAGAGAAGGTAGGGGTTCCTCCCAGGCTAAAAGTTCTCTTCTTCCACACCCCTTCGGACTCCATGTATGGCTCTCCTTCCACAAACACTCCCTTTGTGGAAGCAATCTTTATCTCTCCTGGATTTTCCCTCTGGAGTCCCCTTCCATGAACACTCCCTTCGTGGAAGCCTGTCTTCCCCTCCTAAACTCCATCTCTCCCTATTCCCTTCCTATTCAGTGAATATTCCTACTCAGTGTATAAGCTGCTTTCCTCTCCTGGATTCCATGTCTCTGGATTCTCTCACTCAGTGTGACAGTTAGCGGTTTCTCTCTCTCTCCTTCTCCTGCTTCTCTCTAAGTAAATCACTTTCTACAAACACTTTTGTGTCCAGCATTTACTATGCACTGCACTGTGGTCCCCTCTCTCATTCTTGAGAAGGCAGGAGGCCAAGAACCTGGAGAAACATCCTCTCAGGGAGGCTAAGGGCTCCCTGAACCCCAATATTACAAACAGTATCACCTCTTAAGGGATGTTTGGTGAATCAAGAGAGAAAATGAATAGAAAGTGATTGGTTTAGAATCTGGATGCTAGTCCCTTTTCCTTTCTTGTCTTTTTCAAGACCAGAGCAGCAAAGAAAAAGGAGATAAACTTTGAACTCTTCTCTGGAGCCTGGTGAGCTGCTTCCTCTCAATAGGGAGAATCGCTTCCTGAGCCCAGGTGAGAAGTGGTTTCTCCTTCAATCCTCATTTACCACACAGAGTATATAGCCTATGTATGCTCACAGGTATTACCTTCTGAAGAAGAGTTGTGCTCATTTGCACTCCTGTTGGAAATGTTTCATTGTTGCAGAAAATAGAGACCCAGGCATTGCCTTGTCTTTTATTTTTTTTCAGAGTCTTGCTCTGTTGCCCAGAATGCGGTGGCATGACTTCGGCTCACTGCAACTTCTGCCTCCCAGGTTCAAGCGATTCTCTTGCCTCAGCCTCCCAAGTAGATGAGATTACAGATGCCCACCAGGACACCCGGTTAATTTTTGTATTTTTGGTAGAGACAGGGTTTCACCATGTTGGCCAGGCTCTCCTCAAACTCCTGACCTCAAGTGATCCGCCTGCCTCGGCCTCTCAAAGTGCTGGGATTACAGCTGTGAGCCACTGCGCCCGTCCACCTTTTCTTTCCTGGCAAGGGAATGGTAGGTTCTGATCCTGGTTTGCAAAATTCTTTCAAAAAAGAGATCATGGCCTTTCTATTACTCTGGCACATAAAATAACTTTCCCAAAGAACAAATATGCACCATTACTTGGATGAATCTCCATCAGTATCTTTATTTCTTTACACACAGCTTTGTCTGCCTTCTGAGGGTTCCAGAACTGATGTGTTACTGCCTTGCCTTTCCTTCCTTGTCTTTCTGGGTCACCTCTGTAGCTCTGAGAAATTGAATTTGCATCTTAATCCTACAGTGTGACTCCAATGCTCTGTCTGCCAGCCTCACAGTCAGTGTTTCTGGCATGGCCTTGGAATAAGCCCTTGAATAAGACATTTTCCGGAATGGTTTCTATCCAGATGTATTAAAACGCTTGCATTTAAAAAAAACAAAACAAAACAAAACAAACAAACAAAAAAAAACCTTTCCTATGGTTCTGACAAACTTGATCCAAAGTATTTGTTTACAGTCCCTATCTCCCTAGAGGAATATAGTAAAGTTTTACATCATACGGCTGAAAATAAAGCAACTGTCTAGCAAATACTATATTCTTACAATTGATTATATTCATCATATATAGTACAAGATTTCTACTTCCAAAAAAGTAAGTCTCTTATATTTTTAACTAATTTCATGGAAAGATGAAAGTTTGGCAGCCATCTCCAAAGATGACTACGTATTTAAATTTGAAACAATACCCACTTTATCACTGGTTTTTGATCCTCTAAATGGCTCTTTTGTTTCATTCTGGGTGGGTACATGTGGCTTAAGAGGGGGATCTGTGTTTTCACAGCACAGCACTTTTTATTTTAGCTAACCATCCATCACCAGTCACACTTTCAGTGTCATTTAGATTTGAAGTTTCCATTTGGATAGGCTTTGCAAAAAGGAAAGAATGAAACACACACACACACACACACACACACACACACACACACACCCCACTGTAAGGACATAAGCATTTCATAGCACTATATAGGAAATGCAGCAGACCTGAGTGGAACTCACTGATTTTCTTTAGCATTTTGATTATATGGGTCTATGAGTTCAGATGAATTGAAGCACAAATGAAACTCAACAGACATGATGAAATCCACCGAAACTGCTGAAATGGTTGGGCAGAGCCCATAAAAATGGTTTCATTCTCTGAGACGAGAGGGTAAAACTGGGTCCTAATTCAAGAGGCAGCTTCTGGGGGCTGTCATCATCAAGTCCTCAAACTGAGAGATACTTTTCAACAATAGGGTTAGTCTTTATATGCTGTAGCGTTGAACAGACTTCAGTAAATGACACAAAGTAGGTTAATCTCTATCAGCAGCAGGACAAATGCACTATGCCACTTTTAAAATTACACAAATTTAATCCCTGCAATGTTTATACTATGTTGGTAACCTACATGGATGGCTGGGGCAGGTGGTGGGATAAGACCCAAATAAGATACTTTTAAAACATTTTAATTTAATCAACAATTGGCTCAGGGAAGAGAGTACAGTCAGGAAAACAACCCTGACATTGAACAGACGCACCTATTTCTAGTCTCCATTCCATCTTTTGTCCTCAAGCGTCTCAGAGGCTGAAAGTATGCTCAGAAACTTGTTGTGTAAATGCCATTTTTAAAGAAGTATTTTACTTTTTTATAAAACAGAAAGACTAATATTTGCCCTAACTAATTCACAGGAGGCTGTGTGTATCCAAGGAGATCATACATGTATAAGAACTGGAAAATGTGATTGATATGGAATGCCCTATCATTACTGTGCCCATGTGAGAACATTCTCAAAGAGAATGTGGGCTTCACAACTACTGACTGCTACTGGGCAATTCAAGTACAAGGTGGAATACTTATTCTCGGTTGCCTGAAAAACAATGAGATTTCTTTCTCATACACAGACACAAATGTATTCCGCATAATTGCCATTAACTGTTGACTGCTTTTGCTTTCATGAAATATCTGGTAAAATATTATTTAAAAGACTCTCTCTAGGGCTGGGCATGTGGCTCACACCTGTAATCCTAGCACTTTGGGAGGCCAAGGCGGGCAGATCACAATGTCAGGAGCTCAAGACCAGCCTCACCAATATGGTGAAACCCCATTTCTACTAAAAATACAAAAATTAGCTGGGCTTGGTGGTGAGTGCCTGTAGTCCCAGTTACTCGGGGGGCTGAGGCAGGAGAATTGCTTGAACTCGGTAGGTGGAGGCTGCAGTGAGTTGAGATTGCACTGCTGCACTCCAGCCTGGTGACAGAGCAAGGCTCCATCTCAGAACAACCCGAGTAGCTGGGACTACAGGCACGCGCCACCATGCCCAGCTAATTTTTTGTATTTAAGTAGAGACGGGGTTTCACCATGTTGACCAGGATGGTCTCGATCTCTTGACCTCGTGATCCACCCGCCTCGGCCTCCCAAAGTGCTGGGATTACAGGCGTGAGCCACCGCGCCCGGCCCCTTTTTTCTCTTTTTAAAAATAAAGTCTGCCTGATATATACCTTCTATGGCTCCTTTCTCATGAGTTGCAATAATTGTATATCACAAACCTAAATTATAAACAAATTTGTATTTTCCAATATTTTTTCATGTTCATTTCACATAACATGGTTTGAGTTTCTTTTTCTTATTTTCTAGAGTACCTAGGAATGTGCTGGATGAATGACAGCCTCACAATAAATTCTTTCTGAGGTTGTTTTATTGATTAAGAGCAAATAAGCTAATGTTAGTTATAAACTGCTTATATGCTGTAGCATATACTATTTAATGTTCCTGGAATCTTCTTTTTAAGAATGATAATAAAAGTTTGTAGAAGGCTGAGCACAGTGGCTCATGCCTGTAATCCCAGCACTTTGGGAGGCCGAGGCAGGTGGATCACCTGAGGTTAGGAGATCGAGACCAGCCTCACCAACGTGGTGAAACCCCATCTCTACTAAAAATATAAAAATTAGCAGGGCATGGTGGCATGTGCCTGTAATCCCAGCTACTTGGGAGGCTGAGGCTGGAGTATCTTTTGAACCCGAGATGTGGAGGTTGCAGTGAGCCAAGATCGCACTGCTGTACTCCAGCCTGGGCACTAGAGTAAGACTACATCTCAAAAAAAAAAAAAAACAAAACAAAAGAAACAACAAAAAAAAGTTTGCAGAAGTAGAATTTTTACAAATATATTATTAATTATTTAATGAGAATACTTTCTCAAATTCAGAGCTAGAATTAGAATTGATAAGCCAGAAGTATTTTACCTTCCTATGTCAATTCCATAACAAAAATGAGTTTCATTAGACCACACACGAGAGTCTTCTTAATTTTAGAGCAACATTATATTTCATTTCTTATAATATCTGTTTAAAATGCATATATACTATTACCTTAAGTCAGTATCCTTTTCTTCGGCAGTTGAAATTAAATTTCTTCCTGCACAGTTTTACTAAGCCTGACTAGATGAATGAAGTATCATTGTTCAATAAATGTGTGATAAAGATCTTGACCAATCTCGATTTTACAGGTAGCATTTTCCATGTAAGTAGAGAAAACTCAGCACAAAGTCCATCTCCCTTTTGTAATAGGAACATGGCATTGGTTAATTGCTGACGACCTCGATTTACTAAGTAGGAAACTGTTAAGCATGCATCATTACGTTCCTTAGGACACCTCTTTGAGAGGATGCCATAATCTATTATCAAGTAGGTCTAATTCTCTCTTGATTTACAAAGTGGTAATAATATTCCCTCTCACATAATGCTTTGCTTGGAGGATTCCAAATCCAGGCACTAAAATATTTACAGCCTCCCCAGGAGGAATTGGGATGCAGGTGGTATTCTTATTACCACAGCAAAGAAAATGGAGGGGTTTGCCTGAGATCTCCAGGCAAGTCAGCTATTTGGGGAGCAGAATCTAGATCTCCAATGCCTAGCACACAATCACAAAAGCAAAGAGCTCTCAGGAGAGTTGCCCATATCATGTGTCCCCAAAACAAGAGGGAAAATGACGCCTAGGAGGCTCACTGCAGAATCCCCATTGTGCAACCATGTCACCGTTTCCCTCTGACTGCACATAAAGCACACTGAAGGGTAATCAAGCAACATAAAATCCTAATGGTGCCCTTAATGAGGAGGGACCATCACTCCAACTCCCTTACCTCCCACTATCCAAGCTAGCAGCCCCAAATTCCTCTCCGGGATGACTAATCCTGAAAGCAAGGCGTAGTTACAGAAACAATCTTTGGCTTACAAGGGACCCTCAAGCTCTGATGATGATGAAGTTTGATAGCAATAATGTCAAACTTTATATGGCCATAATCCAAGTTTACAATGATACATTAAGCCATAATGCTACTATTTATATCACCATAAACCGGGTTTATGGTGATATAAATAGTCATCCTAATGGCATTAGCAGCAGCACTCAGTGGAATCACAGCTGTTGAGTACTGCATTTATGCTATTAGCATTGCTATTTATATCACCATAAACTTAGGTAGTCAAACTTGTTATATATGAATATAGAGGAAAGATAGATATCCCCATTTTATGCCCAAATCTTGGCTTCTATACTGGAGGCTTTATGGCTGTTCCCCTCCTCTAAGTTAGCTCTGCTTGGGTTGTGTGATGTTTCTATAGGAGCCACAGAAGAGCAAGTCTCATTGCTGGTATCTTCTGAGGAGCTGGAAATATTTAAATGATAAGAAAGTGCAAGCCACAGCTGCCATGCAAACTTACTGTCTCCTTGGCAGCGCAGTGGACCCACACTCAATTTGGCTTCTGAGCCTTGCCGGTCGGTATCTCCAACCACCACTTGGCTCACTGGCAGGTGATCTTTGTATGTTAAGAAACCAGCATCCTTCCTCCTGGATCACAGGGAAAGACAGAAAAAGAATGAGGAGGCTGAGTTAGAAATATGACTTTTCTGCTAATTGCTTAAGTTGTCTAAGGATGGCATTTCAGTAATTGTTTGGAAGTTTACTAAATAAAGCCACAGTTAAACAGTTGTTCTCTCTCCTCCGTAGGTGGTCTCATAGCACATTGCTCAGAAGCACCTCTGGCATTTTTGCCTTCTGGAAAACAGAAGTGACACCCTGAATTCCAGAGATTCACAACCATTATGCTGCATACTATTTTAGATTGAGAGCAGACCACAGCCCATGCTGAACACCAAGCACACATGCAGAGTTTGCTGCTGCCACAGAATCAGAAGCTCAACAAAGTCAACCCGATCGCTTGAATAATCCGTGCAACAAAACCCTATTTTAAAACAACCCTTTGTTTCTTTCATTGCTTTGAAGCAATTCCTTCAGAGGCTTTCTTCCCTGTGGTACGTCAGCTAAATAAGGGACACCTTTTATTCCTTTATCTCGTCTTGTTTAGTTTAACAAGTGGAATAGTTTATGTGAAGTTTCCAACACAGAACAGGTGTTCAATAAGTGTCTATTTCCATCTACAATGAAGAGTGGGGCTGACATTCGAGCCCAGTTGGTCTTCCTCCTGAGTTTGTTCTTCTTTTTACATTTGTCCTATTTCAGGTTTCCCAAGTCTATCCTGTATCCACCCTAAATGATGAAAGACAAGGCTAGTTGCAAAGTACTGACCCTAGAATGGAGCACAGAAACCCAGGAGGTGTTCCTGGAGATGGGCTTAAGGTGAGTTATGTGCAGTGGTGTGTTTTGGGGCTGTGCAGCACTGATTTCACCCTCATGGGAAATCAGTGCCCCTTTGCCCTCTTTTCTTGCTCCTGCGGCTGAGGGATCCCTCATTTGGGTGGGAGGCACACAGCAGTCTGATGTCATTCCTCAAATGTACCCTTTCAGATGATTTTTTATATGGTTCAGTTTGAATATAAATAACCATTTTGAAATTGCACATAGAACTAATCACAAAAAAACCCACCCTGATTTTGGATGACAGGAGAATGAGAGGGACAGTTCGATAATTTAAAGATTTGCCATTCATGTCTCTTGGTGAATAGTGCAGGGAATGGAGATGAACCAACCTGGAGGCCTGTCTTGAAAATGCTATGATATGTGGAGCAGTTACTTATACCTCTGACCTTCTTGAGTGTCAGTGAATATATGCTTCCTCATATATTTCTATGTGTCAGGACCCTTAGAAACCCAGAAAGGAATGACAGAACTTGGCCAGTGGGCCTCAAATAAATGCATTATATACTGCCTTAGTTATTCATTGTTTTCCAAATAAAGGGGTTTAAAAAAATAATTATGTATCAAATCAGAATTAAGATAATGCAGAAAAGCACTGTGATTCTTATTGACACTGGAGCTCCTAATGACTAGGCCTGAAATATCTCAGTGGACTTTTTTACAAACCCACCATCTTTCATTAGAAATTCTATGAATTAAAGTCATGTCAAAGTGGAAACAAAGCCTTTGATATTAAGTGTGATATTTAGTGCTTCTTAAAGGAACAATAAATAACCTACTAGAAATGATGTTGTGTCTTCCACAGTACATCCACCATGATGCCTGGCTAATTTTTGTATTTTTAGTAGAGATGGGGTTTCACCATGTTGACCAGGCTGGTCTCAAACTCCTGACCTCAGGTGATCTGCCTGCCTCAGCCTCCCAAAGTGCTGGGATTACATGTGTGAGCCAGCACTCCTGGCTAATAATGTTGGTTTATTTATGATAAGTGACAATGCACTACCTTCTTATGACACTAGTGCTAGGAGAGAGCTGTTCCAGTTACTATGTAATTTCATTGCCCAAATTGCGATGTGTATAACCTTATAGGAACTCACATATCTACATACTGTCACAATTTGGAAATATAATTTTTAAATGTTTGTAAACATAAATATAGACTTTTAGTCGATTTTGAGCTTAAAAAATTTTTATACTAAAATCAGGCATAACTTAGTTTCAATAAAAACTGATTAACATCAGGGATGACAGAAATTTATAAGTCACATTTTATCAAAATTTTGGCATTATTAGTGAATGATACTGAAAATATCATGATTCATTAAGAAAAGCCATTTAAGTGAGATGATGTACATTATTCCCATTTTACTGATGAGAAGAATGAGAATAAGGGAATTTATCTATACCAAGTTTACCAGTGTTAGTCTGGATTCAAATTCACACTATCTGGATCCCCTCCTTGGACTTTTTACTTTAAAAAGGGGAAAAAAACAAAACAGAATAGAATCAAAACACCACTATGTAAATTAAAAGAATTTTTCTTTTAATTCTCACTATAGGTGAGGTGAAAAGTACCTTTTTAACATGTACTTAGCTAGCCTGAAATGTTAAGGCTATTTGTAAGACATAAACTTAAAGCTATCTGTAATGTTTTATTCACATTTACCCTGAATCTATCAACGTACCATACTAAGCCAAAAAGAAATCTAGAACCACCTCATGATCCAAATCAACCAATTTTTTTTTCTTTTTTCTTTTTCTTTCTTTCTTGCTTTTTTTTTTGAGGCGAAGTCTCCCTCTGTTGCCCAGGCTAAAGTGCAGTAAGCTCTGCCTCCCAGGTTCAAGCGATTCCCCTGCCTCAGCCCAAATTCAACGTTTTCAATGATATATAGAAGTTCATAAGAGGTTGCCGTATAGCTAGTAGTAATAACACTCAGATATTCCTTACCCAATCAACAAAGGAGGGAAAAATTGTCAGCTGAGAAAACAATAGAAAGAGAAAATGGTGTAAAGATGTCTCCTTGGTCACTTTTGACCAAAGATCAAAATAGGGACCCAGACAATGGCATGTGAAACTCTCAAAGTAGTGGACTCTACATTTGTTGTGGAAACTAATTCATGAAAGTCAGTAAAGTAGTTTAACCAGCACAAAGTCTCTGTGATCCTACAGCACAACCTACTTTTTTTGTTGTTGTTATATATATTTTTAACTTTAGAAACAGGATCTTGCTCTATTGCCCAGGCTAGAGTGCAGTGGTGCAATCATAGCTCACTGCAGGCTCAACTTGGATTCAAGGGATCCTCTTGCCTCAGCCTCCTGAGTAGTTGGGAGTACAGGTGTATGCCACCACACCCTCTGTTTTAATTTTTTGTTTGTTTGTTTTTGTAGAGACAGGTCTTGCTTTTGCTTTTTTGCCCAAATTCCTAGCTTCAGGGTGTGAGCCAAGGTGCCTAGTTCCCACAACCAATTTGTGGTCTGGAGAGGGGTCCTCTGAAATACCTTTATGATGTCCATCTAAGCACCTTGTATGATTTTTTTTTTGCAAGCAAAACGAGACTTTGTTGAAAGTTATGATCCTTACAGACTGAGGTCAATCTAATTTAGGGAGATATTCAGTAATGATTTATCATGTTAGCATAATAACCTAATTATATCTGTTAGTGGGCTTGTAATTTGAAAAATTCTATCATCCATTTCAAATAGGCCCTGAACTAAGACTCTTGTATGCTATTTCCATCAGCATTGTTACTCAAGTAAAGCTTGATTCCATGGATTTTGTTTTTCTAACCTGATGTGACTGTTATTTCCCTTCAGTATGGTTTTCTTGAAGAATTCTGTCTTGCTCTGCTTTCTTTCCTTGCCTTTTTTTTATTGTGCTTAGAAAGCAAACAAGCCTATAGGCAGTTTAATCTTGTCCTTAGCTTAATGAAAAAGTAGGAAAAAGAAACTCTAAAGAAAAATAAACATCCAAAATTTTTACAATGAGCCTGCTTTTCTACCAAATATTATTATATTATGAGTTTTCCCATACAGTAATTCTAACGGAGAAGGACTTCTCTTTAGCGAAGTTTTAGGAGTACTTAGTGACCCTTAAGAAAAGTGTACTCTGTGTCCTTTTATGCATTTCCATCACAGCATCACTCTAACAAGAAATTTCTGGACGGAATTCAGGAAGTCAAGGTTACAGCTACAGAAGTTATCTCATAGAGAGAAGTAGAAATACAAAATAAACACACAAGAAGAAGTTTAATACTATCATTCATTAGGGAAATGTAATTAAAACCACACTGAGATGCTACTTCACTCTACCAGGATAGCTGTAATCAAAAAGAGAGGCAATAACATGTGTTGACGAGGATTTGGAGAAACTGGAATTATCATACACTGCTGAGGGAGGCTGTAAAGTCATGATTCTCCTGTCTCAGCTTCCCAAGTAATTTGGATTAAAGTGCCACTGTGCCCAGTCATTTTTGAGAACAATTTGGCAGTTTCTTAAAAAGTTAAACATAGGTATCCATATGACTCAAGAATTCTACTTCTGAATATCTATACAAGAGACAGGAAAGCATATGCTCACATAAAGCCTTTTAGGCAGACGTTTGTAGCAGATTTAGACATGAGACCCAAAGTGGAAATAATGTAAATGCCCATCAACTAGGGAATGGATAAAAGTATGGTGTATACATGCAATGAACTATTATTTAGCAACAAAGAAATGAAAACTGAATACGTGTTGCAATATGAATAAACCTCAAGAACACTGTGCTAAGTGAAAGAAGCCAGACACACAAAAATCACATATTCTAATTTTACTGATATGAAAAAGCAAATCTACAGGGACACAAAGGAGATTAGGGGTTGTCTGGGCTGAGGGTAGAAACAGAAATTCAAGGTAAACAGTAATTCTATAGGGATAATGTTAATGTCCTAAATCAGGATTGTGTTGATTTGTTGCACAACTAAATGAATTTACTAAAATTTTACTAAAAAACCTTTACACTTGAATTGTACAGTTAAATCGATGAATATTATGATATTTAAATTATTCCTCAATGAGGTTATTTAAAAAAAGAACTGTAGATAGTCTCAAATGCCATTTGGCAATAAGGACAGACAAGTCCTCTGCACATATCTCACTGGAAATTGTAGGGTAACGAACTCCGAAGTTGTGTATTCCCTGTCTTTGGTATCATCTACTTTGTGACTAGGAACCAGAGACTACAAAATCCTTACTGACTCTGTTTTGAAGAGATTTTTCTACCATTAAAGTTTATATCACTATATTTACATATTCTATTGATCTTTCTTCCTGGATAGGAAACACACCTTTTTTAGACACCCATGATTTGTCTGTTCTCCTTACCTTTGACTTCTGTAAACATTCATTAACAAGAGCCAGGATACTTAAATGGTACAGAATGTCCCACCAATTTCCTCCATGTTTGATTCTCTTCTCCATTCCTTATTTAGAATTTGTCTTTTGTACCCCACCTGAGACCTCTGTCACTTTTCCAAACTAGCTTTAGGAACGCTGCCTCAATCACAGACAATCAAACATTCTTGGTTTTTCTAGGACAAGCTTAACAATAAAATTCTGTTTGATTGCCAACATTTGTCATTATAATATTCTGAAAATGCCAACATTTTTAGCATTAAATCTGCATCTCAAGGATTGCTTCTAAACTTTTTGGAGTCTTTTGTATGATTTCTGATTCAGACAATTAAGTTCACTTTACCTATACGTCTTTGTATCTCTTTTCTCCATTTCTTTTTTAATGGGATTTCACCATGTTGGCCAGGCTGGTCTTGAACTCCTGACCTCAAGTAACCTGCCTGCCTTGACCTCCCAAAGTGCTGGGATTATAGGCATGAGCCACTAAGCCCAGCCTCTCTTTTCTCCACCTTTTGTGCCTCCTAACAGGTATCCTCTAATACTTTGTACTTTTTCCATAGCAAGTGTTTAGAAAAAGGTCAAAAGGTAAAAACCTGTAAGAATTTTCCTGGAAAGTTATTTTACAAGTAGCTTATACTAAAGATTTTTTGTTAATGTCTATTTATTTCTATTAAAGGATCTTTGGGTTGTTCTTATTCTTTCTAGCTCTTAAATAAAAATTCACATCCAGGCATGGTGGCTTGTGCTTATAATTCCAGCACTTTGGGAGGCTGAGGTGGGAGGATCACTTGAGCCCAGGAATTCAAGACTATCCTGTGTGAAAAGACAGAAGATGGCTGATTAGGAGCAGCTCAGGATTGCAGCTCCCAGCGAAAGCACAGAGGGTGAGTGGACGCCGCATTTCCAGACAGATTTTTATTGCCCACAGACCAGAAGATTTCCAGGCGTAGGGGCCCCACGGGTCACCAGCGCTGCTGTTTTGGCTGGTGCGGCTGTTTTGGCTGGCAAGGCAGGTCTCTGCACAAAATATATGGGTCCAGATGTTGTTTTAGCTGGCGATTGGAGCTTCTGGGAGACAGAGTTGCCCATTCAACTGATAACAAAGGGGACAGAAACAGGGAGCCAGGCCAGGAGATTCCTGGGCAAAAAAGCGCCACAACTCTCAGCGTGGCTGTTTCAGCTGGCGCAGTGGGTCGCAGCATGGGAAATCACACAGATCTCAGCGCCTTTTCTTTTTTTTTCTTTTCTTTTGAGACGGAGTTTTACTCATGTTACCCAGGCTGGAGTGCAATGGCACGATCTTGGCTCACCGCAACCTCCGCCTCCTGGATTCAGGCAATTCTCCTGCCTCAGCCTCCTGGGTAGCTGGGATTACAGGCATACGCCACCATGCCCAGCTAATTTTTTGTATTTTAGTAGAGACGGGGTTTCACCATGTTGACCAGGATGGTCTCGATCTCTTGACCTCGTGATCCACCTGCCTCGGCCTCCCAAAGTGCTGGGATTACAGGCTTGAGCCATCGCGCCCGGCTCTCAGCGCCTTTTCAACAGGCAACTGGAACACCTGGGAGACAGAGTCACCCATTCCACAGGGGGAAAAAAAAAAAAGAGAGGGGTCTGAGGCACGGAGCCAGGTGATCAGGCTCGGCTGGTCCCACCCCCACAAAAAAACAGCAATCTGAAAGGCTCTGGATTGAGAGTTTCACAGCAAGCACAGCTGAACCCAAGATGGTCCAACTCTGTGGGGGAAGGGCGTCCGCCATTACCGAGGCAGTCCACCACTACAGAGGTAGTCTGCCATTGCCGAGGCAGCCCACCATTGCCAATGCAGTCTGCCATTACAGAGGTGGACTGCCATTGCCAAGGCAGTTCTAACTATACCCGTATAAACAGGACTGCAGGGAAGTTCACACAGCAGCTCAGCAAAGCCTCTGCAGGCAGACAGTGACTAGGCTGCCTCCTCGCTGGGCAGGACAGCCCTGAAAAAGGCAGCAGCATAACAGAAACTTATAAATAAAGCCCTAACTCCCTGGGCCACAGCACCTAGAGGAAAAAAAAAGCGTTTATGAGTTCTGCTTAAATGTACCTGCCCAGCAGCTCTGAATGAACAACGGAGCTCACAGCTCAGCACTTGAGCGCCTATAAAGGACAGGCTGTCTCCTCAAGCAGCTCCCTGACCCCCGTATATCCAAAGAGTCACCTCATAAAGGAGAGATCAGACTGACATGTGGCGGGTATCCTTCTGGGACAAAGATAGCAGAAGAAGAAACTGGCAGCAACCCTTACTATTCTGCAGCCACTGCAGGTGATCCCCAGGCAAGCAGGACCTGGAGTGGACCTCAGCAGTCCTACAGCAGAGCGGCCTGAATGTTAGAAGGAAAACTAAGAAGCAGAAAGAAATAACTTCATCATGAACAAACTGGATGTCCACTCAGAGTCCCAATCTGAAAGCCAACAACTACAAAGATGACAGGTGGATAAATCCAGAAAGATGGGAAGAAACCAGCACAAAAAGGATGAAAACACCCAAAACCAGAACACCTCTCCTCCTACAAGGGATCACAACCCCTCACCAGCAAGGGAACAAGGCTGGATGGAGAATGAGTGTGATGAATTGACAAATCAGGCTTCAGAAGGTGGGTAATAAGAAACTTCTCTGAGCTATGCAAAGAAACTAAGAAACTTGAAAAAAGATTTGGTGAAATGCTAATGAGAATAAACAACTTAGAGAGGAATATAAGTGAATTGATACAGCTGAAAAACACAACATGAGAACTTTGTGAAGCATGCAAAAATTTCAACAGCCAAATTGACCAGGCAGAAGAAAGGATATCAGAGGTCGAAGATTAACTCAATGAAATAAAATGAGAAGGCAAAGTTAGAGAAAAAAGGGTAAAAAAGAATGAACAAAGTCTCCAAGAAATATGGGACTATGTGAAAAAATCTAATCTACGTTGGATAGGTGTACCTGAATGTGGCGGAGAGAATAAATCCAAGCTGGAAAATACTCTTCAGGATATTATCCAGGAAAACTTCCCTAACATAGCAAGGCAGGCCAATATTCAGGTCCAGGAAATACAGAGAACACCACAAAGATATTCCTTAAGAAGAGCAACCCAAAGGCACATAATCATCAGATTTACCAGGGTCAAAATGAAGGAGAAAATGCTAAGGGCAGCCAGAGAGAAAGGTTGGGTTACCCACAAAGGGAAGCCCATCAGACTCACAGGAGATCTCTCAGCAGAAACCCTACAAGCCAGAAAAGACTGAGGGCCAATATTCAACATCCTTAAAGAAAAGAACTTTCAACCCAGAATTTCATATCCAGCTAAGCTAAGCTTCATAAGTGATGGAAAAATAAAATCCTTTATGAAGAAGCAAGTACTCAGAGATTTCATCACCACCAGGCCTGTTTTACAAGAGTTCCTGAAAGAAGCACTAAACATTGAAAGGAACGACCAGTACCAGCCATTCCAAAAACTTACCAAATACTAAAAAGCATCAACACAATGAAGAAACTGCATCAACTAATGGGCAAAACAGCCAGCTAGCATCAAAATGGCAGCATCAAATTCATACATAACAATATTAACCCTAAATGTAAATGGGTTAAACACCCCAATCAAAAGACACAGACTGGCAAATTGGATAAAAAGCGAAAACCCATCAGTGTGCTGTATCCAGGAAACCCATCTCACATGCAAGGATACACAAAGGCTCAAAATAAAGGGATGGAGGAAGATTTATGAAGCAAATGGAGAGCAAAAAAAAAGCAGGAGGTGCAATTCTTGTCTCTGATAAAATAGACTTTAAACCAACAACGATCAAAAGAGACAAAGAAGGACATTACATAATAGTAAAAGGATCAATGCAACAAGAAGAGCTAATGATCGTAAATATATACACACCCAATACAGGAGCACCCAGATGCATAAAGCAGGTTCTTAATGACTTACAAAGAGATTTAGACTCCCACACAATAATAGTGGGAGACTTTAACACCCAACTGCCAATATTAGACAGATCAGCGAGGCAGAAAATTAAAAAAGATATCCAGGACTTGAACTCAGACCTGGACCAAGGAAACCTAATAGACATTTACAGAACTCTCCACCCCAAATCCACAGAATATACATTCTTCTCAGCACCACATCACACCTACTCTAAAACTGACCACATAATTGGAAGTAAATCACTCCTCAGCAAATGCAAAAGAACAGAAATCATAACAAACAGTCTCTCAGACAACAGTGCAATCAAGTTAGAACTCAGAATACAGAAAATAACTCAGAACTGCACAGCTTCGTGGAAACTGAACAATTGGCTCTTGAATGTTGACTGGACAAACAATGAAATGAAGGCAGAAATAAAGATGTTCTTCGAAACCAATGAGAATGAAGACACAACATATCAGAATCTCTGGGACACATTTAAAGCAGCGTCTACAGGAAAATATATAGCAATAAATGCCCACATGAGAAGCAAGGAAAGATCTAAAATTGACACCCTATCATCAAAACTGAAAGAGCTAGAGGAGCAAGATCAAAAAAACTCAAAACCTGGCAGAAAACAAGAAATAACTAAGATCAGAGCAGAACTGAAGGAGATAGAGACACAAAAATCCCTTCAAAAAATCAATAAATCCGGGAGCTGGTTTTTTGAAAAGATCAACAAAATAGACAGACCACTAACCAGATTAATAAAAAAGAAAAGAGAGAAGAATCAAATAGATGCAATAAAAAGCAATAAAGGGGATATCACCACAGATTCCACAGAAATACAAACCATCATCAGAGATTATTAGAAACAACTCTATGCACCTAAACTAGTAAACCTGGAAGAAATGGATAAATTCCCAGACACTTGCATTCTCCTGAGCCTAAACCAGAAAGAAGTCAAAACCCTGAATAGACCAATAACAAGGGCAGAAGTTGAGGCAGCAATTAAGAGCCTACTACCCCAAAAAAGCCCAGGGCCATGTGGGTTCACAGCTAAATTCTACCAGATATATACAAAGAGGAGCTGGTACCATTCCTTCTGAAACTATTCCTAACAATCCCCAAAAAAGGAATCATTCCCAAATCATTTTATGAGACCAATATCATCCTGATACCAAAACCTGGCAGAGACTCACCAAGAAAAGAAAACTTCAGGCCAATATCCATGATGAAGATAGATGCAAAAATCTTCAATAAAATACTGGCAAACTGATTGCAACAGCACATCAAAAAGATTATCTACCATGATCAAGTAGGCTTCAGCCCAGGGATGCAAGGCAGCTTCAACATATGCAAGTCTATAAACGTAATTTACCACATAAACAGAACCAAAGACAAAAACCACATGATTATCTCAATTGATGCAGAGAAGGCCTTTGACAAAATTCAACAACCCTTTATGCTAAAAACCCTCAATAAGCTAGGTACTGATGGAACGTATCTCAAAATAATAAAAGCTATTTATGACAAACCCACAGCCAATATCATACTGAATGGGCAAAAACTGTAAGCATTCCCTTTGAAATGTGGCACTAGACAAGGATGCCCTCTCTCACCACTCCTATTCAATATAGTATTGGAAGTTCTAGCCAGAACAATCAGGCAAGAAAAAGAAATAAAGGGTATTCAAATAGGAAAGGAAGAAATCAAATTATCTTTATCTGCAGATGAGATAATTGTATATTTACAAGACCCCAAAATCTCCTGAAACTGATAAGCAGCTTCAGCAAAGTCTCAGGATACAAAATCAACATGCAAAAATCACAAGCATTGCTACACACCAGTAACAGACTTAAAGAGAGTCAAATCAAGAATGAACTGCCATTCACAATTGCTACAAAGATAATAAAATACCTAGGAATACAACTAACAAGGAACATAAAGGACCTCTTCAAGGAGAACTACAAACCACTGCTCAATGAAATAAGAGAGGGCACAAACAGATGGAGAAACATTCCATGTTCATGATTAGGAAGAATCAATATCATGAAAATGGCCATACTGTCCAAAGTAATTTACAGATTCAATGCTATCCCCATCAAGCTACCAATGACCTTCTTCACAGAGCTGGAAAAAACCACCTTAAGCTTCACATGGAACCAAAAGAGAGCCCGCATAGCCAAGTCAATTCTAAGCAAAAAGAACAAAGCTGGAGGCATCACACTACCGGACTTCAAACTATACTATAAGGCTACAGTAATCAAAACAGCATGGTACTGGTACCAAAACAGAGATATAGACCAATGGAACAGAACAGAGGCCTTGGAGGCAACACCACACATCTAAAACCATCTGATCTTTGACAAAACTGGCAAAAACAAGTAATGGGGAAAGGATTCCCTGTTTAATAAATGGTGTTGGGAAAACTGGCTAGCCACGTGCAGAAAGCAGAAACTGGACCCCTTCCTGACACCTTACACTAAAATTAACTCCAGATGTATCAAAGACTTAAACATAAGACCTAACACCATAAAAACCCTAGAAGAAAATCTAGGCAAAACCATTCTGGACATAGGCATAGGCAAGGACTTCATGACCAAAACACCAAAAGCATTGGCAACAAAAGCCAAAATAGTCAAATGGAGCCTAATCAAACTCCACAGCTTCTGCACAGAAAAAGAAACAGTCTTTAGAGTGAATCAGCAACCAACACAATGGGAAAAAATTTTTGCAATCTACCCAGCTGACAAAGGGCTAATATCCAGAATCTACAAAGAACTGAAACAGATTTGCAAGAAAAAAACAAATAAGCCTATTCAAAAGTGGGTGAAGGATATGAGCAGACACTTTATAAAAGAATACATACATGAGGCCAACAAACATATGAAAAAATGCTCATCATCATTGGTCATTAGAGAAATGTAAATCAAAACTACATTGAGATACCATCTCACGCCAGTTAGAATGGCGATCATTAAAAAATCTGGAGACAACAGAAGCTAGAGAGGATGTGGAGAAATTGGAACACTTTTACACTGTTGGTGGGAGTGTAAATTAGTTCAACCATTGTGGAAGACAGTGTGGCGATTCCTCAAGGACCTAGAAATAGAAATTCCATTTGACCCAGCAATTCCATTACTGGGTATATATCCAAAGGATTATAAATCATTCTAGCCGGGCGCGGTGGCTCACGCCTGTAATCCCAGCACTTTGGGAGGCCGAGGCGGGTGGATCACGAGGTCAAGAGATCGAGACCATCCTGGTCAACATGGTGAAACCCCGTCTCTACTAAAACTAC
>NW_022436996.1:10261632-10289890 GCF_009761245.1 Sapajus apella
GGGGGAGTGGGGAGTTGGGGAAAGATAGCATGGGGAGAAATGCCAGATATAGGTGATGGGGAGGAAGGCAGCAAATCACACTGCCATGTGTGTACCTATGCAACACTCTTGCATGTTCTTCACATGCAAACCCTAAAATGCAATAAATAAATAAATAAATAAATAAATAGACTATCCTGGGCAAGATGGTGAGACCCTGTCTTTAAAAAAATTTTTAAATTATCAAGGCATGGTGGTGTGTACTGATACTCCCAACTACTCAGGAGGCTGAGGTGGGAGGATAGCTTGAGCCCAGGAGGTTGAGGCTGCAGGAAGCCAAGATTACACCACTGCCTGGGTGACAGAATAAGACCCTGTCTCAAAAATAAAATAAAATAAAATAAAATAATAAAGTCCTAACTAAAACATATTTTTAAATATTTTTTTTTCTTTTTTTCTTTTGAGATGGAGTCTAGCTCTGTTGCCTAGGCTGGAGTGCAGTGGCACTATCTCGGCTCACTGCAACTTCAGCCTCCTAAGCAATTCTCCTGTCTCATCCTTCTGAGTAGCTGGGACTACAGGCACCCACTACCATGCCTGGCTAATTGTATATTTTTAGTAGAGATGGGGATTCACCATATTGGTCAGGCTGGTCTTGAATTCCTGACCTCAGGTGATCCACCCACCTTGCCTTCCCTACGTTCTGGGATTACAGGCATGAGCCACCATGCCCAGCCTAAAAATCTTACATAAAAGAGATATGAAACCTATGAACTCAAATCAAAGTTAGTTTTTGTCAAACATTTTTGAAAGCATGGAGAATTTTGATTTTATTGTATTTATTTTGTTCTCAGCTCCATCTTTCTGTATCTTCTCTGCTACATGTCCTCTGCCCAAGTCTCTACTAAAACCTGCTGTCAGAGAATAAGGTGGCAAACCTTAAATCTTCTACTTAACAAACCAGTTAAGTAGAAGCAATGCCTTACTGAGACTGTTAAACATGAGTTTATGGTGAGGAAGGAGACCCCTTCCTCTTGAGCTTCTAAGACAACTTCCCCTTAGCTTTGCATTTCAAAAGGAGAAGTAAAAGTTGAAAATAGAAGGCACAAGGTCAGTGGAGGAGACAAAACTGGTACCACTAGCCACTAGCCAGACCTGGAGGTTAAAGATGAACCCTCCACCCCAGTTTCCATCCAATCTGTAGGTCACATGGTATGGAGGAATCTTCCTCGGAAGGCATTGTTCTTGCTTAATCACGATTAGACCCCCACTAAGTCACGTACCCCTCGCTTATCTCATCGATCACGACCCTCACATGCACCCTCTAAGATTGTGAGCCTTTCAAAGAGGCCAGGATTTTCTAGTCGGGGAGCTCAGTTTTTGAGATGCAAGTCTGCCAAGCCTCTTGGCCGAATCAAAAGCCACAACCTTCCCAGCTCGATGTTCGAGAGGTTTGTTCCCGGCTGCTCCTGCTTCAATGGGAGGCTGTTTTGGAGTAGGTTCCTGCAGTAGGTCTCACCAACTCAGACCAAACCAACATGCAGTTACTTGTGCTAGGTGCCACAGAACTGACCTGAACTTTGAAACCCACCAGTTTTCCAAATAATAGAAGAGACATAGCCATCAATCAGAAGGGGCCCAGTTTGGCTGGGCGCGGTGGCTCATGCCTGTAATCCCAGCACTTTGGGAGGCTAAGGCGGGAGGATTGTTTGAGCTCAAGAGTTCAAGACCAACCTGGTAAATATGGCAAAACCCTGTCTCTACCAAAAATACTAAAAATTAGCTGACCCTTGTAGCATGTGCCTGTAGTCCCAGCTACTCCAGAGGCTGAGGTGCTTGACCCTAGGAGGTCGAGGCTTTAGTGAGCCAAGATCATACCACTGTATAGAGCAAGACATTGTCTCAAAACAAAAACAAAAGAAGGAGACCAGTTTACCTGAGCTGGCATGATAAGAGATCCCCCTGTTTTAACCCTGCAAGGGAAGGAACTTTGAAATGACCAATCCACTTTTTATTCCTTGTTTCTGCTTTCCTCAGACCTCTTCTGCCTAGAAAGCCAATCTCCTCTACTCAGTTCATTAAGACAACTATTCAATTTTATAGAATGAGATGGAGCCCAATTTGAGAATTGCTAATAAAAGCTAATTCAATCTTTAAACTGATTTTTTAATGTAATTTTGTCTTTTGATAACATTCTAGAAATCAAATCTCTGTGAATGGTGGTGGCTGAATTGAAGAGAGAAAGGAACATTCCCAGTATCACTGAAATGACTAGGAGGAAGAGATTTCATGTTCTTAAAAGAAAAATCCATAGGCCGGGTTTGCCAGCTCTTCTATGTTCATATTCAAAAATCACTTTTATATCAGAAGTTAAAGCCGTTGTTCATAGAACAAACAGAGGCTAGATCAGCAGCGGGGCCCTCTGATACTTGTAAAATGCTTCTCATGGTGAAGAAAGGAAGGAAAGGAAGGAAAGGAAGGAAGGAGGAAGAGTTGCTGGGAAGCAATGAGAGTGATTAAGAAAACAACCATCACAATTAGATCTTTAGAATCCATGCCTATGTCCCCGGTGAAATGAAAGTAATTACAGATTCAATTACTGCTTTTCAGTGAGAATAGTTTAAGCCTCTTACAAAATGCAAGACAATTATGTGTTCAATTTAGACTTCTCTTAGAAAGCCCTTGTAACCATTTTGGGAGTCTCTGCAAGACGTTTTTCTTTGATTTGCCTTTCTGGAATGCAAGTTCCCTGAGGGCAGATATATTGTTTCATGAGACTTTATACAATCAACACAAAAGTGTTTATTTAAAGTGGCTTCAAATAAAAGTGGCTGGCTCCGTATGTTTCATGATTGAATAAATACATGAATAAACATAGATGTTAACTAGGCACAGCTCTAAAATACTCATCCGTATGTGCTTACTATCAATGGAGAGAGATGAAAAAACCCAACAACAAGCCTTTCTTATACTGGAGTTCCTTGAATGCTCTTGAAATATTTTTAGTATCACTTTTTTTTTTCCTGTAATTGGGGTTTATGATTTCTTTAGAAAGTAATATTCAATTAGAAGACCGATGTCTCATTAATGTAGAGAAAGGGGTACAAGGCTTAGATTTGCAAAGGCAAACCCTACCTTGGCTCTGCCTCTGTGTAAAAGTAAGATGGTTGGTTTACTTGGGCCAATACTTCTTCACATAGATCTGCATTATGAGCCCTTTGAGGACAAGACTTTGTAGTCTTATGCAGTTTTCCCACACACCATTAGGACAGTAACCAGCATATGTTTTGGGAGATTATTTAGTTATTACCCTCATTTTTCAGAGGTCATCATAGACTAGGAATAAAACAATGCCTGAACTAAAGGACTCAACTAGTTAATAGCTGAGCTAGAAAAAAACGGATAAAATCTCCAATACTTTACAGTTTAAGAAGGAAAGATGCATGTTTACATTTTTTAAATTCTAAAATAACTTCAATTTACTTCCTTTAAATGATATAAAAATCTATTTTTTTTATTATATAGAAAAATTGTCTCACTGGCTTGAAGACTAATTTGTTCTACTTAGATTTTACTTTGTACACCTACACTTCTACTTTCCCTAAGCAGGAGTTCCTTACATTTTTAAAATCATGACTCATTTGCATGATTGGCAGAGGGAATGCTTGATGTGTAGCCTGTTTGCCATTTCCACTTTTTCATATCTAGCAATTAATGGCCAACTCCTGGCATCACAAAGTAGTCAAGGGGAAAATCTTCCTGTATAATGGCGCAGAATATCTTTTAAAATTTGAGGGAATAGTCTGGGGCTTCTTGGTGTTTCTGAAGCTTTATTTATAACCCATAATTAAATGGAGAAATCAGAGTGCCATGTGCACCCAGCCACTTACAATTCCCCTCTGCTTTTGTACGGTTCACACCCCTCCTCACTCTTGCCTTGATGGACCTTGGGTGGGTGCCTTTAAAGGTGCTCTTGGCCGGCTTCATTCCACACATCCATGTTTCTTTCCCTTGAAACTAAATAGGGATAGTTCACTCCCATGATGGTGATGATGGTTGTGGGCAGACAGAATATGCTGACCACTCCACTCGCCAAATAAATCTTTCCTGCTGGACTCTGAGATGTCCACAGGGATTGTTGGGCTTCTTTTATGTCACCTAAAGAGGATAACTGGGTGACATGTACAGAGAGGGCTCTCAGCTTTGGAATGTGAAGATATATGACATCTTAGTCTAGTTCACAGCCTGGGGAAACCCAATTTATGACTTCTTTTGGATATATAAAAAATTCTAAACCTGGAGAATTTTTATAAATGAAATTTTTATGTAATTTGCCTTGTGTGTATTCCATCACTATTTCCATAGATTTCAACACTCATGCAAAACAATAATCAGACTCTCCACTCCCTAAGTTTTTTGCTTAAATAGGATGGTTTGCTCAAAAGAACATTAGTCCTGATGCATTTAGCCTCAGAAGGAAGTACAATATGCCTTGAAATTTTAATTTGGGGATTTGGCCATCCTAAAAGGCACTGTTTTTCAATGATACAAGCATCATTTTTTTAAACCAAGAAGCATTGCTTTTTTTTTCTTGATGCCATTTCTAAAGACCCCTCCACATAACACAGATCCATACAAACGATGCCTGTATTGATTACTGCCACAATCTTTTCTCTACAAACATCACATCGCCTTTGAGATACTTTGTTAAAATTCCCACTTCAACTCAGCGGGTGATTTTGCTCCCCTAGTGGATACAAAAGAGTGATTTGAAGGTAGAAATGGTTTCTTTTATCCATCTTTGAAGTCTGTAAGGCCCTGAAGATAATCGATATGTGTTTTTATGTTATCAATATCTCGAAGATGCTGTGAGACGTAAACGTTTGAAAAAGGCACACCACCCCAGCTACAACAATGAAAAACACGTACTCTTCAGGGTGAGGTGGCCTAAATAAAAACAGAGTTTCAAACCAGCACTCAGTTACTGGGACTAATAGCAATCAGAATGCAGCCATGGGAAGAACCTTGAGATGGCTGTCAGTGTCAAGCATGAAGGAAGATGGATAAACCAAAGAAGTTGAAAATACATGATCTAAAATGCTGAGGGAACCAAAAGAATTAGGTGTACTGTGAGCCAAGGGAACAGGGAGCTTCTGGGGGGTGGGGTGGGGGCAAAGGGGTAAATTATGTTACATATTGCTAAAATGTCTCGTATAAAAATATTGAAGCATGCACATCAGTTATACCATTATGCAGATCATCAGTGGACAGGACACAAAGGGTAAGTGTTGTGAAGAAAAAGTTCCACAGCTGATAATTAAGTGGGAGATGAGAAAGAAGAGGCAAGCCTTAAACTCTTATTTTAAAGTTGGAATGAGAAATAGAAGAAGCAATAGGGTAGAAACTAGAGGAGTTTTAACATTAAGCAGTTTTGTATATAGACTGGGAACTGAATCAATTAATTATGTCTTATCCCATATGTCTGTAATCAATTTGCCAAGGTTGGCAGTAAAAAGCCATGAATATTACTGCCTTATGTGTATAGATAGCATAGAACCTCGTCCAGAAGATGTAAAGTGGCATGTGGTCAGGGACATTCGGACTAACCGTTGCTGGGGAATGTAAGCTGCACTCCAGGATCCTCTCATTTCAGATGCAGGGAGCAAGGAGCACCTGGGCCTCTTTTTCAAACTCATAATTGGGCACATGACTTTTCTGAAATAGGATGGCCAACATATTATGGGAAAAGATTCTTTGGCCTGTACCTTTGGAAAAAATGTCTGAAAGAGAAACTAACTAGACAATTTTACAGTGAGGCTCAGAGCTTTGTGGTTAACTCCAGCCAGCTGGATCTTTGATCTATATTGAGTTGGGAGAAAATCAGAAATTCAGCAACCCACTCTGGGACATTCTAAAACTTCAGTTAATTAGATTTTAATAAACAAGGTCATCTCTATTGGCAAACGTACTCAGTAATTTAGAGGGTAAACCATTTATGATGCAGTCCAACTTACACAAATTAAAGGACATATAAATCCTCCCCTCGGAAGTGAGGCAATAAAAATCCATCACTATTAATCAAGAGAGAGCAAATGTCTCAAAGATAATAGTAGGAAGCCTACACCTATCAGGCTATGTATATCTTGAACAGTGAAAAACTCAATTTAGCAATTTCACTTTTTTCAGAATAAATAAAGCATCTGAGTATCTCGTTTGTGTGAATTTATCTTTCTCTTATGAGGATCCAGAAGGAAAAATTGCCACATGCTTTTACAGAGCAGTCTCCAGGTTGCAAATAATCTGAAAATAGAAGAGGAAAATGAGGCAAACGAGTCTGTGGAGGATTGAGTCATTTTATTTCCTTGAGGTGAACAAAATCTTGATGACCAATCCTAAATTTAATGCTTAGAGACTGTTGGATTAGTCTGCTCATGCTGCCATCACGACACACCATGGACCAGGTGGCTTAGACAACATTTATATCCTGGTAGTTCTGAAAGCTTGAACTCCAAGATCAACGTGCTGGTAGGGTTAGTTTCTGGTGATGCCTCTCTCCTTGGCTTGTGGAGGGTCACCTTCACACTGTGTCCTCATATGGCCTTTCCGTGAACTAAAGTGGAGAGAGTAACCTCTCCTGTGTTTCTTCCTCTTCCTTTATGGCTAGTCCCATCGCATTAGGGCTCCATTTTTAGGGCCTCATTTTACCTAAGTAATTTCCTCATTGACCCTGTCTCCAAATACAATTGCATTGGGGGTTAGGTCTTAACAGATGAATTATCAGAGGACACAATTCTGTCCATAACAGTTGTGTATAATGTTTTATATTGAGTTTTAGAAAATATTAATTCTGGGCCGGGCACGGTGGCTCAAGCCTGTAATCCCAGCACTTTGGGAGGCCGAGGCGGGTGGATCACGAGGTCAAGAGATCGAGACCATCCTGGTCAACATGGTGAAACCCCGTCTCTACTAAAAATACAAAACATTAGCTGGGCATGGTGGCGCGTGCCTGTAATCCCAGCTACTCAGGAGGCTGAGGCAGGAGAATTGCCTGAACCCAGGAGGCGGAGGTTGCAGTGAGCCAAGATCGCGTCATTGCACTCCAGCCTGGGTAACAAGAGCGAAACTCCGTCTCAAAAGAAAAAAAAAAAAAAAAGAAAATATTAATTCTGAAAAATGGCAATAAATTTCTGAGGGGGGAAAAACAGATGTTTGGCCCTACAAGCAAGGGATCTGGGCGATACTGTCATGGGTATACTAATATGCAACAATGCCTAAGCTGTACATTTAACATGTACGCACTTCTCTCTATGAAAGTTATGGCTCAAGAAGGAAACACCATTGTTGGCTTATCATTGCTTTCTAAGACACAGTAGAAATTCCCAATCCTGGGCTCTTCACAATAAGAGTCCAAGTGACCGTTTCAGCATTTCACATGTCTTGGTGTTTCAGAATGCAGAATATAATGTGCTATCGAAATTGCCTCCTTGCCACAGAAACCACTTACCGTTCCTCAGCGTTGCTGTTTACTTTCACATTCCTCTGTTTGCACATGTTGCTGCCTTTCTAGGATGTCTTTCCTCTTTTCTTTTCCTAATTCAATCCCATTCATCCCTCAGGCCTTGTAAAGTTGTCATCTCTTCTGTGAAACTCTTCCTGACCACTCCAAGATCAATTAATTGCTGCTTCCTCTGGGAAGAAGTGTATTATCCCTAGATCTTAGAACTGTATTTCCCATAGAAATTGACTCACATGGATAATGTAGTTATGGTTGACATACATTATTAATTTTCTGGGGCCTTCTTGGTTTCAGATATTTATCTCTTTGTCTTCATAGTACATTCTTACCATGTATCCTCTTTTTTGGATTGAGTCATTTGACCAACAAAAAAATCTTACTCTAATGTTGTAACACTCTTTATGATTATCTGTCCTCCTCACTGCAATGTGACCTCCTTGAGTAAAGACTATTTAATTTTTTGGAACTTGACCTTGATATTGCAGTAGTAATAACTCTGTATTATAAGTAAGTTTCACCTTTCTAGAAGCAGACCCTTCACATCGTGAATTAAACAAGGTACATTTTATCATCACATTTTTGTTGACCTAAATAAGGGATTGGAAGGCAAGATTTTGATAACGTAATTTATGGCATCCACATTTTCCCTGGCAGGATCGTATTCTCTTTAAGAAAAGGGACTCTGATGTCAAACTGTGTTTAGTTTCTGTGTCTTCTTTGCATGTTGGGCAAGTTCCCTAGCTTAACATTAATTTCCTCAACTATTAAAAAACATTTTGGGTGAAATTTAAACAAATTAATGGACTTTGTATTACTTAGCACAGTGCCTACCATGTAGCATTTGATCAATATTAAGTTAAACCACGTGAAATTGTCAATATTCACTTAGGTGTTTATACACAAAAATAGCAGTTTCATATGATTCAGGTTATTGTTAACTATATTAAAATTATCATTATCACGTCTCTTTACTGTCCAACAAACAGCTCATAATCATTTCCTTTACTACTTATATGATGGGACACAAATTCAACACATGTGTAAAGAAGGCTAATTCTGCTTTGGGCTCATGCTTTTTCTTAGGTAATGAAGGATGATTTTCATCTATAATAGGAAAGAGTTCAAGACAGGGAAGGGCAGATGACCAAGGCTCCTCCCCTTCCTCTGAGCTTGGCTGCCTCTTGTAGCTTCCTCAGCTTCAAAATTAATTCCCAAAGCACAAACACTAACATTCTAATTCAGTATACACATTCTAACATCTAAGTATGAATTTCCTTAAACTTTTATCTGCAAACTGACTTGAAAAAGTACCCATAAACTTACTTGTTATCACTTTCAGTTAGAATTTGCTTCCTTATTAATTCAACAAAAATTTATTGAGTGTCCACTATGTTCCAGGCACTGCCTGGTCTGGTGGGGAATGCAAAGATTAATCAATCCTAACTCTAATCTTCAAGGAGCACATAATTTACTAGGCTTTTCAATGTTGCTTTAGTTTATTTATAACTGAATAATTAAATTAATACTCTATTCCCCATCATAGCACATCAGGGATCTACCTGTTTTGTTTCTGCTTCTTTTTACTACTTTTTGGTGCCTTTCCTATTCTCTTTCTTTCCTAGTATTGCAGTCCTACAGTTCTTTAAGAATATAGTTACCCCCTTTGAATAATTTTAATCTCCTAGTTTAATTCCTTTAATAAAGTTCATATTCATTTAGTTAAAAGCATTCCTAAGGGAATCATGCATTTTTATTATAATTAGATAATGAATATTCAATGACTGAGATTCTGAAATAAAAATTATAATGCCAGTGATGAAAATGCACAATATCTAGAATCTTTTATTATGGAATTACCAATGAGAATAATCTACTGGGAATAACTAATTTGTTCAAGCTGGTGAAAGCAGTGGATGTGGAAGTATATGTTTTAATATTGCACAATAGAAATGTTCTCTCCTTTATTTAATGTCTGCTATTGGAAAACTGTAGGATACATTACTAATAATGCCATTCCTAAATACAATGCCCTTTTGAGATGGTGAACAATGGTATTAGTTCACAAGCCCCATGCTTAAAATGTAACTCAGTGGAGTGAGATGGAGAACTTCCTCCTCCATGTGTATCTTTTGATCATCTCGTGCATTGTTGCTCTGGGTATTTGTTAAACAACCACACTAACTTATTTCAAATGGGCATATAAGAAATTCCTACTTCTCTATGAAATGTCAGATATTCCTGGTGTAGCAAGTAAATAGATCAAAAGGAAGCACAACTATTTAGAAGAAGGTGGAAGAGAGGGAGATAAATGGATTTTTTCATTTGAGTATATTCTAGTTATAAAAAGAGTCAGAATGTTGAGGGAGGCAGGAGATAGACATTCAGGACAGGGAATATAAATTAAGAAGCCAGGTAGGAGATCTCTGACACGAATAGGTCAGATTTGAGGGGAGACAGAATTGCATAGAATCAAAAGGTAATTCATTCAGAAGGCATTTTACAAAAAGGGAATACGTTAGACTTCTATAATCCATGTGCAATTATGTCTCTGTGTATACATAATTTGTATCTTGAGTTAACTTCAACTATGTTTCTTGTTGTACTTAGTAAATTTCTGCATGCAGGCTTCTACTTATCACCATGATTTCTGGCAAAGAAGGGAAAGACTTATTTCCAGGGCATAAAGAAAGAGAGACAGAGAGAGAGAGAAGGACGGAAGGAGGGAAGGAGGAGGGAGGGAAGGAGGGAAGAACGAGGGAGGGAGAGAGAAGAAGCCAAAGGTAATTGGATACAGCATCTTTGGCAGAGAGGGAGTCCCTGGGCACCAGAGGGAGACAGTTTAACTCACCACTGTCCACTCTCCTCTGGACTTGAGGATACTGGGCTCATCCTGTGTTTAACTTACTTGAGATAGGAAATGATACTACGGTTGATGCTGGAAAACACTGCCAATTACTATCACAATTGTACAATTATAGTATACAGTATACTGCCTATTACTATCATTACTGTGTAATGTTCTTTGTCTTTGTCTGTCTGGATTATTTTCATATTTGGCAGGCTGATTTCTGGCAATCCAAAATTCAAAATGTGTTTTGAATATACCTGAACTTGCAATAACACTGCTGCTGGAGTCAGTCCCACCTCACTGGTTAATCATCTCACCATATATTGAGTTCC
This sequence comes from Sapajus apella, assembly GCF_009761245.1. NCBI lineage: Eukaryota > Metazoa > Chordata > Mammalia > Primates > Cebidae > Sapajus > Sapajus apella. The sequence goes on from NW_022436996.1 coordinate 10,272,308, forward strand.
TTTGCCTTTTGCTGCCTCAAATTTTGCCTGTGATGGCGTAAGCTTCCTCATAGAACTCTGACTTGTCCTGCTCACTCATCAGTTACAGATGCTGACTTAGGCATTCCACCAGGTAATTCATCTGCTTCTCCTAGCCCTCCATAAAAACCAGTTACTGTTTTTCCCTGACCCATGCAGGAACACTATGTTATAGTGTCCTTGGGAATCCCAAATTAAGAGCTTAAACTATAACCACTCTATGACTCTGATGGTTCTGCTGGGCTTGCTGTGGGAATAGCTGCCCACTGGGTAGCTGCCAAGGATATATTTGCATGAAGTAGTCAGCAGTCTTCTGAGCCTAAAGGAAGGAGAGAGTTGAGGGACTGAGACTTGTTCCCAGGATAATGTTTTAGGCATAGGGGAAAGGAGTAGTTTTGAATAGGATGAGAGGCCACTCAAATGGTTTCAAGTTATTGGTAAGGAGGCAACATAAAAACTGAATTAAATGACTCTCTTCAGCTGAATTTGAGGTATCAAGTGGGACTCAACTCCAGAGATGGGGCTCAGTTCCTAAACCAAGTTGAGGACCAGCTAAAACAGGACTGGGGCAGGAGCAGCTTTCCATAAGGCACACTCACCAGCATGCCATGTCAGTTTACCATCTCCATGGCAACACCTGGGAGTTACCACCCCTTCCCATGGCAATGACGTGATGACCCCAAAGTTACTACACCTTTTCTAGAAAGATCTGCATAAGTCACCCGTTAATCTACATGTAATTCAAGGTCGGTATACACATGACTACACAACTGCCCCGAGTTGCTACTCTCAGCACACTGCCTGTGGGGTAGCCCTGCTCTGTGGGAGCAGCCATGGAGCTGTAGCACTGCCACTTCAGTAAGAGCTGTTTTCTTCTACCCTATCATCAGCTTGCCCTTGAATTCTTTCCTGGGTGAAGCCAAGAACCCTCGTGGGCTAAGCCCCACTTTGGGGCTCACTTGCCTTGTATCAAAGTCATGGTGGGTAATTGAGCTGGATTCAGTGTCCTGAGCATTGGACACCCCACATCTGTCCTAAGAAAGTGCCAGAGACATCGAAGCAGGAGCTGGAATAGGAGAGAAGGTCATGGACAGATGCTATGAGGCAACTGGAAAACCTGAATGTACATTCACACTTAAGCCAACCACTGGGAACTCTGAAATAATGGAATAGGATCTGAGAGTAGCTAAAGTTTCTAAGACTACTAATTCAGAGGGAACCAGGGAAATGCAATTTGTCTGATGTGGCGTGGGGAAATGCAAGTCTCAATGGCTAAAGAAAGGAATGACAAGTTTTTAAAAACCTGATTTTGACCTGAGTTTTCAGAATCACAGTTTAAGAAAAAGTGGAGGCTTTGCTTGATCCAAGATGGCCGTTTAGGAACAGCTCGGGATTGCAGCTCCCAGTGAAAGCGCAGAGGGTGAGTGGACACCGCATTTTTATTGCCCACAGACTAGGCAATTGCCAGGCGGAGGAGCTCCACAGGTCACCAGCACGGCTGTTTCTGCCAGCACGGCTGTGCCAGCCGGCGCCTCTGCTTTGCCCCACGCGGCTGCTTTGGCGGCGCCCCGGAGCAGTGGTTCTACGTACAAAATACACCCGTCCGGGTGCCCTTTTGGCTGGCAATTGGAGCCACGGGAAGTCACCCATTCGTCTGTTTAAAAAGGGGACTGAGCAGGGAACCAGGACGGTAGATTCCAGAAAAAAAAAAAAAAAAAAAAAAAAAAAAAAAAGCGCCACAAGCCTCAGTGCCGCTGTTTAAGCCAGCGCAGTGAGTGGCCACAGGGGAAAACAAACAGACCCCGGCGCCTCTTCAACAGGCGACTGGAACACCAACTTAAAAAAGGCTCTGAGGCAGGGAGCCAGGCGATCAGGCTTGGTTGGTCCCACCCCCACAAAAGAACAGCAACCAGAAACTCTGGATTGAGAGTTTTACAGCAAGCGCAGCTGAACCCGGGACGGTCCAGCTCTGTGGGGGAGGGGCGTCCGCCATTACCGAGGAAGCCCGCAACGACGGAGGTAGTCGGCCAATGCTGAGGCAGCCCGCCATTGCCAAGGCAACCCGCCATTGCTGAGGCAGCCCGCTGTTGCCAAGGCAACCCGCCACAGCAGAGAGACTCCACCTCAACAGAGGCGGGCCACCATCGCCAAAGCGGTTCTAACTACACCCATATAAACAGGACTGCAAGGAAGCTCACTCGGCAGCGGGGCGGAGCCCACAGCAGCTCAGCAAAGCCTCTACAGGCCGACAGTGACTAGGCTGCCTCCTTGCTGGGCAGGGCAGATCTGAAGGAAAAAAAAAAGAAGGCAGCAGCATAACGGAAACTCATAAATAAAGCCCTAAATCCCTGGGACAGAGCACCTGGGTACAAAAAGCAGTTTATGAGTTCTGCTGCAGCAGACCTAAACGTACCTGCCCAGCAGCTCTGAACGAACAGCAGAGCTCACAGCTCACCATTTGAGCTCCTATAAAGAAGAGACCATCTCCTCAAGCAGCTCCCTGACCCCTATATATCCAAAGAGACACCTCATAAAGGAGAGATCAGATTGACACTAGGCAGGTATCCTTCTGGGACAAAGATAGCAGAAGAAGAAAACTGGTAACAACCCTTACTGTTCTGCAGCTGCTGCAGGTGAACCCCAGGCAAGCAGGGCCTGGAGTGAACCTCAGCAGACCTACAGCAGAGGGGCCAGACTGTCAGAAGGAAAACCAAGAAACAGAAATAACCTCATTATCAACAAACAGACCGTCAATCTGAAAGATTTGAGACCCAATCTGAAAGCCAGCAACTACAAAGTCGACAGGTGGATAAATCCTTAAAGATGGGAAGAAACCAGCACAAAAAGGATGAAAACACCCGAAACCAGAACACCTCTCCTCCTACAAGGGATCACAACTCCTCACCAGCAAGGGAACAAGGTTGGAGGGAGAACGAGTGTGATGAAATGACAGAATCAGACATCAGAAGGTGGGTAGTAAGAAACTTCTGTGAACTTAAAGAACATGTTCTAACCAAATGCAAAGAAACTAAGAACGTTGAAAAAAGATTTGATGAAATGCTAATGAGAATGGACAAAATAGAAAGGAATATAAGTGAATTGATGGAGCTGAAAAACGCAACACGAGAACTTCGCGAAGTATGCACAAGTATCAACAGCCGAATTGACCAAGCAGAAGAAAGGATATCAGAGGTCGAAGATCAACTCAATGAAATAAAACAGGAAGGCAAGACTGGAGAAAAAAGGGTAAAAAGGAATGAACAAAATCTCCAAGAAATGTGGGACTATGTGAAAAGACCTAATCTACGTTTGATAGGCGTACCTGAATGCGACGAAGAGAATGAATCCAAGCTGGAAAATACTCTTCAGGATATTATCCAGGAAAACTTCCCCAACCTAGCAAGGTAGGCAAACATTCAAGTCCAGGAAATACAGAGAACACCACAAAGATATTCGTCAAGAAGAGCAACCCCAAGGCACATAATCGTCAGATTCACCAGGGTCGAAATGAAGGAGAAAGTACTAAGGGCAGCCAGAGAGAAAGGTCGGGTTACCCACAAAGGGAAGCCCATCAGACTCACTGCAGATCCCTCAGTAGAAACCCTACAAGCCAGAAGAGAGTGGGGGCCAATATTCAACATCCTTAAAGAAAAGAATTTTCAACCCAGAATCTCCTATCCAGCCAAACTAAGCTTTATAAGTGAAGGAAAAATAAAATCCTTTGGGAACATGCAAGTACTCAGAGATTTCGTCACCACCAGGCCAGCTCTACGAGAGCTCCTGAAAGAGGCTCTACACATATAAAGGAACAACAAGTACCAGCTCAACTAAAGGGCAAAACACCCAGCTAGCACCAAAATGGCAGTATCAAATTTGTAAATAACAATATTAACCCTAAACGTAAATGGACTAAATGCCCCAATCAAAAGACACCGACTGGCAAATTGGATAAAAAGCCAAAACCCATTGGTGTGCTGTATCCAGGAAACTCATCTCACATGCAAGGATACACAAAGGCTCAAAATAAAGGGATGGAGGAAGACTTACCAAGCAAATGGAGAGCAAAAAAAAGCAGGAGTTGCAATTCTTATCTCTGATAAATTAGACTTTAAAGCAACAAAGATCATAAGAGACAAAGATGGACATTACATAATGGTAAAAGGATCAATGCAACAAGAAGAGCTAACGATCCTAAATATATATGCACCCAATACAGGAGCACCCAGATACATAAGGCAAGTTCTTAATGACTTACAAAGAGACTTGGACTCCCACACAATAATAGTGGGAGACTTTAACACCCCATTGTCAATATTAGACAGATCAACCAGAGAGAAAATTAACAAGGATATCCAGGACTTGAACTCAGACCAGGACCAAGCAAATCTAGTAGACATGTACAGAACTTTCCACCCCAAATCCACAGAATATACATTCTTCTCAGCACCACATCACACCTACTCTAAAATTGACCACATAATTGGGAGTAAATCACTCCTCAGCAAATGCAAAAGAACGGAAATTGTAACAAACAGTCTCTCAGACCACAGTGCAATCAAGTTAGAACTCAGAATTCAAAAACTAACCCAGAACCGCACAGCTTCGTGGAAACTGAACAACTTGCTCTTGAATGTTGACTGGATAAACAACAAAATGAAGACAGAAATGAAGATGTTCTTCGAAACCAACGAGAATGAAGACACAACATACCAGAATCTCTGGGACACATTTAAAGCAGTCTCTAGAGGAAAATATATAGCAATAAGTGCCCACATGAGAAGCAAGGAGAGATCAAAAATTGACACCCTATCATCAACACTGAAAGACCTAGAGGAGCAAGATCAAAAAAACTCAAAGTCTAGCAGAAGACAAGAAATAGCTAAGATCAGAGCAGAACTGAAGGAGATAGAGACACAAAAAACCCTTCAAAAAATCAATAAATCCAGGAGCTGGTTTTTTGAAAAGATCAACAAAATAGACAGACCACTAGCCGATTAATAAAAAAGAAAAGAGAGAATAACCAAATTGATGCAATAAAAAACGATAAAGGGGATATCACCACAGATTCCACAGAAATTCAAACCGTCATCAGAGATTATTACAAACAACTCTATGCACACAAACTAATAAAACTGGAAGAAATGGATAAATTCATGGACACTTGCCTCCTCCCAAGCCTAAACCAGGAAGAAGCCGAAACCCTGAACAGACCCATAACAAGGTCTGAAGTTGAGGCAGCAATTAAGAGCTTACCACCAAAAAAAAGCCCAGGTCCAGACGGGTTCACAGCCAAATTCTACCAGACATACAAAGAGGAGCTGGTACCATTCCTTCTGAAACTATTCCAAACAATACAAAAAGAGGGAATTCTTCCCAGTCATCCTGATTCCAAAACCTGGCAGAGACTCAACAAGAAAAGAAAACTTCAGGCCAATATCCATGATGAAGATAGATGCAAAAATATTCAATAAAACACTGACAAGCCAATTGCAACAGCACATCAAAAAGCTTATCCACCATGATCAAGTAGGCTTCATCCCGGGGATGCAAGGCTGGTTCAACATATGCAAGTCTATAAACGTAATTCACCACATAAACAGAACCAAAGACAAAAACCACATGATTATCTCAATTGATGCAGAGAAGGCCTTTGACAAAATTCAATAGCCCTTTATGCTAAAAACCCTCAATAAGCTAGGTATCGATGGAACGTATCTCAAAATAATAAAAGCTATTTATGACAAACCAACAGCCAATATCATACTGTATGGGCAAAAACTGGAAGCATTCCCCTTGAAATGTGGCACCAGACAAGGATGCCCTCTCTCACCATTGCTATTCAATATAGTATTAGAAGTTCTAGCCAGAGCAATCAGGCAAGAAAAAGAAATAAAGGGCATTCAAATAGGAAAGGAGGAAGTCAAATTGTCTCTATTTGCAGACGACATGATTGTATATCTAGAAGACCCCCTTGTCTCAGCCCCAAATCTCCTGAAACTGATAAGCAAGTTCAGCAAAGTCTCAGGATACAAAATCAATGTGCAAAAATCACAAGCATTCCTATACACCAATAACAGACTTAAAGAGAGCCAAATCAAGAACAAACTTCCATTCACAATTGCCACAAAGAGAATAAAATACCTAGGAATACAACTAACAAGGAACGTAAAGGACCTCTTCAAGGAGAACTACAAGCCACTGCTCAACGAAATAAGAGAGGACACAAACAGATGGAGAAACATTCCATGTTCATGGTTAGGAAGAATCAATATTGTGAAAATGGTCATACTGCCCAAAGTAATCTACAGATTCAACACTATCCCCATCAAGCTACCAATGACCTTCTTCACAGAGCTGGAAAAAACCACCTTAAGCTTCACATGGAACCAAAAGAGAGCCCGCATAGCCAAGTCAATTCTAAGCAAAAAGAACAAAGTGGGAGGCATCACACTACCGGACTTCAAACTATAGTACAGGGCTACAGTAATCAAAACAGCATGGTACTGGTACCAAAACAGAGATATAGGCTAATGGAACAGAACAGAGGTCTCGGAGGCAACACAACATATCTACAACCATCTGATTTTTGACAAACCAGACAAAAACAAGCAATGGGGAAAGGATTCCCTGTTCAATAAATGGTGCTGGGAAAGCTGGCTAGCCATGTGCAGAAAGCAGAAACTGGACCCTTTCCTGACACGTTACACTAAAATTAACTCCAGATGGATTAAAGACTTAAACATAAGACCTAACACCATAAAAACCCTAGAAGAAAATCTAGGCAAAACCATTCAGGACATAGGTGTAGGCAAGGACTTCATGACCAAAACACCAAAAGCATTGACAACAAAAGCCAAAATAGACAAATGGGACCTAATCAAGCTCCACAGCTTCTGCACAGCAAAAGAAACAGTCATTAGAGTGAATCGGCACCCAACAGAATGGGGAAAAATTTTTGCAGTTTACCCATCTGACAAAGGGCTGACATCCAGAATTTACAAAGAATTAAAACAGATTTACAAGAAAAAAACTAACAAGCCCATTCAAAAGTGGGCAAAGGATATGAACAGACACTTTACAAAAGAAGACATACATGAGGCCAACAAACATATGAAAAAATGCTCATCATCACTGGTCATCAGAGAAATGCAAATCAAAACAACATTGAGATACCATCTCAGGCCAGTTAGAATGGCGATCATTAAAAAATCTGGAGACAGATGCTGGAGAGGATGTGGAGAAATAGGAACACTTGTGCACTGTTGGTGGGAGTGTAAATTAGTTCAACCATTGTGGAAGACAGTGTGGCAATTCCTCAAGGACTTAGAAATAGAAATTGCATTTGACCCAGCAATCCCATTACTGGGTATATATCCAAAGGATTACAAATCATTCTACTATAAGGACACGTGCACACGAATGTTCATTGCATCACTGTTTACAATAGCAAAGACCTGGAACCAACCCAAATGCCCATCGACGATAGACTAGATAGGGAAAATGTGGCACATATCCACCATGGAATATTATGCAGCCATCAAAAACGATGAGTTTGGGTCCTTTGTAGGGACATGGATGAACCTGGAAACCATCATTCTCAGCAAACTGACAGAAGAGCAGAAGATCAAACACCGCATGTTCTCACTTATAGGCGGGTATTGAACAATGAGAACACATGGACACAGGGAGGGGAGCACTACACACTGGGGTCAGTTGGGGGGAAATAGGGGAGGGACGGTGGGGGGTGGGGAGCTGGGGAGAGATAGCAAGGGGAGAAATGCCAGATGTAGGTGATGGGGAGGAAGGCAGCAAATCACACTGCCACATGTGCTCCTATGCAACAATTTTGCATGTTTTTCACATGTACCCCAAAACCTAAACTGCAATAAAATAAATAAATGTGGGGAAAAAAAAAAGAAAAAGTGGAGTATTTTGTATAGAGTTATGTTCATGTCGTCCTTAGATGTGTTTCGCCGACACATCTGGGACCTTGTTAGAAATGCAGAATTGCAGATTCCACCCTTGACTTACTGCAAAAGAACCTGTATTTAGCAATAGTGCCAGGTAATCTGTATGCACAAGACTTTAGGGAATAAGAGATAAACTGATGGGTTGGGAGTTAATTTGGCCAGCAGTCAAAAATAGCAATTTCACTATCTCTCTTATTAGAATATATGTCTGATTCCTGTAGGTAATTGAGTTTTAGTTATGGTAGTATAATTCAGCTCACAATATGTTAGAATTTATATGATAATATTTTTACAAAATTATGCAATCTATACTTTAAATCTGTAATATTTCAGTGACGTTTTTCGCTGTAGGTTCGTGAATCAACCTATAAAAGGAATTCCACTCTGATGAAGAAGAAAATATCTACCATAAAATCAATATAAAAAACATCTATCTTGTAGGCTGTTATTCTCAAAGGTCAATTAATGCATCATGAGCATTTTGGGGACCTTGATGACCTTGATCTGCTAGAAGTTTTGGGACAGAAGTGAGATATTTGAAATCTCGAATTTCAGATGTGAGTGATTCTGATACTCCCAAACTTTAAATAAACATAAAAAGAAAACCAAAATAGCCTCTATAAGTAAGTAATTTGTATTTCCAAAAGTAAGCAATAGTTGTTCTTTAGTATTCACATAAGTATTCATTTTTTGACAATCATTATAATCAATGAGCAGTACTAGATAAAGGAAACAACCCATTTCAGGCAAAGAAATTAACTTCTAGATAATTTAATTCAAATTACCCATTAAACAGATGAGAAAACTAAGCTATAGAAAGGTAAGGTATCTTTGCTTAAGATCACAGTGTTTATTAATACGTCTTATTTATTTGAGACAGTCTCACTCTATCACTTAGGCTAAAGTATGGTGGTGCAAACACGTCTCACTGCAGCCTCAACCTCCAGGGCTCAAGTAATCCTTCTACCTCAGCCTTCCAAGCAGCTGAGACCACAGGTGCATGCCACCACACCTGGCTAAGTTTTAAATTGTTTTTGTAGAGATAGAGTCTCGTCATGTTGCTCAGGCTGGTCTCCAACTCCTAGGCTCAAGCAATCCTCTCACCTTAGCTTCCCAAAGCGCTGGGATTATGGGCATGAGACACTATGCCTAGCTCAATATTTCTTCTTTATATCTTTTATTTTTACATAAACAATTTGATTTCTGTTTAATATATATGTATTTAACGTAATGTTCATGGCATTTTAAACTTTAATTTTAGTATATCAACTCTGATGATTTTAGAATTGCAAAATGCTTACTCTCTTGGTTAACCGGAACTGTATACATAATCATTGCAATTCTGGACCACAATGTCCTCGAACCTCCCATTTCTTTGACCATCTCATTTCCCACTGTTTTTTCATCCAGTTGCACTTCAGCCATCTACTCCCCTGGTGATACCCTTGACCTAGTCATTATCTCTTCAAACTTTTACTCTAGTTATGCTGACTTCTGACCACTGCCATTAATTTTCCTGTTCATTTACTCTGGTTCTCAAATATAGTATTTCTTCTACTGGGACTTTCAATTCATTGACTATCACTTTTTCACTCTCTTGTCCTCACTCCTCTTCTTCATTAATTTAGATTCCAAGGTCCATTGCAATTATCACAACTTTGAAAAACGAACAAACAACTTCAGCTGTCTCCATTGTATTCGTCAGCAAAACTCCAACAGTGTTTGCATCTCATTCTCTGCTAACCCATTTAGTCAATCCTAGTGATTTATTCTGGTCATTTTCACTCCTATTCTCTTAATGGAGTCTTCTCCCCACCATTCCCCCCCCCCATCTCTTCAAACCTCAAACACCTTTTTTCCTTCCTGCCTCACTAAGTGGCATTACCTGGAAACCAACTCTGGGAATGCCAGATATTATTTTACTTCGTCTGAGCAGGAAAACTTGGAGAAAAGCAAACAAAAGGTGCTGGCCAGTCATGCTTTACATGGAGATCATGATTATCACCTGGGTCCTCAGACCTGCAGGACAACCCTATCACTTTCTCTAGTCAATTCCATCTTCCACTCATTCTCTTACATCTCTGTCCGAGACTTTTTCCCTCCACACCTCAGGATCAGCAAATGATCTCACCTCATATTTCTACATAAGGAAAGAAAAAAAGGAATCAGTCTAAGTAGAATTAAATCATCCTCCTCTCCGCAAACCTATCTATAGCTGAGTCTGTACATTCAGCTTTTCCAGATATGATGGATGAAAAGTCCCTTCAAATGTAAGGCCAATCTACCAGGCTCCATGGCCTTTTGCCTGATCAGGTTCTTCTCTCCTGCTGGTGTACTGTATTCTGCTTTTGCTTTCATGGTTTCCTTTCCTATTGGATCACTACCCCCAGCATAAAAATGTCCTACAGTGTTTCTCAACTTAAACATGTAAACTTTGCTCTCATGGATCCTTATTCTCCTCTATCTGTTGTCCCATTTCTCTGCTGAGCTTTTTTTTTTTTTTTTTTTAAAGAAAAAAAGATCTCTCAGAAGAGCTTTGTATACTCAATACTTAAGTTTTAAAAGGCAGGCTTGCTTTCAGCAAAAGTAAATTTGGAAATCTTGGTCAATCTTTCTGTTGAAGACAATGAGGAAAGCTAGACAAAATACAGACATGCATAAAAGCTATCGAGGTAGGTGGCAGCTGAGAGGCTAAGCGGTCCTTTTCATAGCTTGAGGGGGCTAAGGGAACAGAGTCTGGAGCCCAGGGGCTGTGGTGGGCAGCAGGGGTCTCTGGGAACCTCCTTTTGCTCTGACTTGGGACTCTGAAGAACTGCACTTTACTATGAAGAGTAAACAGAGCCACAAATGCCATCATTGGTTGTGCAGCTGAGCTTCAAATCATTCCAATCTAAATCTGATCAAGACTATACCTCAGCGATGCAAATAACTTAAAATACTGATGCCCTTTTTACCTTCTCTGGGCTCATGTGCACATTGTTATTTATTTTCCCCTGAAAATAATTCCTTAATGTTTCCTTTAGGGAAAATCTACTGTTGAAAGGTTCTCTTATTTTTTGTTTGTCTAGCACAACGTTAGTTCGTCTTCATTCTTGACGTAGAAATAGCTTATTCTATGTTAGCAGTTATATTTTTCCTTCTTTCCTTCCTCCTTTCCCTCCCCTCCTCTCCCCTCCTCTTTCTTTTCCTCTCTTTCCCTCCCTCTCTTCCTTCCCCCTTCCTCTCTTCCTTCCCCCTTCCTCTCTTCCTTCCTCCCTCCCTCTCTTCCTTCCTCTCTCCTTCTCTCTCCTTCCCTCTCTCTCTTCCTTTCTTCCTTTTCCTCTCTCCCTCTTTCATTTATGAGTCAGAGTCTTGTTCTGTCATTGAGGCCGGGGCTTGTGTGCAGTTACACGTCAGCTCACTACGACCTCTGCCTCCAGAGTTCAAGCGATGCTCGTGCCTTAGGCTCTCAAGTAGCTGGGATTACAGGTGCATGACACCATGCCTGGCTAATTTTTGTATTTTTAGTAGAGAGGGGGTTTTGCCATGTTGGCCAGACTGGTCTCGAACTCCTGGCCTCACGTGATCCACCTGCCTAAGCCTCCCAAAGTGCTGGGATTACAGGTGTGAGCCACAGGGCCCAGCCATTTTCTTTCAATAATTTAAAAATATTTCTTTGTCATCTGACTTTCATGTTTTATGTTGGCTGTGTATCAGTATAATTGTGGCTTATTTAAAGATATTTTGTTGGGGTTTTTTCTGATTCATTTGAAAAATTTCTTTTTGTTTTTCAGCGGTTTTACTATTATAAAACAAAGACTCCAAGTGCTTCTTCATGCCACATTGACTTTAGAAAATGCTTAATCAATGTTTATTTCTGCCTTCCCTCTCCTTTTGGGACTCTAATAATATATATATTTTTTCAGATCTTCTTCCCTGTATTCTCTATTTGTTTTTACTTGTATTTTCTACCTTCTATTTCTTCAAACTTATTTCTAAATATGTATTTTTGCACTTACCTATTTTCCAGGTAACTCATTTTTCTATTTACTTGTGTCTAATTCAGCGTTCCTCAACCTTTTAAAACAATTATCACCCCCCTCAAAGAATCATTTTATACATTTTTTTTTTCTATTATGTTCCCATGAAATCCCAATACAGAATATATCACTGGAAAAAAAATGAGAAAAAGATAAATAGTAACTTTTGGAAATCCAAAAGACTCATAAACCTAAGAAATGATGCTCAAATTCATTGTCTTCAGGGATATAAAAGTTAAAACGTCAATGAATGCCATGACACCACTATCGAAATAGCTAAAGTTTAAAAAATGACAATACTAAGTGTTGGTAAGTATGTGAAGCAACACACTTTAAATCACTTTTCATAGATGAATAAACTGATAAAATTGCTTTTAAAAAGTTTTTCCGTTATCTATTAAAGTTGAAGATTCACATGATCTTTGATCCAGCAATTCTATTGTTAGATAGAAATAGATTCCCCTCAAAACATGCTCAGGTACACTCAGAAATGCGGACAAAAAGGTTCATATCATTTTGGACCAGCTCAAAACTAGAAACAACCCAAGTATTGTGGTCTGAATGTTTGACTTCCCCCAAAATTAATATGGTAAAATCCTAACCCACAAGGAGATGGTATTAGGAGGTGGGACCTTCAGAAAGTGGGAGTGTGAAGCCCTCAGGAATGGGATTAGTGCCCTTATAAAAGAGGCCCAAGAGAGATCCCACACTCCTTCCACCATGTGAGGGGACACAGTGAGAAAGTGCCTTCTATAAGGAAGTGGTTCCTCATCAGATACCAAATCCTGCCACTGCCTTGATCTTGGACTTGTCACCCTTTAGAATTGTGAGAAAGCGATTTCTATTGTTTATAAACTATCCAGTCTATGCCATTTTGTCATAACATTTCATACAGACACCAAGTGTTTATCAACAATTTATGTGGTAACATATTTACACTGTGGAACACTATAATAATGAAAGTAAACTACAGCTGTATACCACAACCTGGATAAAACTCACAAATTTAATCTTGAGCAAAGGCAGTCTAGGCATAAGGAATTATACATTGCAGTATTCCTTTGATATAAAGTACAGAAACTTGCAAACCTAATTTATGGTGTTAGAATTCAGGATAGTGTATACTTTGGGGAGATGGGAGCAGCAGCGATTCAGTGTCACATGAGGGCACTCTAAGCTGCTGGCAATATTTCTTTTGTTATTTTTTTTTTATCTGTATGGGGGTTACATGAGTAGTTCCTTTGGGATAAATCATTGAGTTCCTTAATTAGGATAAATCATTAATCATATATTTCATCTCATGCTCTAATTTAGATGTCATATCTCCTAGTAAAAATGTTGGAAAAAGAAATTAATAGCAGACATCATTGGGGGGCCGGAAGTTAGGGATGAGAGGAAGGCTTTCATCATATCTCTTTCTACAACTTTTGGTTTTTAAACCAAGTAAATGTGTTACTATTTAAAATTGTTATCCAATTTTTGACCAAGATGAAAAATTCAACAGTAAACTAAAATCTCACATTAGAGTCCCGTGGTCCATGGTTATTCAGGGTCTGGGGATAGGGAAAGGGCGTCTACATGTGCTTTGGTTTGGGCATGTGTCTTCAGGCAAGGGCATCAGTGGCAGAAGGCTGAACACAGTGAAGCTCTCTGAATGAACTGCTCAGATTAACTTCAAGATTTCATTAGCGCCTCTGCTGCCAACTCTGTCCAGACTTAGGAGAAATCAGAGGAGATGTAAATCTTTCTTTTGGATATTTCCAGAATTTCTATTTGCATCCTGGCTCATTTAAACATGGCTCAAATGAACAGTTCCATTGATGTGTTTAACTCACTGACAGCTTTTTTAATTTTTGCCTCTTGCCAAAGTAATAATCATCTTGACATATTCTCCAAGGGTCATTTGGAGAACATGTCGAAAATATACACATAAATATTCACTCATGTATTTTGTGTTTTAACATGAATAGTAACCAAATTCTATGTCATAAAATTCACATTTCACAATGTCTACTTATTGAGTATATTCAAATAGTTATTATTTTTGTGGTAGTTGAAAGAATTGGCATACAAGAGCAAAGCAAATAGCTAAGTAGGGTAAGTAAGCAATAAATCCTGGAATTTTAAAGATTTGCAATGTGTAAACTGTGATTTTATTTCACTATGGAATTCTTTCTTGGGGGAAAATATTTCACTATAAATAGTGCCTCTGTTAAATTGTGGTTTGATTATAATCAGTCATTCTTGGGTCAAGTCTATACCTCCATCACGAGCCATTCTTCGGAGACATCGTGTCCTGAGATAAAATATATGCATGCTTGTTTTGTTCTTTCACCTGTATCTCAAGATATGTGCATGCACTTTTGCTCTTTTATTCAAATCTCAGTTTGTGGTTCTCAGGGACACCTTGCCTAGAACATAAGACATTTCTGATCCACTTGGCCAGGGATGGTGCATCATATAATAGCTGACTGGGGAGCAGGCCAGTGAGTTGCCCTCTGTCCTCTGATTCTGTACTATAGAATCTATTTCCTCCACTATATATCAGAACGTTCTAGGGCAGAATTCCTCTAACTGTGGCCAGAAGACAACTGCGGGGTTCTGAATGTCTCTGAGGGGATCCATGAACTATTGGACCAAATCATTTTCATAACAATATTGAGACATAATTTTTCTTTTTCACTCTCATTCTCTCATGGGCATATAATGGAACACCACCAGTCTCTTATTAATCCTTTTTTTTTTTTTAGAATAATGTAGTTTTTATAAAAAAAAAAAAAGCATGTTATGCTAATAAGTAGAGTTTTTTAATGTTATCTTAAAATAAATTAATATTTAAAGTATATCAGTTTTAATTTCTAATACATTAAATACTGATATATGTAAAACTCATAAAAATAAAAGCTTTTGGATCTTTAATTTTTATGACTGTCAAGGAATCCTAAGATTTAAAAAGTTTGATAATTATTGCTCCAGAGGAATTAATGTTAATCCATATACTTGGCTGTGCAATAAATATCACGTGGCTTTTATTTTCCCTAAAGTGAGCTTTGAAAAGCCATTCTGCCGCTTCCTTTGTGGTGGGAAGCGCAGTGTCAGTGGCACAACTTCACTGCATTATCTGGATTCACCCGACAGGAAGAAGAAAGTGGGTATAGCGGTTTGTATAGAAACCTTGGAGACTGGACAAGGTGAAACGGAAGAAAAATATTTGAGAAAACTCTTCATAGTGAAGTCACTCAAGAAATCTTTCATCCTCTTTATACATTTTATACTTTTTATACTATAAATTCCCATGAATAAAATATTTTGTTAATTCCACTCGAATTACACTCTCCATACAGGGGACAGATATATGGAATTGTGTCTAACACACTTTGGATACTGAACACATATTGCTGAGCAAATAAATAAATGATTGTTTCTAAGAGAGTTAATTAAAATAATCACCTAAAAATTAAGGAAAAAAAAAAACCATTATAGCATCCAAATAGCAATTACTGGCTGAAAATAACCATGCTTTTCAGTGCTAGAAATAAACATAATTGCTTAATATATAGAAGAATAAGATGCATATCACTGAATCAATGTTTAATAATTTACAAAAAATGGTAAATCCTACTGCTTTTTATAATCATCTTTCAGTAAATCAATATATAATTACTGTCTCTTCTGCTTACTGTCTTCTTTTCCTCTACATAATGGTACAACGGTAGTTAAAATGCAATGACATATCTTCTACTCACATAAAAATATTAGTTTTCATTATCTTTAAAATAATGCTAGGTCACTTGTGAGCTGCTTCCTGCAATAACATAACATCTGAAATAAACCTAAAACATCTGACTTGAACAGCCTTAAAAGACAATTTAAGATTTATAGAGGTTTTCTTTCTGTAAGAGGCATCAAAAAAATAAATAAATAAAATAAAGAAAAAGAAAGAAAAAAAGAAAAAAGTTATGTTGCATGACCCAAAGCAGAATGTATTAAAGTCATCTTCATTCATTCCTCTTTCCATAGTTCACTGGACAAGCACTTATCTCCCCTGAAAATAATTCATTTGTTTGCTTTCGTGTCTTCCTGCTCATCTCCCTTCTATCCCATTTCCTTCTCTCTCTCGTCTAGGTTCTTTTCATGTAAATTGGTTTAGCTTCTGTGGTGGGTAGAACTGTGTCTTCCAAAAAGATATTTTCAGGTTCTATCTCCTGGTACTTCTTGATATGATCTTTGCAGATGTAATCAAGTCATACTTGATTAAATGGGCCCTGATCTGATGGCTTGTATCTTAATAAGAGGGGGGAGATTTGGACACAGAAGACGCAGAGAGAATGCCACATGACAAGAGAGGCTGGGGTTGAAGCGTGTCTACAAGTCAACAACACCAAGGATTGCTGGCAACCACCAGAAGCTAGGAGAGAGACCATGACCCTGCTGATACCTTGATTTCAGGATTCTGGCCTCTAGAATTGTACAAGAATAAATTTCTGTTGCTTTAGGCTGCTCTGTTTATGGTACTTTGTTGCTGCAGCTCTAGGATACTAACACAGCTTGTCTCAGAACCTCTCAATTCCCTCTCCATTGATCACTTTGATCAGCATAACCCACAGAATCGATATTTCTTTTTCTAAAATTTAATTTTTCAGGATACATGTGCAGGACATGCAGGTTTGTGACATAGGTACATGGGTTCCATGGTGGTTTACTGCACCTATCAACCCATCACCTAGGTATGGAATGAGAATCAATATTTCTTAGAAGGAAAGAAGAGCATCTATGGCTACTTGAATGCTGATATTTGTGTCCCACTCATGCAATTTAGACCATTTAACTGCATGCGCTTGTCTTTCTAAGGATTCAACCATTCATACTACACAGCCTTGTTTAGGGAATACTGATAAGAATATAAACTATTCTCAGGAAGCTTTCAGTTTGGGGGAAAGAGACAGTGGAACACATAAATAAAACCTAGCACAATTGGTGCTTCCTATGAAACTAAGAAAATGCAAAGTGAGCAAGAGAAGTAGCCACAGATAATGCTTACTTCACAAATTTGAGAGGCGAAGAGTACCATATAAGGGACTATCCATCTTGAAAACAATGTAATAATGTAAGAGTGGGGAAAGTTCATTAGGCCAGACCTTACCAGGCAGCACATGCTTGCTTTGCCACTTACTACGTGACCTTGGGAGTGTTCCCTAAATCTCTAATTTTCTCAGGTGCAAAATGAGACTAGCTATTCCCTAAGGTAGTGTTTTCCAAACTGTAAATTGAGATACATTGGTAGATGGAATTTCAATTTGGGGAATCAGAAGCATCATTAAAAAAAAAAGTATATTAAAAAAATGCAAAGACTAGGAAATAAACTGCATTAGATTCTGTACAAAGTATAAGTATTATTTGAGGAAGCTTTATTTTTAGTTATGTACATGCATGTGAGGTGTGTGTATATACATATTTATACTTCATCAACATAGGATGACTTTCTTACTGGGAGTCTAAGTTTTTAAAACACCCAGCCCTGAGTTCCCTTTAAACACTAAAACTGCTAATAATCTATGATAGTTAAGCACCAGGAG
>NW_022436996.1:10289990-10329196 GCF_009761245.1 Sapajus apella
TATGATAGTTAAGTACCAGGAGAAATACATTATGATAGGCAAACATTTAATTACTTAAAGAAATATGTTCAATTTTCTGTGCCAAAATACTATTTTCTATAAATAATGAAAAGGAGAGTTAAAAAAAAATTATTATTATTTTTTTGTGACGGTTTCATTCTTGTCGCCTGGGCTGGAGCTCAGTGGCCCGGCCTCGGCTCACTGCAACCTCTACCTCCCAGGTTCAAGCAATTCTCCCACCTCAGCCTCCTACATAGCTGGGATTACAGGCATGTACCACCAAACCTGGCTAATTTTGTATTTTTACTAGAAACAGGGTTTCACCACATTGGCCAGGCTGGTCTTGAACTCCTGACCTCAGATGATCCATCTGCCTTGATCTCCCAAAGTAGTGGGATTACGGACATAAGCCACTGTGCCCGGCTGAAAATGAAAGATTTAAGTATGCCTGTTTTTAACTAAGATATAAACATGCTGCATATTTTGAACCACAGAACAGTCTTAATTTTGGCATCAACATTCAGTTTTAGGTGTTCATCTAAATTTTACCTGCTAACTGTATGAAGCTCAGTTTCTAAAATTGGAGCCATACCTTTATGAGTTTTCGTAACAAAATGTATTTTCTTTTTTATTTGTATTTTATTTATTTAATTGTATTTTAAGTCCTGGGATACATGTGCAGAATGTACAGGTTTGTTACATAGCTATACATGTGCCATGGTGGTTTGCTGTACTTATCAACCCATCACCTAGGTTTTAAGCCCTACATGCATTAAGCATTTGTCCTAATGCTCTCCCTCCCCTCGCCCTCCACCCCCAACAGGCTCCAGTGTGTGTAGTTCCCCTCCTTGTGTCCATGTGTTCTCATTTTTCAACAAAATTTATTTTCAAGATACATGCCATTCTAAATTTTTGAATTGCTTTTCCCCCCACCCAAAGTCTAGCTCTCACTTTAGGAATTGCTCTCTGACTTAACGCTTTCTATGAGAATTCTTATTTTGAACTCAGCTGCTTATAGATATATTCCCAAACCATATGTTCATTTCTGACTATTCTTATCCTATTGACCCCAGATTTAATACCTGCTCCTCTCCAGCATTGCCCTTTCTTAATTTAGTCTGGAACAGATATTCTAAGGATCAGGATATGTGCTTGATTATACAGAGTTTTGGACAATTCTCTCTCCACTATACAGCCTACTGATGGTCAGTCATGAATCGCCTCTTTCCTCTTTCCCTATTACAGAAGAAATATCTCGATTTGCTCTCCAGAACAGATTGTACATTTTTCTTTTTGTACTTTTTGTTACAGTTATCCTTACATGTCCTCACACTCTCTTTAGGAACCTGTGTAAATGTCTTTCCTTCCATCTCTATTTACCAGGCTCCATTCTTCATCTTCCAGGCTCCCAAGTACAGTGACCCTGGAAGGCACAACTTTGTCTCTGCCCTCTGAGAGTCCCTGGCTGGGCCTAAGAATTAAATCGACATTAGACAATCACCAAGAGAGGAGCATACAGATTTTAAATGGACATGGGAGTCCACATAGGAAAATGAAGACCCAAAGAAGCAGTTAGAGGCAAATCCCAAATTGGATGTAGAGGACATGGCAAGACAAAGAGGCTTGGGCCAGAGTAGTTAATTGCAGAAAAGTGATGAGGCAGATAAGGTTAATTTAACAAAGTTTTTTGGTACAGATTTCTCTTGACCTTCACTCTCTATCTCTGGTGATAAGAATGTTTCTTCCTCCCAATACAGGGAGGAAGAAATACAACTTTCCCCTGGAGATTTGTCTCCTGCTTTTAGGAAGAAAAAGGAAGGTCAAAGTGCTCTTTTGGTATCTGCTATTTTTCAAGAGCGTTTACCTCAACATAATCCTTATGCCGAAGTGGTATGCTTTGAGGTAATATATTCTGGCACCCTCTGTGATTTGGGCAGAGCGGAGCTCACCAGGTGTTGCAGGCTGGGGTGCAAGACTGCATTTGGTTCCACAGGGGCACCTAGAAGCTGCCTATTTTCCTATTGGGAACTGACTTTGCCCAAGGGTGTTAGAACATCAGCGCACATTAAAGATCAGCTGAAATGTCAACAAACTTTCAAAGAGGACTATTAGCAATGCAAATGTAAGTTTCCAGCACTTGTGATAAGCACAATAAACAAAACTGTAAAGACTTTTTTTTTTTTTTTTCATTTTTTTTTTTAAGCTTCTCTAGGTGTATAGCTTAAGCTGTGATGGAAAAAGCCAGTTCACGTTGGACTAAGGATACGAGGACAGTTCATCATACTTATCTGACGTGCTAGCCAACTATACAAATTGCATTAATCCTAATGGCACAGTCACAGGTGAAAACAGTCTTCAGCTTGCAAAGTCAATTCCAGGTAAGTTACTACTATGCCTCCCTAACTATACTTGGGGATTAGCTGCTTTCCACAACCCATCCTGGTCTCTGGCATGTGAAATACCACCCAGGATTCTGCAGGGGTGTCTACAGAACCAACTCATTCCAATGGATTCCCTTTTTCCCTAAACCTTTGATGGGTAAAAATTGGGAATTGACAAAAGGTCACATGCATTTAGCTACTGAGAGCAGGCTCGCTGGCCTGGTGCCCCAAGTAAATGCTGCTTTTCTTCTTTGTTATTTATGTCAATTCAAATCACAGCTTTTTATTACTTCTTATGGGCAGTGACCGGGTACTGTCCATTCGACCTGGACCTCAGTTCAATTCTCAGTAATGGGTGGAAGCCATTCTCCTCAAAGCTTCTCAGCAATAAGTTCCTGGAATCCTACTTGGGTTTCCTGAACTGCAGCCCAGGGTCAACCTTCACGGAGACCCCAACAGCTTCTCTGTCTTCCATCTGACCCAGCAGAGTGGTACCAACCCACCCTGACCTTTCCATGCATTAGAATGCAGCTGAGGTCACTGAGTCTATTTCTTGCTAAATAACCAAGTTCCTTTAGAATTCCTTCATTCTGGGAGAACAACCAACTAGCCTGGGCTGTAATTTATTCAGAACTGTGTTTCTGAGTGTAAGTTTCTTAAGATACCTTGAGCCAGTTAGGATTATAGCTTTGGAGAGAGGATTTTGCTCTTGCAATAAACCTAAATACACACACACACACACAGTTGATCATTGAACAGCACAGGTTTGAACTGTGTGAGTCCACTTATGCATGGTTTTCCTTCTGCCTCTGCCACCTCTGAGATAGCAAGACCAGCCCTGTCTCTTCTTGCTCCTCCTCAGCCTATTCATTGTGAAGACAACAAGGATGAAGACTTTCATGATGATCCATTTCTACTTAATGACTAGTAAATATATTTTCTCTTCATTATGCTTTTCTTAATAACATTTTCTTTTCTGTAGCATACTGTGAAATGATAGTATATAATATACATAACATACAAAATATGTGTTAGTTGACTGTTTATGTTATTGTTAAGGCTTCCAGTCAACAGTAGGGTATTAGTGGTTAAGATTTTGGGGAGTCAAGTGTTATATGCAGATTTTTGACTGCAGGACATAGCCCT
The DNA here is from genome assembly GCF_009761245.1 of Sapajus apella. Classification (NCBI taxonomy): domain Eukaryota; kingdom Metazoa; phylum Chordata; class Mammalia; order Primates; family Cebidae; genus Sapajus; species Sapajus apella. The sequence continues at coordinate 10,293,518 of NW_022436996.1, forward strand.
AACCCCTGCATTGTCTAAGGGTCAACTGTGCTTGTGTGTGTGTGTGTGTGTTTGTGTATAAAAACAAGATGATCATAATTATATGATATATATGGTTATAATCATCTTTGCAAAATGGGGCTTTTTTCTGGGAATGGATAGAATAAAATTTTAATTCATTTATTTTTATTTTGTTAAAATAATTTCTGGTATACAATAGGTATATATATTTATGGGGAACATGAGATGTTTCGATACAGGCATGTAATGTGAAATAAGCACATCATGGGAAATGGGGTATCTACCCCCTCAAGCATTTATCCTTTGAGTCACAAACAACCCAATTACACTCTTCTAACTATCTTAAAATGTACAATTCAGTTATTACTGACTATAGTCACCCTGTTGTGCTATCAAACAGTAGGTCTTATTCATTTTTTCTATTTTTTTCTTTTACTCATTAACCATCCCCCTTAACCCCCTAGAAAAAAATTTTAAGTTCATCATTGAGGATAATTAGAATTTAAAATAATTCTAATGTGTTCTGAATAAGCTATGACCAAATCTGCATACATATGGCTTTGAGAAAAGTTAATTTTTAAGGTACGTTGTTTTCTCCTCCTTTCTAGATTGTGAGGTAAATTTAAAAAAGTAATTCTGTACAGAACTGGAATTTAACTTGATTACTGGTAATTAAGCCAATAGAGACCATGTTTCCTTTGGAATCATAAATTATCTATGGGGATTATGAAGCTCAAATGAATCCAAGTTTATTTTTAAGATAAATAAATCATTTCAAAAAAAAGAAAGCCAGGCATCCATTTTGCATTGTGAGGAGTTCTGGGGGCTCAGAAAATAATACTCCAAAAATAGGGCTCTTAGGCATGCTTTGAATTAAAGGAAATTAAAGGCATCAGAGATAAGCCTTAGAACCAAGGTCTCTCCATTGTTCCGTCCCCAGCCCCACTGTGATCCCTTTTCTTTTATGAAGCATTGAGAACTGCACTCTCTGGAATTTTATTTATTTTGTTTTTTTAAGAGATAGAGTCTTGCTCTGTCATCCAGGGTGGAATACAGTTGCGCAATCATAGCTCAGTGCAGCCTCTCAACCTCCCTGGCTTAAGCAATCCTTTCCATCTCAGCCTCCCAAAATCTGGGACCACAGGCATGTACTACCATGCCTTATACTTTTTTTATTTTTTTTTTTTTTTTTAGAGACAGGGTCTCCCTATGTTGGCCAAGGTGTTCTTGAACTCCTGGGCTCAAGCAATCCTTCTGCCTCAGCCTCCCAAAGTGCTGGGAATACAGGTGTGAGCTACTGTGCCAGGCATGGAATTTTCTTATCTGACTAGGAAAGCTTCTTTTAAAAAGAAATGCAATTGTCTTAAGACATCCTCCCTAGGAATCTCATCAAATAACTAGGAAAGCTTAACCACGGGAGAAGAGAAGACACTGGGAGTCTCCACTGCAACCCGAAAGACTTTTCATCTATTCTCAAGACAGCTCCAAGAGGTTACCTGGGAGACTTTATCTGCATAATAAGATAACTTTTGATCACAGTGAAGTTTAGACATTCACCTTCCCTCCACCTGTCTTAGAGCTCAGAGGAAGTGTATCCCAGACCACTGTTCTGTGGGCTTATTCATTTCCCCTGTAAGTCATTTACTCCTACATGCCCCATCTCCCCTGTCCCTATGAAGGAGGGTATATAAATAAGTGTTTGGCCCTCACTGGATTATTGGGTCATCCTCCTGTGATTCCCCTGTGCCGAAGCATGTTAATTACATTCCATATGTCCTTTCCTACTATGAATCTGCCTATTACCATTCGTTCATTTTCAGCTAACCTTCACAGGGTAGAGCAGGAGCTTTCCATTTGCCCCTACAGATTCAACTTGCTTCTTTGTAAATCTGGCGACTCAGAAGGACTGAGACTACCCTGCTGTGGCCTTAGCTTGTCTTGGTCTCACAGCTATTCCTCTCCGTCTACTCTTCTGCTTGACTTTAGCAACTGTTTCTCTCCAACAAAATGCAGATTGCTCACGTGAGGGCAGCTGATCAGCAGCACAATTCCGCCCTCTTTGGAGAATCATCCTTGACTGACTGTTCCTGGAACCAGCTGAAATTTGGACCCACTTCTGCTAAAGTTTTGTATAAAACCTTCTGCCATGCTTAAGCTAATGGTACCCTGGTTGATTTTCTTCCATATAAACCAAGCTAACTGGTTTATTTTGAGGAATATCTTAGTATTTAACATTCTGCTTATTCGTGGTCTGCAGCCTACCCATGCCATTGTTCCTTGACAATGCACTTGGCTTTTTGTCTATAATTTAAGTAAATGAAAAAAAGAAAACATGGAAGCACAATGTGAAATGGGCATGTCTACCTGCTGTGCTCCCAAGCCCAGCCTTTTCACACTGAAGCTATGCTAGGAGCTAGATTTGTTTGTCTTGCTGTATTTTTTTTTTTTTTTTTTTTTTTTGAGATGGGAGGCTCGCTCAGTCACCCAGGCTGGAGTGCAGCTGTGCGATCTCAGTTCACTGCAACGTCTAACTCCAAGGTTAGAGTAATTCTCCTGTCTCAGCCTCCCGAGTAGCTGGGACTATAGGTGCTTGCCACCATGCCTGGAGTATTTTTGTATTTTTAGTAGATACAGGGTTTCACCTTGTTGGTCAGGCTTGTCTCAAACTCCTGACCTCAGGTGATGCACCCACCTTGGCTTTCCAAAGTGCTGGGATTACAGGCATAAGCCACCACGCCTGGCCTGTCTTGCTGTCTGAGACAACAGATGCTGGAGAGGATGTGGAGAAATAGGAACACTTGTACACTGTTGGTGGGAGTGTAAATTAGTTCAACCACTGTGGAAGACAATGTGGCGATTCCTCAAGGACCTAGAAATAGAAATTCCATTTGACCCAGCAATCCCATTACTGGGTATATATCCAAAGGATTATAAATCATTCTACTATAAGGACACATGCACACAAATGTTCATTGCAGCACTGTTTTTACAATAGCAAAGACCTGGAACCAACCCAAATGCCCATCGATGATAGACTGGACAGGGAAAATGTGGCACATATACACCATGGAATATTATGCAGCCATCAAAAACGATGAGTTTGTGTCCTTTGTAGGGACATGGATGAACCTGGAAACCATCATTCTCAGCAAACTGACACAAGAACAGAAAATCAAACACCGCATGTTCTCACTCATAGGCGGGTGTTGAACAATGTGAACACATGAATACCGGGAGGGGAGCATCACACATTAGGGTCTGTCAGGGGGAAATAGGGGAGGGACAGCAGGGGGTGGGGAGTTGGGGAGAGATAGCATGGGCAGAAATGCCAGATATAGGTGACGGGGAGGAAGGCAGCAAATCATACTGCCATGTCTATACCTATGCAGCAATCTTGCATGTTCTTCACATGTATCCCAAATCCTAAAATGCAATTAAAAAAATTTTAAAAATTAAAAAGTGGCCTTCCTTAGAAGTCAAGAATGAGGTTTGCAGACCTCGGTTGCTATGTTGTTTGGGTAGTGTGACTTAAGAAAAGTGGAGAATGTAGCAGCGTTTTCTAGGAGTGCAACCAGGTGGAAAGAGTCAAGAAAATTATTTTATTTTTTTACTATCTTTTGGAATCTGAGCATGTTTGTGATTAGTTATAAAAAAAGACTTTTGTTTGTTTGCTTGCTTTTCCTGATAATAGACTCTGCCTGACTGCCCTTCTAGATGTTGTAGGCATGATGACAGGGTTACATAAATAATTCATTTCTCTTTTTTGTTATATTCATGATAATCAGCACATTTCCTTCTACTGTCCCAAATAAAAAGCTTTTTGAGTCTTCAGAAGTATACTTGACCCTTTTAAATCATTTACTTTGCTTTACCACTTTCCTGCTTTGTACTACAAATGATGGATAATTCAGATACGAATATACAAAGGTGAAAAATTACTGCATTTTAGACTTGAAAAGATCTGGGAAACTTAATTTTTTTCTTCTCTTCTTAATTATTCCAAATTAATTTAAAAAATCACCTCTTGCTCTATTATTTCCCAGAAATTTAAATTTTATGTTAAAATTATATCCATATTTATACCTATCACATTTCATGGATTGAAATCATTCAGTTGCAAATAATATAAAATTTTTGTAAAATATTTGCTATGATCTTATCAAAAGAAAGAATAGTAAAACAATTACAAAACACTTTCCTAGAAGACATAATTTTTATCCCATTGATTTGTTTAGCAATTTGGATATAATTCTATCCGAGCAATTGAAGCTATGCAGTGCAGAGAAAATATTATACATTCCACCTTAATATATTTTTTCTGTGTATTTCAAGAAACTGTGCCTGGGAGCATCAAACCTTAAATTATTCCGTAATTGGCAGGCAGCAAATAGCAATTTCAAGTTCTAAGCAGTGCCAAGCCCAAACAGAAGAAGACTTTTATAATAGCTGTGCCTAAAAAAAGTGTAGCTAGAAGGATTATCTACAAATTGAGGTATAAACATAACTCCACCAATGCTGGGGAGAGAAAGGAGGAAAAGAATTTGTTATTGTCAAAGTACTTCACTTAGTAAAATAGCTGTGTATCCATCCCTACAACCCTTTAAGTGTTCTGGCCTATTACAAATAATTACTTGGAATGGAGGCTTAAGAAAAATTCCAAGCACATTTAAAACAATGGCAGACTAGAAAAGTAATTACTGATTTTAATTTTCCCCATTATGTATAACAGTTGACTGTGAAAGTACTGGCAAAACACACACACTTGTCAATTTCCCTCAGCTTGTAAACACGGGCATATGTCTCTTAACATTATTTTCTTTTCAGTTAGGATTTTTAAAAAATCTTGCCCACAATACAGGCAGATGGTCTTGTTAGAAGCAGGAAATGCTGCCTCCTTTGTGTGGTACCATTTTCATTGCCTTATAATTGTTTTACAATAATATTTCTCCTTTATGTATCTTGAACATCTTGGGAAATCAGGAGTCAATGTAGAGTAACCATGCTATTGATGTTTTAAAAGATGGTATTTATTTAACACGAATGCACATGGCTTCTACAGAAAAGATATGGGCAGTATAAAAACATTTAATACTTTTATATTAATATTTATTAAAAATAAAGTTGTTATGCTGTTCTAATTTTCTAAATGGTAGAAAGAATAAAAATGAGACACCAGTAGGCTAGATGTTCCATTGAATAGATGATCCATTAGTATCTAGAAATGAAAGGTAGGACTTCTGCTAGTTATGCTGCATAGAGATTGATAAACTGAGAATCTTCCCCAGTGAGTATGGCGTCATTTCCGAAAAGCATTTACTTGAACCACTCCAAATGTGTTTGTTGATATACGGGGGTACAGTTGAACGATGGAGACATTAGCTAGTGTAACTTCTACTTGTTGAACTGCTGGGGAGAGACTTCTATTGATGTATGTGTCACTTGTCTGTTCTTGGTGATTTTTGTTCAATATTATGAGCAAGGACTTATAAGATGAACGAAACTTAAAAGAGTTTTTTTTTTTTTTTCTGGGATTCGGTCTCACTTTGTCACTCAGGCTGGAGTCCAGTGACATTATCTCAGCTCACTGCAACCTCCATTGCCTGGGCGATTCTCTCACCTCAGCCTCCCAAGCAGCTGGGATTACAAGCCTGTGCCACCACACCCAGTGAATTTTTGTATTTTTAGTAGAGATGGTGCTTCATCATGTTGGCCAGGCTGGTCTTGAACTCCTGGCCTCTAGTGATTCACCCGCCTCAGCCTCCCAGACTGCTGGGATTACAAGTGTGAGCCACTGTGCCTGGCCCAAACTTAGAAGTTTTTATACAGCTTTCAGAGCGAGAGTAATATGCTTTAAATAGGCTGAATAATTAAAACAACACTACATAATACAAGAGGAGTAAGTGAAAAAATTGGTTAAAACTCAAGGTACAGAATAGAGATATATAACTGGACATCATGTCATGTAAAAATAATTAGAAAACTTTACACAAAAATGCCATGTATGCCATCAGTGAAATAAGTAGTTACATGAAAAGTTAATCTACTATCAGCAAGTTTTGAAGCATCTAGTTGTCCAAAGCAAAGTGAGATATGTATTGTCCTACTGTATTTACAGCCTGGTGTGAACTTCTGTATTTACTTCTGGTGGCCATAAGAAAGACATTGACACATATGACAAAATTAGGGTGAAGGTAAGGTTCCAGGAGAACTACTGTTGGATGTGGGGATGTTCAACCTAGAGATGTCCTAGAGAAGACTTGGTAGTAGTCTTCACATACTTGAAGGGTGGGAAATAGGAAGTATATGCTTTCTGTATTTTTCCCTACACAGGACAGTGTTAGGGTTATTAGATCTAAATTTTAGGATGATGGTTGTGACTCTAAGGAAATATGAAGCATCGAACATAGTGAGCAATGCTTTTTATTGCTGCACGAGATACTGAGATACCAAAATAGGATCCTGGAGTAGCTGGCTGGAATGTTATGGACCAGCTTCCTACAAAGATTAAAAAATCAGGTGGGATGATTTCACTTTATGTTTGACTTAAGTTTTTACAATTCCTCTTCTTAGATAAACTGTTTTAAAAGTTATCAGAAAACACTTATCCATTTTGTTTTTGATTTGCTGTAGGATGAAAGGTTTACTTCTATAAAGAACTTAACAATTTCAATGTTCAATGTTCCTGTAGCTGCCAGAGTCACTGGGAAATTGATCAGTATTGATAACTACCGACAGGTTGTTGATTCAGTTAGCCTAGGAAACAGGTGGGTTGAGAGATCAGATTCCCACATGGGGCGAGTGCATCAATTAATGCTGCAATTCTTGCATTTGATCTGGAACCTCTAGCACCACTTTTCTAGACCTGATGCAAGTCCTGTGGAACACTAAGGACATATAGAATCCCAGGAATAGCAGTGAGGTCTTGCATCAGATTGAAGAGAAAAACTGATGCCACATAAAATAAACTTGCCTAAAAAGCCAATAAGTTATAATGAGGTACTAACCTGGACAGCCAACATTCAGCAAAGTCAATTATTAGGTTCTTAGGTGGACGTGGTCCCATGATCAAAGAACTTACACACTTTAAATATGTCAATATAGCTGGCTCCGACTATAAATATGTGCAATAATTCAGCATAATCATTTAAGCCCTAAAACTGTATTCACCCAGGAAAGAGTGATGGTTTTAAAAGCAGTAACAACTGAGCAAGAAATGGTACTGCCTTTAAATGTCTCTTGTTTATGGGGACATTCAATCACGGCTTATCATTTTAGAGTAATTACTGAATCTTAATGTGTCACATTTGGACTCATTAAAAACAAAACTAATTACATTTTAATTCTGTAACCAAAAAAAAAGCAAACCTGGCAATCGAGCAAGTAAGAATTCTGGAAGAGAATCGACGTGTTTGTGTACCCACTGTCATTCACAGTGATTTGTTTACAAAGACACATAGCTATTTTCTGTCTGCAAAGCTCTCCAGGGAGAAGCAGTGCGGTCTTTTGGCCATGACAACTTCTTTTGTGGTGTTTTCTAGAAATGTGTGTGTGTACTACCAATAGTATTTTAGGGCTGGCAGGAGAGAAAGGAGAGCTATTTCCAGAAAAGCCACTGGGAATCCTAGTGTGAAGCAGATTCTATAATGTCAAGCCTTCACTAACGTAAACTATCTCCACCCTTGGCTGCCATTTTGATTACCTTGTAAATTCTACACATGCAGTTCCTGGTTTATAAGTAAGTCATGGCCCCAAAGCCTTCCAGCGTCTCTCTCTTCCACCTGTGACATGCTTCATCCTAATGTCTTCCTCAAATTCTCCTTCCAGTCTCCAGGAAATAGTGTTTCCTTGGGAAACACTTCGGCTCCAGTCCCTCACGTTGGAGCTACCCTCAGTGCCAGACTGTGGGTGCACAGCAGAGCACATCAGAAAGTACATGTATAGTTTCTCACCAGAATATTGTTGGGATAATTCTGGTTGATGATACCTCAAAACCAACTGCAGCCAGGATATATTACTCTTTGACAACAGAAATGTAAGCTAGCTTCTGTTTCTCTTTTTATACTAGTTGCTTCAAATGTGATCATTGAAAGTATTGTTTGTACTTACAGTTAAATAGTATGATAATTTGTTTAATGGCATTTTCTAAAAGGTTTTCTTGGGCCAGGTGTGATGGTTGTGATTCCAGCACTTTGGGAGCCCAAGGTGGGAAGATCACTTGAGCTCAGGAGTTCAAGACAATCCTGGGCAACAGAGAGATCCTGTCTCTACATAAAATTAAAAAATTAGCCGGGTGTGGTGGGGTTTGTTTGTGGTCCCAGCTACCCAGGAGGCTGAAGGGGAAGAATTCCTTGAGCTCAGAGGGTTGAGGCTACAGTGAATTGTGTTTATGCCACTGTATTCTAAGCCTGGGCAACAGAGTAAGATTGTGTCTCAAGAATAAATAAATAAATATAAAATTAAAGAAGAAATAATAAAAGATTCTCTTTTATGAATAGAAACTCATGCTCAGTGAAGTTGGGTTTGAAGATCATATTGTACCTACCATTGATCTGTAACCTTTACTCTGCTTTTTATTTCCCCCTCTGTGGCAATAAGGTCTGGGCCACTCCATATATTGATAAGTTTCAGTGTTAAATTGTTTGTAAAGCCATTTTTTTCTTTTCTCTTTTTTTTCAGGGGCAGGGGGGCAGGGTTTTGCTCTTGTTGCCCAGGCCAGAGTGCAAGGGTGTGATCTTGGCTCATGCAACCTCCGCCTCCCAGGTTCAAGCAATTCTCCTGCCTCAGCCTCCTGAGTAGCTGGGATTACAGGCATGAACCACTATGCCCAGCTTATTTTGTATTTTTTAGCAGAGATGGGGTTTCTCCATGTTGGTTAGGCTGGTCTCGAACTCCTGACCTCAGATGATCCACCCACCTTGGCCTCCCAAAGTGCTAGGATTGCAGGCATGAGCCACCGTGCCCGGCCAAAGCCATTTTTTTTTTTTTTTGAGAGACAGGGTCTTGCTACGGCGTCCAGACTGGAATGCAGTGGTTATTTACAGGTGGAACCCGCTGCAGATCAGAATGGAAATTTTGACCTGCTCTGTTTCTGACACGGCTTGGTTGACCCCTCCTTAGCAACCTGATGATTCCTGCTCCCAGGAAGTCCCCATGTTAATGCCAAACTTAGTGCGAATACCCTATCAGCACAGTGTACTACAGTACAGAACTCCTGGGCTCAAAGAAATCCTCCTGCCTCAGCCTCCAAAGTAGCTGTGACTCCAGGTGCGCACCACCATGCTTGTACAGAACTCCTGGGCTCAAAGAAATCCTCCTGCCTCAGCCTCCAAAGTAGCTGCGACTCCAGGCGTGTGCCACAATGACAATGGCTCTAAAGTCATTTTAAAAGCTCGGATTTTCTTTGTTTTGAAACAATGGAATGGAAAAGCAAAATTTATAGTCTTGAAGGACACTAATGGCAACTCAGGTTAAACTGAACAGCTCTCAGACCCAAGTGGTGAAAAAAGAAAACCGTTTTGAATGGGGGTTTATTTACCTTTCTTTACAAATCTGCGGGTGCCTATGTGTGTGAAAGAGAGAGCTTGGAAATGGACACTTGCCTATTCTATTAATCAGAATATAATGATACTTAGCTCCTTTCATTATTTTTGACAATGCATTTAAATGCCTCCTTTTCATGTGTTGAGTTTCCCTGCTAGAACTACAAGCATGTGACCACACAATTCTACGTGAATAGTCACTAATCGGTTCAGGCAGATTTCCTGATTTTTTTCCTTACCTCATAGATTTAAAATGTGTGGCTTTTTAGTCAAATGTGAGTAAAACACTATCAGCGTCCTTCTTCCCCATTTTCTGATACATATTTAATTATATGATTATAGTTTATGCTAACATCTTTTTATCAATTGCAAAAATTGTATGTTTTATGTGATGGAGAATGAATTATCGTACATATGTCTAGCCAATAAATATTAAAGATAAATGAACCCTTGAGCTAGGGAAATGGGCACAGGAAATGATGAAATCTAATATTGAAAAACAGAATGAAAGCTGTGAATAAAAATGGAGATTCTCAGGTATTTATCTTGGCTTTAAAAGGACGCTGAGATGAGATGAGTAGCTTTACGCCTCCAGTTGGGCTAGTTGTGGGATCAGTCAAGGTCTCATACCTGAGAATCAACACTCTCATGTCTCTTTTTAACAGGAAAACTAGAAACATACAATAGCCTCAGGCCATCAGTATTTAGTGAAAGTGAATACAGTCCTGGAAGCTGAGCAGATTCACATGAGACCTACTTTTTCAAAGGAGTATGTGTACTTTATAAATTGTACTTTATAAATTAGAGTAATCATTTAAAACAAATCCTGCTTTACTTAATTTGCGCAGTTTGCCTTTTGTTACTCAGATATCATAAAGGTATTAACCTCATTTTCCTCTCATATATTTAAAGTTTTGTTTTTTAATATACTTAAATTTACTTTTCTTTTCATTGAGGTCTAATATCCCTCTGAATTTGTTTGTTTGAGGAGGAAAAGTTATTTTACTTTTTCAAATATTGAAATCCGATTAATGCAATATCATTTCTTTTCCTTTTTTCATTAATACTTCATGTTTCCTCTATAATATTCCAAGATACTTAATGTATGGTCAGTTTTTGGTCTCTTTATCATCATCCGTCTAATTGGTCCTAGTACTGTGTGTTTTAAATACAGTGCCTTAGGGTATATGTCTTAATATTTAATGTGGAAACATTTTTCTTCATTTTTTTAATATGCGTATTTTTAAGAGTGGTGAGAGTCTGCCTTAATTTTAGAAAAGGACTTTCATTGCAGGAAGAGAAAATGATCAAACCAGCTCATAGTTCTTATCTCTACTCAGTGAATGGTATTGTGGAAATAAAATGAATTTCAAGTCAGACATGGGGTCAAAATCTAGCCGTCAATTTAAAGCTATGATAGAGTTACTCCTGCTAAAACTCATTTTCCACACCTGAGAAATGGAAGCAGTATCCTAGGTTTTGAGGATTGCCCATGAGAATTAACCATGGTTAAGATAGATTGCACCTAGTACACAGTAGGCATTTGTTAAATGGTAGCTACGATTATTATCATCATCATTAAGATTACACAGTATGATTTGAAGAGCAATTTGAGTCTCCAAAATGCTTATTATATGATTATTCCTGAAATGATCTCTAAGTAAGTCCTAAAAAAAAAAAATCTAGGAAGTCATTAATATCTCCAAGGGGTTTCAAAAATGAGAGCAAGATTGCTCTTTAATATCATCTAGGGAATTATGATACACACACAGGAGCTGTGGCTTTCATTCAGTGGACTCAGACACAACCTGAAACATGGGGTGGAGTCTGCTCCAGGAACCACGACTTAGGTAAGAGTGAGAGTGCCCATGGCGCATGGAGAGAGAAGAAGAATGTGGGTTTCCTGCAGGAAAGGGCGCCAAGAGACAGAACTAAGGTACCAGAGTGTACAGTCTGCTGGTTCAGATAAGCAATATCCTTAGGAGTCATGCACCCTCCAGCTGTGCTTCATTGATATGATTTGTGTCCTATGTGTATATTGGTCACTAACTGGGATCTGAGTTCATATTGCCCAGTATTAGTCAAGTCATGGGCAACCACTGCATTTTGGAATGTGTTGTGATGGTTACATGTATTTAGGTGGGAAGCTGGGAAAGGCAACTTAAAGATCTTTGTGAGAAAACATGAAGGAGAGGGAAAGTTGTTGGGCAAAGTTAAGAACAAATGAATTCTAAAAGTAGCCGATCATAAGATTCACAAACTGATCAATCTGGTTCTGTCCTCTGACTTTACCTACAACCCAGGCAAGACCGACTGGCCTATCATGTCCTCCTCCTCTTAAGTCAAGCAGTGAAGGATCCAAAGATAAAGTCCCGGAACAACACCAGGTAGAAGGGAATCACTGTGGTGGCGGCGGCGGTGGCGGTGGTGGTGATGAGGGGGTGCGGGTCTCCTGACCACCAGACAAAATACTGGTAGACACTGAGGCAGAGCTTGCTCCATCATTTGATGTCCCCTGCCCTACAGCAATAAGGTGCAACATTACCTGATGGTTGCCAGAGCTTGTTCTAACCCATTCACTGTTCTTTATTTTGTATCAAGGAAGCACAGAAGCCTCCAGAGCTTTATTTATGAGGCCAAGGGCACAGAGAGACAGAAACAGGATGTCATCATTGTGTTTTTATTTTGAGCACTGTGTCCCTAAAATTGGTGTTTGAGTGTCAAGCATGCTTAATTTAATAGACCTATGCTGCTTATCTGGGTGAGTGGGGGTGCAGCATTGTTTTTAGTTGTTTATTCTTTTTCAAGGAGATTGAGTTGAAGAAAGAGGAGAAAAAGGAGAAACACATTCATTATATCCTCAAAATAAGGGAGAGGAGGGATAACTGAATACATGTAGTCATTTCATAGTTGAATGAAGCAAAACTGACTCCAGGAGACCCTCTCAACAGCACTCTTTATCATTCTGTGTTGAACTCTTTATTCTCTTTTACATTCATATTCCAAGTTGCTAGATACAAAAATATTCTCCTTTCTAATATACTTCATCTTTCATAACTAGTTTTCCTCTGTCTTCAGATTAAGTCATTCTGAAGTGGCCACTTCTAGCAATATCCACTCACTCTTGGTAACAGATCAAGATTCACTGGACCAAAATAGGTGAGTGCAAAAAAAAAAAAAAAAAAAAAAATGCTGTGTACAGTGTATACAACCCTGGAAAGAGATTAGATCTGTGTACTCAAATCAGTGATCTAAAATCATGCATCTTTAATTTTTATTTTGTTTTTCCAAAAATGACTTGCTTTTGAATATAAGGTGCTAATATAGAGGTTCTTATGTTTAGCTTAGTGCAATTATTTTTAAAACCCCATATATATGTACTAAATATTATATATATATTAAAGAGTACAAGAAAGGTGTATCTATTTTATTTGCATTTTTTTCTTATCATTCCAACAAGCACACTGTTAGCTGAGGTTTTACATGAAAGCAGCTTCAAGTTAAAAAGGAGTTTTATGAAATGAGAACTGAAAATAAGAGTTTGTAGCAAGCATTATGTAGCATCTCTTAAAATAGCTTGACACTCTGCATGCTACAATGCATACATGAGTTCCAGATAAACATATTTGCACTGAGGAAGAAAATAATGAAGTGGAGAGAGTAAATATGTAGTAGTTTATTTTTTCTAAACACTTTTGAACAAAGGTAGTATACTTAATTTCTTTCCTATCATATAAATGAAAGATAATATTGTTCCAAAATTCTCACCTTTCAATTTTAAATTGCATGACTAGAACTAAAGGGCCAGAGCATTAAAAAAATTCACCAGATATTTGTAATAGTTCAAAAAGTGGCTAAAATATATAAGAACATAATTTAATCTGTAACCTTAAATCATAGTTTAAATACATTCTCTTAGCCCTACTTTAACAAAATCTTGTAAACAATTTCAGTTACACAATTTCAATGCACAACTGACCAAAAGGTGGCTTAAAATTCAATTTTGAGTTGATGCGAATAAATACAGTATATTAAATTCAGCATCAGCAATTTTTAAAGAAAGATTTACTCAAACCTTTTAAATTAAAAAAAAAAAAAAAGTTTGTATTAGATTACTTGTCAATGTAATTTCTAAACTACGGCCAAAGGATGTAATTAAAACTCTACCAAAGTTCTGGCTTTAAAAAGTGGATGATAAGAAACTTCTGGGAATTAAAAGAACTTGTTCTAACCCAATGCAAAGAAACTAAGAACTTTGAAAAAAGGTTTGATGAAATGTTAACAGTAACACACAATATAGAGAGGAATATAAGTGAATTAATGGAGCTGAAAAATACAACACAAGAACTTTGCAAACTATGCACAAGTTTTAACAGCCGAATTGATCAAGCAGAAGAAAAGATATCAGAGGTCGAAGACCAACTTAATGAAATAAAACAAAAAGATAAGATTAGAGAAAAAAGGATAAAAAAGAACGAGCAAAGTCTCCAAGAAATATGGGACTATGTGAAAAGACCTAATCTGCGTTTGATAGGTGTACCTGAATGTGACAAAGAGAATCAATCCAAGCTGGAAAATACGCTTCAGGATATTATTCAGGAAAACTTTCCCAACCTAGCAAGGCAGGACAATATTCAACTCCAGGAAATACAGAGAACACCACAAAACTATTCCTCAAGAAGACCAACCTCAAGGGACATAATCGCCAGATTCACTAGGGTTGAAATGAAAGAGAAAATACTGAGGGCAGCCAGAGAGAAAGGTCAGGTTACCCATAAAGGGAAGCCCATCAGACTCACAGCAGATCTCTCAGCAGAAACCCTACAAGACAGAAGAGAGTGGGGGCCAATATTCAACATCCTTAAAGAAAAGAACTTTCAACCCAGAATTTTACATCCAGCCAAACTAAGCTTCATAAGCGAAGGAAAAATAAAATCTTTTGTGAACAAGCAAGCACTCAGAGATTTCATCACCACCAGGCCTGCTTTACAAGAGCTTCTGAAAGAACCACTACAAAGAGAAAGGAACAACCAGTATCAGCCTTTCTAAAGAAATTGCATCAACTAATGGGCAAAACAGCCAGCTAACATTAAATGACAGTATCAAACACACATATATTGTTATTAATTCTAAATTTAAATCGACGAAATCTCCCAATCCAAAGACACAGACAGGCAAAAAAAGCCAAGACCCATTGGTATGCTACATCCAGATCCATCTCACATGCAAGGATACACAAAGACTCAAAACAAAGGGATGGAGAAAAATTTACCAACCAAATGGAGAGCTAAAATAAATAAATAGAAAGCAGGAGTTGCAATTTTTGCTGATAAAATAGATTTCAAAGCAACAAAGATCAAAAGAAGCAAAGAAGGATATTACATAAAGATAAAAGGATCAATATAACAAGAAGAGCTAAAGATCCTAAACATATATGCACCCAATACAGAAATACCCAGATATATAAGACTTATAAAGAGACTTGGACCCCCACACAATAATAGTGGGAGACTTCAACATCAATATTAGATAGATCAATGAGACAGAATGTTAACATCGATATTTAGGACTTGAACTCAGATCCGGAACAAGTAGACTTAACTAACATTCATAGAACTCTCCACTTTAAATACACAAAATATACACTCTTATCACTACTACATCACACATATTTACAGGTTTAAATGAAATATTGGTTGGCTGCTTGTTAATTATTTTCTTCCCTCTTTTTTTTTTTTTTAATGTCTCTATTATTAAACACAATTACAGGCATACCCAGTTTTAGGCTGCATTCTAGCCCAGGCAATAAAGCAACACCCCTGTTCTCTCTCCCTCTTCTTCTTCCTCTTTCTTCCTTTATTCTTTTTCTTTCTTTCTCTTGTTCTTCCTCTAAAAAAAAGGAAACTCTACCAAAGTTAACTCTAAAATTCATTAATTAAATTAGTCATTCAAAAAGTCTCTGTGCTCATCTTGTGAATTTAAATGCAGCACAAGAGGGAAACAAGCTTCAGCAAATAAACTGTAATAGATGGGATACGTTAAAAATCTGTATGTATTTTTAGCAGTCAAGTATTTGGGAAAAGGGTACCACACATACTGTGAATAGGATATAAAACAAGCTTTTCACTTTTGGGTCTTTGTATATGAGCTACCTACAAGAACCTGTTATGTTAATTAAAAGACTCTGAGACTTATATCCCTGTCATTTTGTGGTTATGTTGGGTTACTTTGACCCAAGTTCAAGATTCCAGAGCTGGTGATCATGTTTGTAATTTCCTCAGATCTCTTATGCAAAACACCTTGAAGTATAGGCTCTCAGATCTTTTCTATTGTTTATTTTGTTTCGATTTCTATTTCTAGTTGATATCGTTTGGTTGTGTCTCCGCCCACATCTCCTCTTGAATTCCCATGTGTTGTGGGAGGGACTTGGTGGGAGGTAATTGAATCATGGGGGGAGGTCTTTCTCGTGCTGTTCTCGTGACAGTAAGTAAGTCTCCTGAGATCCAGTGGTTTTAGAAAGAGGAGTTCCCCTGCACAAATTCTCTCTTTGCCTGCTGCCATCCATGTAAGATGAGACTTGCTCCTCCTTAGCCTCTGCCATGATTGTGAGGCTTCCCCAGCCACCTGGAACTGTAAGTACAATTAAACCTCTTTCTTTTGTAAATTGCCCAGTCTTGGGTATGCCTTTATCAGCAGTGTGAAAATGGACTAATACTCTAACTGTAGTAAGAACAGGTAACATGGATCTACTCTCTCAAATCTTTAAGTGTACAGTATTGTTAACCATAAGCACTATGTTGTATATCCATCCTGCATGATTAAAACTTTATACCCATTGAATAGCAACTCCCCGTATCTGCCTCTTCCCAGCCCCTGGCAACTAACATTCTACTCTTTGCTTCTATGAATTTGATTATTGTTGATGCCTCACATAAATGGAATCATGCAGTATTTGCCTTCTGTGGTTGACTTATTTCACTTAGCACAATATTCTCATGTTCATCCATGTTGTCACTTACGGCAGGACTTTCTTTTTCTTTTATTTTTTTTTTTGAGACAGTCTCACTCTGTTGCCCAGGCTAGATTGCAATGGCATGATCTTGGCTCACTGCATCCTCCGTCTCCCAGGTTCAAGCAATTCTCCTGCCTCAGTCTCTCCAATAGCTGAGATTACAGGTGCCAAGCACCATGCCTGACTAATTTTGTATTTTAGTAGGGATGGGGTTTTTCCATGTTGGTCAGGCTAGTCTTGAACTCCCAACCTCAGGTGATCCACCTGCCTTGGCCTTCCAGAGTGCTGCTGGGATTACAGGCGTGAGCCACCACACCCAGCCAGGACTTCCTTTTGCTTAAGGCTGAATAATATTCTGATACATATATGTATATGTTATATACATACTAATACATCTGTATTATATACGTAATATACATATATAGTATGTATGTATATATACATATATAATATTCTGATATATATATACATATATGTATATAATATATACATATGCACGTACACATACACACCACATTTTCTGTATCCATTCATCTTTTGATAGACATTTAGGTTATTTCCACATCTTGGCTATTGTGAATATTGCTGCAGTGAACATGAGGATCCATATATCTCTTTAAGATTCTAATTTTAATTTTTGGAGGATAAATGGCCAGAAGTGGACTTACTGGATCATATGTCAATTCTATTTTTAATTTTTCGAGAAAATTCTATACAGTTTTCCATATATATATATTATACACAGCTTCACCATTTTTAATTTTTACCAACAGTGTATGAGGGTTCCAATTTCTTCATATTCTTAATAACACTCAGTAACTGATTTTTGAAAACAGCCATCTAGCCTGGGTGACAGAGCAAGACTCTGTCTCAAAAAAAAAAAAAAAAAAAAAACCACAACAAAAAAAACCCCAAAAAAACAAAAACAAACAAATAAAAACAATAGCCATCCTAAGCAGTGTGAGATAATATCTCACTGTGGTTTTATTCTCAGTTCCCTATGATTAGTGATGCTGAGCAATCTTTTTATATATCTATTGCCCCTATCTCAAAAAAAAAAAGTTATTGGAATTTTGATAGGGATTGCATTGACTGTTGAAATTCCTTTGGGTAGTATGGACATTTTAATGATATTAAGTTTTCCCGTTGTGAACATGGGATGTCTTTCCATTTATTTTTACCTTTAATTTTTTTCATCAGTATTGCATAGTTTTCAGCAGCATATAAGTATTTCACCTTCTTAAGTTTATTCCTAAGCTTTCTGGCAATGTAGTGCAGCACATTAATTGATTTATTTATGTTGAAGCTTCCTTCTTCCAAAGGATAAATCTTGGTTGTGGTGTATGATTCTTTTGATGTGCTGTTGAATTTGGTTTGCTAGTATTTTGCTAAGGAATTATGCATCTATGTTCAGCAGGGATATTGGCCTGTAGTATTCTTTTCTTGTAATATCCTTGTCTGGCTTTGGTATCGGGGTAATCCTGGTCTCATAAAATGAATGTGAAAGTATCCCCTCTTTAATTTTTTGGAAGAGTTTGGGAAGAATTAGTGTAAGTTCTTCTTTAAATTTTTGGTAGAATTCAACATTGAAGCCTTTAGGTTGTAATGTCTCCTCTTTCATTTTTCATTTTACTTGAGTTTTTTTCTCTTTTTTTTTTTTAGTCAATTTTGTTTCTTTTTATAAAACTTCCTTTCCTCAATTTTTTCTATTGTTTTTCTATTCTTTATTTTATTTCTGCTCTAATCATATTATTTCTTTCCTTCTGCTAACTTTGGGCTAAGTTTGTTTTTCTTTTTTGAGGTATAATGAGGTATAATGTTAGGTTGTTGATTTGAGAGCTTTCTTTTCTTAGCAACTGTTTACTACTACACATTTCCCTTTCAGAATTGTTTTAGCTGGATTGCATTAGTTTTGGAATTTTGTTGTGTTTTCATTTTCATTTGTCGTGAGACATTTTCTAATTTCCCTTTTATTTATTTGACCTATTCATTGTTTAAGAGTATTTCATTTAATTTTCATGTTTGTAAAATTTTCAGTTTTCTTTCTGTTATTTATTTTTTATTTCATTCCATTGTGATCAGAAAAGATACCTGGTATGATTTTAAGTTTATTGAAACTTGTTTTGTCACCTAACAAGAGATCTATTTTGAAGCATGTTCTCTGTGTGTTTGAGAAGGATGTGTTTCTGTCACTGTTGCACCCAACAGTGTGATGTTCTGTGTCTATCTGTCAGGTTCACTTGGTCTGTAGTTTCTTATTGATTTGTCTGTTTGGATGTCTATCTGCTATTTAGTGGCATATGCAAGTCTTTTAATAGTGTATTTCTTACTTTAGTTCCATCAGTGTTTGCTTTATATATTTACATGTACTGATGCTGGGTGCATATATAATTGTTACATTTGGTGAATTAGCCTTTCTTCTGTTGATATTATATTGTATAATGCCCTTTTTGTCTCTCATGACAGTTTTTGACTTAAAATCTATTCTGTCTAAGTGTAGCCACTCGTGCTTTCTTTTGGTTGTCATTTTCATAGATTATTATATTTTTATTCCATCACATTCAGCCTATGTGTGTCTTTAAACTTAAAGTGAGTCGCGTGTAGATATCACGTAAATGGAACTTTTGTTGTTGTTTCTTTGAAATCCATTCAGTCACTCTGTCTTTTGATTTGGGAGTCTAGTCTATTGTCACTTAAGGTAATTATTGACAGGGAAGGACTTACTATTGCCATTTTGTTAACCTTTTTATGTTGTTGTTGCCTTGTATTTCTTTTGTCCTACTTTTCCTTTCCTTTTAAAAAAATTTTTGTAGCGTATGTTTTGATTTTTTTCTCTGTTTTTCTTTCGTTGTTGTTGTTTTGTTTTTTTGTATGTGCTCTATACAGGGGTCCCCAACCCCTGGGCTATGGACTGGTACCAGTCTGTGGCCTGTTAGGAACTGGGCCATGAAGCCAGAGGTGAGGGGGAATGAGTGAGCATTCCCGCCTGAGCTCCGCCTCCTGTCATATAAGCAGTGGCATTGAATTCTCATAGAAGCATGAACTCCATTGTGAACTGTGTGTGCAAGGGATCTAGGTTGTGTCCTCCTTATGATAATCTAATGCCTGATGATCTGAGGTGGAACAGTTTCATCCCCAAACCATCCTCCACCAACCCTGTCCATAGAAAAGTTGTCTTCCATAAAACTAGTCCCAGGTGCTAAAAAGTCTGGGTAACACTGTTCCTTTGGTATCTTCTTTGTGGTTACAATGGGATTACCTAAAAGTGGGTACTCAGATCAAAAAATTTGAAACAGGGTGGCTTCACTTTTAGGCAAAATACAGGCATTTTGGATATCTGTAAAATTTAAAACTTATAGGATGAATTCTATTATACTATTTGCAAAAAACAGTAGTAGGTAATGGATTAGACATATATTATTAGTCTATCTCTAAATGGCTGAACCAGTATATCACTTTGTATTTTGAAGCTGTACCTTTCATATATTTAAATCTTGTTTAAATCACATTATTTCATAATAATGTTATTATTCTGTGACACTGACTGATAGCAAAACCTGAGTTTGTGGGATATTCTTGTCTGAAAGAAGAGGCAGCACTGTATCATATTTACACAGCTGCGCTCTTGTTGAGGCATTGGGAGAAGTCCTTCTCCCCACCTCCATGTTTCATGCTGTCCCTATAGTGTCCAATTCATCTTTAAATGTTTGCATAAATAATATTTCTTCTATCCCTTACTAAAATTCCATGTAACTGAACTTTAAATGTAGCTCATACTGGTCATCAAATATTTGACTGCTCTATCTTGCTTCTGGACACACATGATCAATAAGTGCAGAACTCAATACATAAACAGATCACATGTAAAGATTTAAAGGTTTTTAAAAGATTCTGTGGAACATTTTATAGAAGACACGTTATAATATGTGGTTTGTAGGACTCTCCCAAAACCCATTATATAGCCAGGTAGAGCAGTTGCAAGTGTGAGTAGCTGATCACCTCTTAGAATGCTGCTGACATCAGGAAACACTATCTAAATTTATATTAGGCTGCCAAAAGCATAACTTCCTTTACACTGGCTCTAGCCTGTAGATTTTTTTTTTCCTGACATTTTTACCCATAGTCAAGCGTCTCTTAATACTTTTCACTAAGAGAATTTATAGCTTCAAAGGTTTCCTTTAATGAGAAAAAATAAATAAATAAGCTACCCATAAGTAGTAATAAAACCTAGCACTCCTGATTATGTCATATGAAATTTACACATAATTTCATAAAATCCATATTGTGGCTCTGTGAAGGAGGTACTGTTACTTATACTAGAATCTTCTTTCTTATCCTCATCCTGATGTTCACCATCCATCACTTTGAGAAGCTGAGGCTTAATGAAGTTATATAATTTTCCCAAGTATATTAGGAGTGTCTGTTCTCATGATGCTGATAAAGACATACCCAAGACTGGGTAATTTATAAAGAAAAAGAGGTTTAATGGATTGACAGTTCCACATGGCTGGCAGGCCTCACAATAATGGTAGAAGGTGGAAGGTGAAAGGCACATCTTACATGGTGGCAGGCAAGAGAGAGTGAGAGACAAGCAAAAGGGAAAACCTCTTATAAAACCATCAGATCTTGTGAAACTTATTCACTGCCATGAGAACAGTATGGGAGAAACTGCCCCATGATTCAGTTATCTCCCACTGGGTCCCTTCCACAACATGTGGGAATTATGGAAGCTACAATTCAAGATGAGATTTGGGTGAGGACACAGCCAAACCATATCACCAAGACTGCATATTTAATTAATGATTGGTAGGTAGTCCTGGGACTCCAACCTAGGAGGCAGATCCCAGAGCCAAGATCTTGGCCATGGGACTAATTTCCTCTTAAGGAATTTCCAAAACCAGTCAAATTGGTGGTTTTCTAACTTGTCTGAGAAAAAAGTTACCCAGGGAGTATCACTGGTTATTTCTGAATTGAGAAAGAGCTTTTCTGTATTTATTTTAAAATTTCAAAGTTTATTGATCAAATATAGTTTATCTTATGGCATGGAATTCTGAAGATATTGCATATGTGTCAAGGAACAACTTGGAGTTTAGAAATTTATTTTAAGAAAATGAAGATATTGGTCAATTTACTAGCCTATGTCTGCCAATTCTTTTCAAAAAGATTTTTGTGGATGCACAGTAGGTGTATATGCTGTGGAGTACATGGGATATCTTTCCAATCCATTTGAAACTAAAAGTATTCAACTTATTCCACAATATTTAAAATCATTTTTACAAGCCTTAAGTTAAACCAAATTTTAAAAAGAAAACTATTTAGCTACTAATACTGAAAGTATTTCAATGAATCTAACCAGACCTGCAGAGTTTTTCTGAATATGGCATCAGTGGCAACTGTCATCTACTCAGGTTGGATGTGATAAGGCAGAGGTGTGGTTGGCAGGCTTATGATGGTTTGGGGGACAGAATATTTTTCATCTTTTTTGCTTAAAAAGTTATCCTCAGGCCGGGCGCGGTGGCTCACGCCTGTAATCCCAGCACTTTGGGAGGCCGAGGCGGGTGGATCACGAGGTCAACAGATCGAGACCATCCTGGTCAACACGGTGAAACCCCGTCTTTACTAAAAATACAAAAAATTAGCTGGGCATGGTGGCGCGTGCCTGTAATCCCAGCTACTCAGGAGGCTGAGGCAGGAGAATTGCCTGAACCCAGGAGGCGGAGGTTGCGGTGAGCCAAGATCGCGCCATTGCACTCCAGCCTGGGTAATAAGAGCGAAACTCCGTCTCAAAAAAAAAAAAAAAAAAAAAAAAGGTTATCCTCAGGAAGTGGACATTTAAAAAATTGTCTATCATTCTGCAACTAAATATAATAAATACATATTTATCTTTGAAGGAGTTTCTTCTACTCTTTGTAATATACACAATTGTTTTATTGTCTTATTGTGGTAAATATTGAAAATTTGTGGTGATTATGCAGGAGCTGACTTTGGAGGTGAATGCTAATTTAAATGTGTTTCTCTGGCATTTATTAGTAATTAATTTGATTTTATTCTCTGTAACTAATTATGCGATTATAAATAATTTAAAATAGAGAGGAAATATCATCTTTAGACATCTCCAAATCATCAAAACTACTTTTAAATATGTCAACCTGTCTTAAGAGTAAAATAACTCCATTGTATTATCAAATGAATGCCAATGAAGAAAGTATTTACAAAACACTCTTTGTTTTCTGCATGTAGATTTCTCCTGTGCCTTCATTCTTCAGTTTTCCTTTACAATATATATATTTTTTTGTTTGACATTTGTCTTAAGTGCTTATAAGATAAACTTTAGTACAAAGGTTATAGAGACTTCATGAACTATAATCTGTATAGCAGTCAATCCAACTTTAATTTTAATTTGGAAAAGACAATATTACATGTAGATCACAGTGATTTAATGTGTTCAACAAGTAAAAAGATGTTAACTTTAATTTTCTTTGAAGTTTGACTATTAGTAACATGTTTGGCTGACAAATAATATCAGATCTTGAATAAGCTCAAGAAAGTATATGTAAAGATATTAAAAGCATAAATCAAACATCAGGTAAACTTTGACAGTTTTATAGACTGTACCTTCCCATTTTGTTATGGAAGAAAAGGACATTTTCATCATATTTCTATTATAAATGCACTAAATTTTTAAAGTCCTTCTTTGAAATCTGGTTTTAATATTGTGTTTCACAAAGCACTGGTGGTTTCATGGAAGTCTCCAAGGTCCATCACTGAGGATGAGGCGTGGGGAAACGTGTGGAGTTGGTGGAACTCCTAATCTGTCTTTCCCTTTGCCCAGACGTGCTCTATTTTAATATCTCTTTATATTGGACTTTCCAATAAGTCTCCATTTGAAGAAGGTATAATCAGCTCAAATATCATTTGCATCTGATTTGAACAAACTCCAAGGCAGAATAATTAAATATATTTGTTTTCACAATGTCAGCCTCCCTAAATTATTCTACATACTACTTAATATTTTTTATCATTAAAATAAAATTAGCTCAATCTGAAA
The DNA here is from genome assembly GCF_009761245.1 of Sapajus apella. Lineage (NCBI taxonomy): Eukaryota > Metazoa > Chordata > Mammalia > Primates > Cebidae > Sapajus > Sapajus apella. The sequence continues at coordinate 10,317,117 of NW_022436996.1, forward strand.
AGGCTATATACTTTATGATTTCAACTATAGGACATTCTGGACAAAGCAAAACTATGGAGACAGTAAAAAGATCAGTCGTTGCCAGGAGCTGAAGAGAGGGGAGGATCAAATGGAGGGAATACAGAGAATTTTTTTCAGCAGTGAAACTATTTTGTGTGATGCTGTAATGTTAGATGGATGCCATTGTACATTTGTTAAAATCCACAGACTGTACAACAGCAAGAGTAAACCCAATGTAAGCAATGGATTTTGGATGATAATGTGTCAATGTAGGTTCATGAATATAACAAATGTATTACCCTGTGTTGGATGATGACCATGGGGGAGACTGTGTGTGTGTGTGTGTGTGTGTGTGTGTGTGTGTGTGTGTGTGTGATATGTATAGGGGATAGGAGGTACTTTGCTGTGGACCTAAAACTGCTCTTAAAAAAATAGTCATTAAACATAAAATTAGCTTATCTGTAGTATTTGTAGTATTATGTGAGATATAATTACATTCTTAGAATCACTTATATTTCCAAACAGTTACCAATAAAAGATAAAATCTACAGTGAAAAAAAAAAAAAGGAAAGCTGGAAATTCATGGTAGAGTAAGACTCCACGCTACATCTCTAGTGAACAAGAACTTCTGTGGAGTCAGTGAAAGGGCCTGATGTGTCTTTGGTGTCTGGACATGGTAAATGTTATACTGTGGTGAAGGAAGATAGCTTTGCTGGTTATTTAAATTTGTTTTCCAGGGTCTTCACTGACAACTGTGACTTATATTCAAGGAGAAACAGGCTCCAGAGAATGGAAAGCACGCTTTTCACAATGACAAAGAAGAAGGGTTTTGGAAGGCAGATCACTAAAATATGAGGGCCTGGGAGAAAAATCCCAGACAAAGATTGCAAAGCCTGGCTGATTGTGTGTAGGACAACTCAGGTAGCAAAGAAGTTCAGTAATTTCCAGATGAATGTAACTAGGAGATTGGGTAGCAGCCACCTATGTACCTCTCAACAGCTCTGGAGATTGTAGAAAAAGACTGTGGCAGGAACTTAAGTATTAATAGGGGAAACAGAGACATCAAAAGCATTTTTACACTCACTGAAACACGTGTCCACACATTGAAGACAATGTCGATGTAATATGTATATTAATTCAATCACAGTTTGCCACTGAATGGTTAATTTTTATTTACTTTACCCATGCTTGCTAGAAACTTTCTTGGATCTTCCTTGCCAGTCCCAAGTTCTGGACACAGTCCCTCCCTCCCTCCTTCCCTCCCTCCCTCCCTCCTTCCTTCCTTCCCTCTTCCCTCCCTCCCTCTCTCTCTCCTCCCTTCTTTCCTTCCTTTATCTTTCTTTCCTTTTTGCTCATTATGTAGGACTCTTATCAAATTCCTGACCTCATTTTCCATGTTTCAGTTTTTTAGTTCTGTTTATACTACTTCAGATGTCGTCTAACTTTTGCTTGTTGGAAATTCCTATGATCTGGACACTTGAGTAAGGTAACATTAAGAGTGTTCTTAAAAAATTTTGTTTGTATGTTGATAGTCACTAGCATTGATGGCTAACATTGAGCTTGGAATAAATGACAACAAACAAGCTGATTTTTGCATCCTTTCTTTACTAACAACTCATTACCACTTTTTACACCTCTATAGCCTATTTTTGTTGCTATTTCTGCATAAAGACATAAGAGAGTTAATAGAGATGAACATGTTCTAAACTACTTGTAGAATTGGAATGGATGGGCAGCCACAGGAAATGTTGTGAGTAGTTTGAGAGGTCTTTAGACTCTGCAAACTACATCAAGTTGGCCTAGACAAAGCACTTCGGGGCACCAACGGCAAGATGGACCTAGTATAGAATGTGACCCATCACTAGAAAAAAATCTAAGCTTTCATTTCCATGTTACCACATGCCCTTTAGATGTAAGTTCCTATCACACCGTGAGCAGTCCTGGAAAAACCCTCAGTATTTTTATGGAGGACAATAAGGCAATCTGAGCCTTTCAAGAGGAGGGGGAGGGAAGCCTGGGCATTGCCTCTCTAAATGTCTCTGGCTTGACTCCTCAGAAGGCTGCCATGTTAGTGCCAATGATGGATTTCTTCCAATACTGACATATTATAAGCAGGGTTGGGGCACAGCCATACACTTAGAAATGTGAGGACTGCTCTTATCAAGAAAGATAGGCTGTTTCCTACTGTGATTTTTCTTTCTTAATGAATTTCTTAATTTATTTTCCTTCTGTCTTCATTTTCCCTTTGACATTTGTAATTTGCATCGACACGCACATTTAAAATGTAACAAGGATTAAATGTGATTATTGTAATGCTCTTTATACTAGAAATATATACTAGGAGAAGTCTATAAGGGGATAATTTGTATATGGCTAATATAGGACTTGCCGGATTCATTCTTAACAATTTTCACTAGGGCTCTTAGAGGGATTTACAAGTTCTCTTTGATTTGCAAAACGTGCGCTCTAAAATCCCACCCCATGTCTTAGTGTTACTCTGTGTTCTCACCACTGAATTCCCCTCCCATATTGATATTCTGCCTTTGCATAGTGAGCGCTCAATGAATGTTTGTTGAATAGATCTTCCTCTTTCCTTGTCTATTTGGTCCACTGCTCCTGTTTATCAGGCTTACAAACTTCTGAAGTACAAAAGCCTAAGAAAACAATACACATATGGCATAAACACAGGAATCTTCACAAGGTAAGTAATATTACTATTCTCATTTTAGAGATGAAGAAACCCAGGTGAGAAAAGTTAGGTAACTTTGCTGGGCGTGGTGGCTCACGCCTGTAATCCCAGCACTTTGGGAGGCCGAGGCAGGCAGATCATGAAGTCAGAAGTTCCAGACCAGGTTGGCCAACATAGTGAAACCCTATCTTTACTAAAAACACAAAAATTAGCCAGGCCTGGTGGCGTGCACCTATAGTCCCAGCCACCCAGGAGGCTGAGGCAGGAGAATCACTTGAACCTGGGAGCGGGAGGTTGTGCTGAGCCGAGATCACACCACTGCACTCCAACCTGGGCAACAGAGCAAGACTCCATCTCAAAAAAACAAAAACAAAAATCAAAAAACAAAAAAGTAGCTTCTCAAAACCCTAAAGCTTATAATAGCAGAGGTAGCATTCATCTATTATTGTCATTAGTCCATGCAAACTACCTTTTGCATAACATGGATTAAAAAATTAGGTGTTTAGTTGAATGGATGAAATAAATGACTTTAGAGAAGTCTATTTCATAACTGACTATTGCATCAGCATCCCTAGGAAATGAGATAGCTCTGTGAAATGCAGCAAGCTAGCCAAAACATTTCCTAAATAATAATAATAGAAAATAACAATGCTTATAATTTTCCAGGCACTGTCCTAGCTACAAAACCCTACTGTTAATGGAGAAGAGGCTATCTGGATCGTGAGGAGATTAACACATCACAGATACAGATTGAAGCTAGATTAAGTATGGTGTGGAAGGCAGGCGAATGGCATCTGCCATAAATGAGGTCGTTACAATGGGAAAGGTCATAATGTCCATAAGGTCCTCTTTAATTCATTAGTTATTATGAAAATAAAAAATAAAGAAGTCTTCATTATCTAATCATTTCTCTGCCTGTCTGTTGAAAAAAAAAAAAAAAAAAAAAAGACAGGAGCAGGACCATGTATGTGAAATTGTAATGTTGAAGGGGTCATGAAGACATGTTCTTATATGTCTTTCATCAGGAAGCATATGACTTAAAACTACTCACCCACCTTGTGTTTCCAAGGACTGCTAGATAGTCTGACTGTGCCTGATATAGAGTAGGGACTCAGACATGACCTGAGTGATTGGATGTATACATGAGTGTTTCTGAGGTTTAAAAACTTCCTGCCAACTACTATGTAATCATCTGTCTGAAGGAGGCCTGATCGCAGGTAGGCACAGACAACCAGTGCTCACTGGTAGAGCTGCTTATCATTGAAGGAAGGCCCTGCACACCCTCCTCACAGGCCGGAAGCTCTCAGCATAAGCAAGTGATGAATACACAGGGGAACAGGGTGTTGGCCACAAAATCACTTTCATAGACATATTTTTTAAGGTTTCTGCAAAGCTATTCTACCAGTGAACTTTCACTCTACACCATTGTGAAAGGAAAAATAAAGTTTTACGGGGTCTTTTTGATCACCACGGTAGAAAGGAAACAATTTTTTATTGCTGCCTAGCAAATTATCACCAATGAAGTAGCTTAAAACAACACAAATGTGGTGGGACATAGTGGCTCATGCCTATAACTCCAGCACTTTGGGGGGCTGGGATGGGCAAATCACTTGAGCCCAGGAGCTCCAGACTGGCCTGAGCAACATGGAGAAAAACACAAAAAATAGAAAAATTAGCCAGGCATGGTGGCACACGCTTATAGTCCTAGCTACTTAGGAGGCTGATGTGGGAGGATCATCTGAGCCCAGGGAGGTTGAGACTGCAGTGGGTTATGACTGTGCCACTGCACTCCAGCTTGGGTGACACGGTGGGACCCGTCTCAAAACAAAAACAAAAACAAAACCTCACCAATGTATTATCATGGTTCTGTAGGTTAGAATTCAGACCATGGGTCTGGCTTGATTAAGATCCAGGTGTTGTTAGGGCTATGTTCCTTTCTGGAGCCTCTGTGAGAGTCAATTTCCTTGTCTCTTTCAGCCTGTGTAGGATGCCTTTATGTCTTAGTTCATGGATTTCTTCCTCCACCTTCAAAGCCAGCAATTATAGTATTTCTGTGAGCCTTCTTCTGTCACCACATTTCTTTCTGATCATAGCCAGGAAAGTGTCTTTTCCCACTTTTAAGAAGTCAGGTGCTTAGATTGGCATGCCTTGATAGTCCAGGGTAATCTTCCCATCTCAGATTCTGTACCCTGAACTACATCTGCAAAGTCCCTTCCGCCATGTGAAATAAGACATTCACAGGTTTTGGGAATTAAAATGTGAATGTCTTGGGGACCATTATTCTGCCTAATATATCAACCTAAGGCAAAGCTACACCCTTCGCAGGGCTGACAGGGACAGGCAGGTAAATATCCTCACAGATGCTCGTTTCCAAAAATTTTCCAAACAACCTGTATTTCTGCCTTTAGAATTTTTCCTCCTGCATAAAGATAGTTGTTTTTTGTTTGTTTTTTCCTCATCTAGTCCTGATGAAAAAAAGACAGTAATTTATTTCACCTTAACACCAGGCATTAAATTAGCCTGAGACAACTAGCATGCTTCCAAAAAAATTCACATTTGGTAATGTAGGATGTACATGTAATGTACATGTATACACATGTCAATGTCTATGTGAGTATAGAGATACATGTTAGTACACATCTGTTATCTTTTTAAAACCTGACTTGGATGATTTACCCCACTATTGAGTATAAAGTAACTTTACAATTTTTGCTGTGTGAACTAAAACCATCTACAAAGGTAAAAGCAGAGATGAGTGTATGTCTATGTGGGTTTATGACTCAATGCAAAAAGAAAGTTTATAGATACACACAAAAAACTGATTCTCTAAAGTGCTACAGATTTGGCTTAAATCGCAAATTGATGTTGAGTAGCCGCTAACTGACAGGAATAAATGACTTATAATACACAGGAGGCATGGTGCTTGACCTCCTGAAGCCTGTAATTTGAGAGAGAAGTCAGATATCCAGGGATATAATTGCAGATAAGACAGAAAATAACTTTAAAATAAATGTAATTTGATTTGAGACCCTCAGGAAGCAAGACTGTAATACGTGGACTTTTGCTAGACATGAGGGGTATGGGCAAAGGCAGGGAGGTTTCCTTGGGAAGGAGAATTGGAGCTCGTTCTGCAGAAGTAGGTAATGTTGAAAACGCAGATATGTGAAGAGTTATTTTAGGTATAGGTAAAGGACCAGCAATGAGAAAATACAAATATTCTTAGAACAGCCACAGTGTGAGTGAGGCAAAGCAGAGAATGCAAGGTCAGGGGGGACTCTAGAACTGCCTAGTCACTGCAGGAGTCTGGACTTTATCCTGGAGATCACAGGGACCTACTGTAGGTGAGAACAGCATATTAGCATATTAGCAGGGCCCCTTTGAGGAATTAACACTTCCCACAGAGGCTGTTAGTTGCCTCTTAATGCTCATTTTCCTCTTCTTCCTTGTTAACAGTACCCCTTTTAGTAAGGCATATTCACGCCCAGTTAAAGGCTACAGAACCTAGTCATCTTTGCTACTAGTTGTGGTTAACTAAAGTTCCAGCCAATGATGATATATAAATGGAAGTGGTATGCAAAGCCATTTTTGGGAGGAAAAGGCATGCTTTCTTTTCTCCCGTTTCTACCTTCTGCCTGGAATGGAAACGTAATGGCTGAACTCTAGAAGCCATGTTGGATCCTGAGGAGGATGTCAAATCTGAATAACACCAGAACAGAGAGCTGGAAGGTGCATGGCTTGTTTTACATGCACGGGAACTAACTTTCATCTTGTTTAAGTACTCTTGTTTGTTTATTTTTCTGTGGTATGCAGCTTAACCTAGCCCTATGTCCATAGTTTTTAACGTTTGCTACACACTGGAAACCTCAGGAAACTGCAAAATCAAAGACGGTCAAAAGCGATCCCCAGAGGCTTTGATTTAATTAGTCTGAGGCAGGGCCTAATGATGAGCAACAGCTCTAGTTTTCCAGGTTATTGTAACGTGAAGCCAGTGATAGCCACAGTTATAGACAGAGTTGTAAGATAAGAGAGTTTTAAGGCTGGAAGTTATTTTGGGAGATTGTTGCAATGCCGTTTCTTAGATTTAGAACTAGGAGAAAGGCAGTGGTCGCAGATGGTCAGGTGTCTGAGAAAGGCCCAGGGGAGGCAGAATCCATGTAAGGAAAATGGCGATCAACTGATAGTACATAAGGCAATGGGGTTTTACACGTGGGAAATTTCAAGTGGGGAAGCACCATTAATATCAACAGAGGGTAATAAAAGGAGGTGGCTGGCCTGGTAGGGAGGGTGTGAGGATGAGCTTCAGGTGTCAGGAATTTGAATTTTCAGTGGGACACAGAATAAATAAACAAACAGGTCCACAGTTACAACATGCTTCACAATTGCTTCATCTGCATGTTTCTTTAGATTTGATGACATCCTTTTTAATTTGATCCTTTTCTCCATGATTGATTTTTTGGCAGAACGCTTTTTTTTTTTTTTTTTTTTTTTTTTCAGAAAACATAACAGCTCGCTTTTTCAAGCATGTGGAGAGAAATGCTAATAAAATATTCACTGTAATTTTTTCAGGAATAAAGGGCTCTTTTGAATCTTAGTTCTGCTTTTCTCAAAATGACTAAATCATCTCTTTTGTTTAAGTCCATTTAACATTTTGTTGGTAGGCTGTATCTATTTCTAGAACCCACAGCACACTCTGAACATTTGACAGGATCACACCTGATTAGTCTCTCTCTTTGCTGCCATCAATATTATTTGGGGGCAGTGGTCAAACCGTATTGACATTCTGCTGACATCTTCTCCAGTGCCCAATTACCCTTCTGTCATGATACAATCCATGAGGTGACAGGATTCTATGCTGTGCCAAGCGGGTTGGCACCAAAATGTCCCCGAGACAGTATATAATACATCATTTTTATGCTTCTCTGGGGAACTAGGAGAGACAGGACACTTCCCTACCCCCATTGCCAATAGGTGTTTTACTCACAGGACTGCGGAAACACAGTGGCTTTCAGGTAGCTTAGCAATTTGAGCTACCTGGGACCTGCCTGGATGAGCCTCCTGAAGTTTCCTAGTTCATCCCCAAAGTAAATTCCTAACGAAAGAGAGCAGAAGCCCTTGCCTGAGGCTCTTAACCCTGACCCACATATTAAAGAGTAGTTACGCTTCTAAAAGAGTTTAGCTGTTAGACTCTCTAGGAATCTCCTGTTAAGATGCAACTTCAGTATAGATCCAATCTGCCAAGTAAACCACGGTAGAGTAAGAATAAGGAAAAAAGTACAAGGAACGATGTAACTCTTTTGAAAACTACTCTGGCCATGCTCTAATACTGGAACACATGCTTTGGGGCTAAATAAGATTAAAATTAAGAGTTCTTTTTTTTCTTCTTTTTTTTCCCCCAGATCACCAGTAAAGCATTATCTTTTTTTCTTTAAACAAAGCTTAACTTAATGAAAATAGCCTTCATGAGACCAGAAGGACATCTCCATTTATGTATCTAGAAAAGAAATATATTGCTAGCTATCCATTTAAACATTTCATTTTATATATACACACACAGGCATGCACACACACATTTATTTAAATATCAACAATTTTTTTGGTTAGTTTAGCAATTAGAAAAGTATCACTCATACCTGATATCAGTACTCCTCATAATGTCATATTCCCATAATACGCATGAATAAGACCACTGAGTATTGAAGTGTAAAGTGATTGTCCCCAGGATTCCAAAATGTTTAAGAGCACAAACATGAGTTCCATAGAATTCAGATCAATGACAAAAATATTTTGTTTTGCATGTTTTGCATGGTATGAATGTTCTCAGTTTCACTGTATCCACTGAGCAGAGGAATCCTCCAGCATGCAGAGAAATTCCTTCCAACATTGGGCCCAGCAGAGCCAGTAAGATGCTTCTTTGGTTTTGTTGTTGATGATGATGAAAATTAGTTTTTGATTTGATTTTTCTTAAAATAATGATTTAGAATTGTTTTGTTATGTACGGAAATGCTGGCTAGGATTATTTTTTATTTTAATTTCTAAACTACTTTTAAATACTTTAATTGATCAGGTTAAATGTGTTCATGGCAAAAAATTCAAAGTGCTTATAAGAGGTACAATGGGACAAGCCAGGTCCTCCATAAAGTCCCACGTCCTTAATCTATCATGTTAATAATAAGTGTTAGTTTCTTTTGTAGATTTTCTAGAAATTATATATGCATGTATAAAGGTTATGGATTTATACACATTAGAAAAATGCCAGGCTGGGCACAGTGGCTCACATTTACAATCCCAGCATTTTTAGAGGCCAAGGCGGGTGGATTGCTTGAGCCCAGGAGTTTGAGACTAGCCTGGACAAAAATGGCAAGACCCCCATCTCTACAAAAAATTAGCCAGGTGTGGTGATGTGTGCCCAGCTACTTGCGAGGCTAAAGTGGGAGGATCACCTGAGCCTGGGGAGGTCAAGGCTGCAATGAGCCAAGCTCATGCCACTGCATTCCAGCTAGGGCAACACAGTGAGACATTGTCTCAAAAATTTTATATATATATGTAATTTTTACATATATATAATTTATATGTATTTATATATTATATATATATATATATATACACACACACACACACATACATATTTTAAGATGGAGTTTTGCTCTTGTTGCCCAGGCTGGAATGCAATGGTGCAATCTTGGCTCGCTGAAACCTCTGCCTCCTGGGTTCAAGCGATTCTCTTGCCTCAGCCTCCTGAGTAGTGGGAACTACAGACATGTACCACTACCCCTGACTAATTTTGTATTTTTAGTAGAGATAGGGTTTCACTATGTTGGCCAGGCTGGTCTTGAACTCCTGATCTTGTGATCTGCCCACCTCAGCCTCCCAAAGTGCTGGGATTATAGGGGCAAACCACCGTGGCTGGCCTAAAAAAAAATTTTTTTTAAAGAAACACCAAACTCATGCCTGCTATTTGTCAACTTGCTTTTTTCACTTCATCTTGGTCATCTTTCTATGCAAGTGTTTATGTATCTACTTTCTTCCTTGGTCAGCCTTATAACATCATTTTCTGAAACTCTTATTAAGGGACATGTCTGCTGTCTACAGGTTATTTGGGTTTGTTTTGTTTTGTCTGCCACCAAAATCGAAATATGCAATCTTAGAACATATTTGTCTTTGTTCAAGATGGTACGTGACATATGGTGAAGGATTCAGTCAAGGAACGCAGCATTCAAGTTTTGATGGCAATTTCCAAATAGTCCTCAAAAAAGTGGCCTCAGTCTTACATTCCTACCAAGAGTGTACTAGAGGGCATGGTTCCAGCCCCATTGCCATTGACAGGACAAAGAATGATGCTCAGCTTATTTGGGTCCTTTGATTCTCACGTCGTCTCTGGAGACACGCTGAGACAAAACGGAGGCACAGGCGGCTCTTACTAACTGGCAGAGTGTCGGAGAAGGAATATAAACGTAGATTGTCTGACTCTATAGCCAGGCTCCTAAGTGCCATCCTGGAGTGACCTCTCTCTTGTACTATGGTTTCTGTTTTCCAGACTGATGTTAAAAACCTTTTTAAAACCTATGAAACAGAAATTCTTTTTAAATATCCATTGTCCATGTTTCTTTTTATTTCCTTCATTGAATGCCTGTCGTTGGGCCCTAAAAATCTGAAGCTGTAAGAACGGTTTCTGTTTGTTTGTCTAACGTGGGAGCAGGTGGAATGGAAGCAGTGGTTGTAAAGTGATTTCCAGTGTTGTCACTGACGGTAGAATTTCTATTTCCTGAGAGATCACTGCTATGGCTTTTCATCTGCAGACATGTCTGGCAAGTACTTCCATATTGGTCCTGAATTTGGGGGCAGAATTAAATCTGAATATTCCTCGTGAAGTGTTTTTCTGTTTAATACTGTAAATTTAGCAGGACCTTGTCCCAGCAATATGAGAGATGCTCCTTCTTCCCCATAAAAATCTAGATTTAAACTAGCTTATCCCTGGAAACTCCTTTTTATCCTTTGGGCATGTGTTACATTTTTGTCTTGGCTTCTTCTCCCATGAAATTATAGAAGCAGGAGCTTGCTGACTTTACCTGCACCTCTCTGTATGAGGAGACATCATGCAATAAAACAGGACTGATGTTGTCACTGCACACATTGCATGAGACATGGCACTGTCCTACAGAAGGTGCCCCTGAAGACTGGAACCTTAGCTTGGAGAAATGCAGTCAACAAACCCAGGTCCCAGAACAGACCACAGCGATGTTCCCGTTCAGGCCAGGTGATTGACACAGACCTTTGGGGCTTAAGCTGGGAATTTCCTCCTTAAAGGATTTAATGTTTACACAATCAAATGGCCTGAGGGGCAAATGTTCCTCCTGGAGGAACTGAGGTAGGGCTTGGGATGAAGAAGAACTTCTTTCTCTGGGGCCTGGAGGAGGTTTCACTTGTATTCAAATGCCCAGTCATGCCTGAATAGCCTCATTAACAACAGTAGGGTTGAAAAACCATGGGAGGCTTCACTGGGAGCTCGGCAGGGTCTCAGGGGTTGGATTCCTGCCTGGTCTTGAAGAGTGACTATTTCAGGAAGCAGTTGCAGGTTTCTCTCAGTGTAATATTTCTGTTAGCTGCAATCTTGTCAAGTCTTGCTGAAAGCCACAGCTTGGTTTCCACTGCACTGAGGTTGACTAGGGGAACCCTCTACCCACCATAAGGGCATCAGTGACTGTCACAGGCTGAGACAGCTGCAGCTGGCAGAATAACGATCTCAGGAGGGCAGTGTCAACAGCAGGGCGGCAGGAAGGCATGCAGGCAAGAAGGTCAGAACGGAGGAGCCCGATGAGTTGTTCTTGAATACCTAAGAGGCTGCTCCTCGGGAACCCATGAGCTAACCCTTATCTGCGTGGGCATGGGCGTGTGTAATTGGAATCAATATTTCTTGAGCATTTACTAGTAAAATATGGATGTGCCTTCTCCCTTATGAGTATCCTCTCATTTAAACTTCCTGTCTACCATGTGAGGTAGTTGTGAGTGCCATTTAAATGCTGTGGTTAAGGAAACAGTCATTGATAGCTTCTATCACTTGTTGAAGGTCACTGAACTAGCAAGCAGTAGAACTAGGATTTGAAATGAGGTCACATAGAAAATAATTTGAATCTGGGCCGGGCGCGGTGGCTCAAGCCTGTAATCCCAGCACTTTGGGAGGCCGAGGCGGGTGGATCACGAGGTCAAGAGATCGAGACCATCCTGGTCAACATGGTGAAACCCCGTCTCTACTAAAAATACAAAACATTAGCTGGGCATGGTGGCGCGTGCCTGTAATCCCAGCTACTCAGGAGGCTGAGGCAGGAGAATTGCCTGAACCCAGGAGGCGGAGGTTGCGGTGAGCCGAGATCGCGCCATTGCACTCCAGCCTGGG
>NW_022436996.1:10329296-10459281 GCF_009761245.1 Sapajus apella
AAAAAAAAAAAAAAAAAAAAAAAAAAGAAAATAATTTGAATCTACTTATGTTAAGGAATACTTTTAATATAAAATTAAAATAAGAGATTCTTAGAAACCAAATCAGGAGCACTATAGAGTTGAGTAAAAGTAGATGTTAAAAAAGAAACTGTGCAACCACGTTCCTAGCAGCAGTATTCAGAGTCACTAAAATGTGGAAGTAAGCCAAGCGTCCCTTGACAAATGAATGAAGAAGCCAAATGTATTCTACCCATATGGAATATTCCATCTTAAAAAGGGGGAAAATTCTAATACATGCAACAAGAGGTGAACCTTAAGGATATTATACTAAGGGAAATAAGCCAACTGCAAAAAGACAAATACTATATGATTCACTCACGTGAGGTTCTTAAAGTATCCAAAATCACAGAGACAGAAAACAGAATGATGGTGGTGTGAAATTAAATAATTCAAACTTAAAATGGCTGGAATTTTAAATTATTTTGAGCCTTGAGAGAAATGTGTTATATGGTCTGAGTCATGGGACCTGCAGCTGCAACTTCTGCTTCTCTGATTTAATAGATTAAATCTCTTCCTCATTCCTGTCCTGTAAATGATTAGAAAGACCAAATGGTTCCAGAAATAAGTCCCCTCAAGACCATTACCCCTCCTTATAGAATGTTAAAGCAACCTTCCTTGGAACTTAGCAAACTGTAACCAATCAAATTACTGTAACATCTGCGCTGGCCTTATATGGAAAATGTTACAACCCTGTTAACCTTCTCTATCTCTGCCTATGTAAGTGAAACCTTAATTTCCCTACTTTGGAAAGCTGACACCATTCACTTGGAGTTGGTCTTTCCCTGGTGGCTATCCTCAGGCTTTGAGCTGGAATAAACTATATTTAATCACATTTTCTGAACTTATTATTTAAGGTTAACTGGCCAGGGGCTGGGAGGAGAAGGGAATGGGGAATATTACTGTTCAATGGGTACAGCGTTTCAGTTTTGCTAGATAAAAAGAGCTCTGGAGATGGATGATGGTAATGACTGCACAACAAAATGAATGCATTTAATACCACTGAATTGTAAAATTAAAAATTGTTAAGATAGTTCATTTTATGTTAGTTGCATTTACTACAATAAAAAAATTGGGAAAAAAAATGAAATTGTACTGTATATAGTACACATGCTAAAAATGTATGCAGCATTTACATCTTTGATATGGTTTGGCCGTGTCCCCACCCAAAGCTCACCCTGAGGTGTAATAATCTTCACATGTCAAGAGCAGAACCAGGTGGAGATAACTGAATCATGGGGGTGGTTTCCCCCATGCTGTTCTCCTGGTAGTGAGAAGTCTCATGAGATCTGATGGTATTGTAAATGGGAGGTCCCCTGCACAAGCTCTCTTGCCTTCTGCCATAACTGTGAGGCCTCCCCAGCCATGTGGAACTGTGAGTCCATTAAATCTCTTTCCTTTTTAAATTACCTAGTCTTGGGTATATCTTTACTAGCAGCACGAGAACAGACTAATGCAGTCCTGCTGTGTAATACCTAAGCATGAGTCTAAAGCTGCTTTCCCAGATTTGGAATCTCTGCCCTACTGCTTTTTAACTATATGCCCTTGGGGGAGAAATTAATCTCTCTGAGGCTTAATTACCTCATTTCTAAAATAAAGACAAAATATGTAGTATCTTTGTCATAGAGTCAATGAGACGTTTAAATGACATAGTACCTGAAACATACATGAGCAGTGGCTGACATGTTTTAAATTATTATTTAAATAATGGTTTAAATTATTATTATTTAAACAATATGATGAATGACAATGTACATATAAATATTTCACTTTGAGTAAAAGTCACTCTAAAACTTTATGAAAAAATAAGTCACTAAGATTCAATCAAATTTCTTATCAACAAAGAAAAGAATTCATGATGATTACTTTTTAGAATATTCAAAATTAGGTGTTGGATAGTAAGCTGACCCAACCAAATAAATATGTTCCTGGTTTTGAAATTTTGAAGATATTCTTTAATTAACTCCCCTCAGCTGCTATAAAAGTTGGCCATGGCCGGGCACGGTGGCCCACGACTGTAATTCCACCACTTTCGTAGGCGGAGGAGGGTGGATCATGAGGTCAGGAGTGTGAGACCAGCCTGGCCAGCATGGTGAAACCCCGTCTCTACTAAAAACACAAAAATTAGCCATGCATGGTGGCATGCATCTATAATACCAGCTACTTGAGAGGCTGAGGCAGAAGAACTGCTTGAACCCAGGAGGCAGAGGTTGTGGTGAGCCAAGTCATGGCACTGCACTCCAGCCTGGGCAACAGAGAGAGACTCTGTCTTAAAAAAAAAACAAAAACAAAAATCCAAAAACAATTTGGTCATGGATTATTTTTGGCCCAGGAAGAAAAAGCCTGATAGACAAGCCAATTCCATTCAGGGTCAGTGAAAGGAGCACAACTGCTAGTATTCGACTGGCTTTTCTAATGTTGAGGTGGGAACTGCTAACTAATTGTAACACAAAGACGGTGCTAATGGCTTTTCACTTCACTTATTTCCCACCGTGGATACGCCGATGTTGGCCAGGACATAACTATCCAGAAATTCTACAGTGAGAGAAGGGTACTCACACAGTGAATGGCAATTCTTTCCCTGATAATTCCATTTTGGAATTGCTAATTTCAGATATGATGATTTAGCTCATTGAGTCAGGCTGCAAGAGACCAGGAATTACCCAGCAGTGGGCACTTAGCTGAGACCAAGGCTTGTGTAATTAGAATTCTGGCACCGTAGGTGAGAATATTTACTATTGCTGTGAATAGTAAATCATAAATGTTAAATGACATTCAATCTCAGAAATAACTGTGCGAAACTTCTAACAGCATAGATAATCAGGCAATTATTGAGATGGCGGTCACACTCACAGGCCATTGCAGCTTCGTCGTGAGACCCAATCATGCTCTGAGCTACAATCTTATTTATCCTGGCTCCATTTTTATGCATTTTACTCTAGCAAATAAGAATAAGTCTTCAATATAAGTTTTAGAGTTCTTAGAAAAAGAACATATAATGTGATCTGTGGTTTAAGCTTTAAAGCTTATGTATAAGCTAGTTAAAAAATTACGTTCCCAAATCATTAGAAAGACAGATAAAAACAATATAAAAGATCTTTCTTGATCATGATATTGTGGAAGAACACTGGCCTAGGTGTTTGGAGATGTTTATCCTTCTTTTCTCTCTACTCATCCTTTCTAATGTAATTTTTAGAAAGTAATTTAATTTTTTCTGGGCCCCGATTTATGCTTCTGTAATTTAAGACATTTTAAATGATTTTTAGCTAAGGTTCCATTCAACATTCAAATAATAATAAAAACAATATATATTACTGTAATTTTAAACATCCATTTATGACAGCAATTTACCAAGATCCTTACATGACTTGGGAAGTACTATACTATCTATTTCTATCTCACTGATAAGAAGACAAAGATGTCAAATGTCCTGACTTAGCTCACACAGAGAGGAAATGGCAAAGGTACTTTGTACTCATTTTGGTCTCAGTTCATCTTAATCCAATGATGCTTTGTGATTAAGATTACTGAAAATAGTTTTCTTAACTGGACACAGCATCTAAAAGCATGAAATCTAATACAACCTTTATTATGTAACAACAAATGTGGTTTACCATATGTGAGTTTCATTTGGATGTATGCACTAAATTTTTATTTCCCTTAATCTCCCAGCTCGCCTCTGTGTTTGGATAAACAAAAACACTGAACAGCAATGATTGTGGCAGTGCACTCCAGGTTGCCTGGCCAGTGCTCCTCACTTCTCCTAGTTAGAGAGGCTACAGCCAGAGTCAGCTTCAAAAAGGGGTTCTGGCTTCCTCCCTGTTCCTGGAGAGGTTATGGCTCCCAGACCACACTTGTAAACAGCAGGCACCTATACCCAGACTGCCTGGAGCCTCATGCATCTGATTTTCCCCCAATGACAAAGTTGCTATCAGTTTTGCTTTGTGAGGAGAGAGGCAGGGACTTCCTGGGGATGGACACCCTTGGTGCATTCAGCAGAATAGCCTGGCTCTAAGTCGTCTCATTGGAGGGATGAGGGGATTGGAGACCTGGACCTGCTCTTCTTTTGATGATCCTTGATTTATAACTTTCTCCAGTAAAGCCTATTTCATAACATCTGCATATGGCATTGTGGAATTAGACATGAGGCCAGCTTCATAGCAGGTCAAGAGCGTGAAGGGGCCTACTTTCCACAGTTTGCTTTCATGTATTATTTTCATTTAAGAGTCAATCGGAACCTTTAAGAATTGTGATGAGGGTCAGTTGTGGTGGCGTATGCCTGTAATCCCAGCACTTTGAGGGAGGCTGAGGTGGGTGGATCACGTGAGGCCAGGAGTTCAAGACCAGCCTGGCCAACATGGTGAAACTTCATTTCTACTAAAAATACAAAAAAAAACAAAAAACAAACAAACAAAAAAAAAAACACTTGGCATGGTGATGTGTGCCTATAATCCCAGCTACTCAAGAGGCTGAGGCATGAGACTAGTTTGAACTCAGGAAGCAGAGGTTGCAGTAAGCCCAGATCACACTACCCCAGCCTGGTTGACAGAGTGACTCTGTGTATAAATAAATAAATAAAAGAATTGCAATAAAATTGCAAAGAACTATCCTGTATAGTATATTTTATAGAATGTTTTTATATTCTATATTCTACTCAATGATCACAAAAATTTGACAAGATTTATTTTTATTACACAGATACTAAATCAATTTCAGAGAGGTTAAAAGCCTCCCCTAAAAGTGGCAAATCTGGGCCTGGCTGTAAAATCTTCCCACTTCAGACTCAACTTTCTTCACTGCTCCTGAGAGCTTTAGAAAATGTTTCTAGAAGCAGCCCCATACATTCCCAAATAACTAAAGCATCCACATATGAGGGAAGGCCTTGCCAGGTGCTGGTGAATTCAAAGATCAAGAAGACTCCCCCAAAAGCATTCTTTCTTG
Organism: Sapajus apella; assembly: GCF_009761245.1. Taxonomy (NCBI): domain Eukaryota; kingdom Metazoa; phylum Chordata; class Mammalia; order Primates; family Cebidae; genus Sapajus; species Sapajus apella. The sequence continues at coordinate 10,334,295 of NW_022436996.1, forward strand.
TACTAAAAAAGGGAAGATCATTTTAAGAGCCATTTATTATAAAAAATATTCATTATATTTTTCAGTTTGTTCAAGCTATAGTGCCTTTCTTATGAAATATTAGACAAACTATAGAAACAAAGGAGTGGAATATCTTAGCTGCTGCTAAGCCAGAAGAGAGCAAAATGTCAGCAGTATCAAAGTCCCTGAGTAACTCTGAAATGTTAGAACTCAATCAAAGCTTGCCAGAGGAGGAGGTCTGTGAGTGAGGGTGAAATGGAATGTCTTCTAATCTGTGATCTGAATTCAGACATTTTCTTCGAAATGGCTTCAGAGGCTAATATATATCTTTAAAAATCTATCTTGGGGCCAAGTGCGGTGACTCATGCCTACAATTTCAACACATTGGGAGTCTGAGGCAGGTGGATCACTTGAGGTTAGGAGTTCAAGACCAGCCTGGCCAACATGGTGCAACCCCAACTCTACTAAAAATACAAAAATTAGCTGGGCTTGGTGGTGGGCACCTGTAGTCTCAGCTACTTGTGAGGCTGAGGCAGGAGAATCGCTGAGATCATGCCACTGCACTCCAGCCTAGGCAACAGAGTAAGACTTTGTCTCAAAAAAAAAAAAAAAAAAAAAATCTATCAGTCAGGTGTGGTGGCTTACATCTGTAATCCCAGCACTTTGGGGGGGCTGAGGCAGGCGGATCATCTGAGGTCAGGAGTACAAGACCAGCCTGACCAACATGGGTGAAACCCCATCTTTAAAAAAAAAAATCTTGGCCAGGCATGGTGGCTCATGACTGTAATCTTAGCACTTTGGGAGGCTGAGGGTGGATCATTTGAGGTCAGGAGTTGGAGACCAGCCTAGTCAACATAGTGAAATCTCATCTCTACTAAAAATACAAAAATTAGCTGGGCATGGTGTCAGGTGGCAGTAGAGGCAGGAGAATTGCTTGAACCCAGGAGGTGGAGGTTGCAGTAAGCCGAGATTGTGCCATTGCACTCTAGCCTGGGTGACAGAATGAGACTTCATCTCAGAAAAAAAAAAAATCTATCTTTTCAACCTCTATTCCTACTCCTGGTAGCCTTCAAGGCTTAGACAGGGATGCCATGCTGCTGCCTTAAACTTAATGTTTTAAAAACAGAAAACTTAATATTTTCAAAACTGTCAACTGCACAGAGAGTTCTCTAGCCTGGTCCAGCTTAGTCATGCTTCTTCTCCAAGACCACCATGCAAGGGCAAGTGTCTTAGGGCTCTTGGTCTTACTTGTCTCTAAAGTATGCCTCTTCCTCCAAGACGTTATGGATTCCTTCCTTCACTCCTTCAGTTACATTAAAAGTTTCTTCCGTTAGTTTTTGTTGTATCTTTCACACACCTTCCTCAGAGCACTGACTGTGTTGTTATTTGTGTGTGCATGTGTGTGTTTCCTTCAACTAGTTTTGGAGCTCCTGAGGACAAAGAGCATGTCTATTCATCATTGCATCCCTAGAACTTAGCATGATGTCTGACAAAAATGAAGTTCACTTAGGTGCAGGTACTAGATCTTCCTCTTCCTGAATCCCTCTGCTCTCCTCTGTGGTAGGACAAGGTGATGGTGGCAGGGCACTCTGGGCTGCCTGGACAATGAACCATTTGGGAGTGTGTTCCCACTTCTACCTGGGGAGGCTGCACCCAAAGTCAGCTTCCTGAAGAGGCAAGGAATTTAATGTTGGATGGGAGAGGGTCTGCCTGGCTTAAGAACACACAACTAGTACTAAAAGGCAACAAGAACAAGAATCTGATTCAGGACAGGGATTCTTGCTCTTTGCATTTGCTGTTTTATCCCTAGTGCCTAGACGAGTCCCTGACTCACAAGCGTTTGATCAATATTTGTTGAATGAATGACTGATTGGATGACTGACTGACTGAATGAATGAAAGGTTAACTTCAAAGCCCATGCCCTTTTAACTTCATTCCCAACTTCCAGTCTTTGTATACAGTGTGTATGTCTGTGTATAGATACATCTTTCAAAGAAATAAAAATTGTAATGATCTCTTCTTTACAATAATCCATAATGAAATAGATAGCTATTGACAGGTATTTTACACACATATACACACACATTCTAAGCCATTGAAATAGCCTTTGTAATTTGTTTCATTTACTAGAAGAAATGTAATTTTCAGAAAGTAAGCAGACATCCTACCTGAAATTCATATAATGTTACGTTCTCAGAATTAGTTTTTGGTTAACTGGTGGAATGAATTTGTCTTGTAAACTGTCCTTGAAAAAAACACAATACCTCGGTGGATTGAAGAAAACCATGGCTGGGCATATGGGGAAATGCATGACCATGGTTGGTTATGTGCACAGCTGCCCAGCAGCAGAAATGGAGCCTCTCAACACTTCTAAAAATGTAGACAGCCGACAACTCGGTATGTGCTTCTGCCAAGAATCACATGTAGGTTTATAATCTTCCACCTAAACTTCTGGAGCCTCTCTTCTTCACAAAGAACGGCAGCTGATCTTATCTTTATCTGTTACTGACACAGATGCAGCCATTTACTGCAAGGCAGAACAAAAGCCAGCAGAGGGATGGAAGAAACTAGAAATGGATCTTTCTTGAACTGATTAGTATCAGAGTTACAAACAATTCCAGGTATGAAAGTAAAGTAGACAGGCAAGCACTTACTGAAGACAAGAGGAAAGAATGATGTTTTGTTTCTTTTTTTCCCCTTCTCTCTGTTTCTTTCTTTCTTTTTTGGTCCAGATCCCCAACACAAACATTTCGGGAGCTCGTTGTGCCTCCCGCAGGAGGCTGTTCACTGTGTGCCCTCTCACAGGCATCCACACTGGCTTCCCACCCATGGCCATCCTTCTATGGTTACACAGCATATTTTATAATGCAAATCACTGTCTACAACTTGGCTCATTATTTTCCTCTCTGAATAATATATGAACACATCAATTATGCGTCAGTCTTGCACACCCCTGTCGCACTGACCTCTTTCTACTTTTATATTTTTCAGTATGTTCCTGACATTTGTCAACTGGGTTAGTTCCAAACCTTTCTAACCTATGATTGTATTATTATAGCACTTTTCAAACTTTCTTCTATTCACATCGGTTTGACACAAAGGCACACTGCGGGGGTGAGCCCGGCTGTGCTGGCCGCAGGCACTCACCATTGCTTGTAGTCCGCGTCGCAGTTACAGTAGTACTTGGGATCTGTGCAGTTACGTTCAATGCCACAGGCACATTTCTGGATTCCAGGCCCCGAGCCTCCCCAGTAGTAGTGTTTCTCATTGGCTTTGCCAACCCACCAAGTGTAAGGGCTTCCATCTACAAGAAAAGGTAAAGGCATATTTAGAAACAGACCTGGGTTCAGTCATTATACTGCTACACTTACGCCCACTTCTCCAGACGATACTCTGATAGTCTGAACATCACACAACCCTCTTAAAAGTCAATTTATTTCAAACAGGCAACCTACAGAATGGGAGAAAATCTTCGCCATCTATCTATCTGACAAAGGACTGATATCCAGAATCTACAACGAACTCAAACAAATTAACAAGAAAAAAAATCCCATCAAAAAGTGGGCTAAGGATATGAATAGAAAATCCTCAAAAGAATATATACAAAAGGCCAACAAACATACGAAAAAATGCTCAACATCACTAATCATCAGGGAAAGGCAAATCAAAACCACAATGCAATACCATCTTCCTCCCGCAAGAATGCCCATAATCAAAAAATCAAAAAATAATAGATGTTGGTGTGGATGTGATAAAAAGGGAACACTTCTACACTGCTGGTGGGAATGTAAACTAGTATAACCGCTATGGAAAACAGTGTGGAGATTCCTTAGAACTAAAAGTAGAACTACCATTTGATCCAGCAATCCCACTACTGGGTATCTACCCATAGGAAAATAAGTCATTATACAAAAAAAGATACTTGCACATACATGTTTATAGCAGCACAATTCACAATTGCAAAAATGTGGAACCAACCTAAATGCCCATCAGTCAATGAATGGATAAAGAAACTGTAAAATATAAATAGATAAAATACACATGCACACATATAGGATGCCACCATGTGAACAGTTACAGCATCTAAACAAATAATACAAAAAGTAAGGATCATATTGGAATTATGCAAAAAAATACTGTAGTATTTTCTCAGCTATTGCAATAGATTTCCTTAAGAACAATTTTGTTAACAGGCGGACAATCTAAAGTTGCTGAGAACGTACTGGGACTGGAGTCCAGGATGAATGCAATGAATGAGCAAGGCCTCTAAACTTAAAAGGGAGTTAGTTATTCAGGCATTGTCCCACTCCATACAAATTGATTGATTTTTCTGTGTATTGACTTAATTTGGAAGTTATGATTTTCTCTTGGCATGATCACGTTTGGCACCCACATTAAAAAAAGTATATTTGACGTAATCTGGTAAACAGTCAAGAGGGAGAGCTCAGGACCCTGTTCCAAAGGGAGAAACACACCTGCTTTCTGACATAAAGGTCCACCCCGAAGCTGTGTCTTCTGTTTACGCATGCCTGGTCCCAGCATACGGGGGCCCTGTTTGCTTTCTATGTTTAAGACGTTTGCTTCTCCCTCCTTTTTCCATCAGGGTAAGTGGTGAAACATCCAGCCTCTCTGATGCTTCCCACGGCCAATAATAAACTTTTCTTTAGAAGCAGTCCAGAGTTCCAAGAATAAGGGCTGAAAAATCCCATTTATAGAAACTATAGCAACTCAGCCACCCAAGGAAATGTTAAGGTCATTTGGCCCATAAGCTACACTAGGTCTCTGCTGATTCCGTATCTGGCCATGTTACAGAAAGAGGACAAAGGTGGAGGGTGCCATGCTGACCTCACGAAATGCCTTTGAGGTTGGGCAGGCCACAACCTGACCCTGAAAATGTAGAAACATTACCAAAACTGGTTATCATATTCATTTATTGCATTGCATTTTAAAAGCTGACCTCACACTAAATTCTCTCAAAGGAACTTTTGGTTAATATCACCGTTTTTGGAAACTAGAGGATGCTAACACACTTGGAGGAGACAAAGCAAAACAGGCACCTGTAAAAGCGGAGTTAAAGGTTTGCTTGGCAGGTAACTCCTTTGTCCTGCCTGTACCTCTAATAACCAGTGAAAGATTATGTATCTCAGAATCTTCACCCAATTTATGACTGTTCCTTCCAGTGACCAGTAGAAACAACCTAATACTGCGTTATATTTTTGTTGTAGACAGTAATAGTAATTTACATGAATCACAGAGGCTGAATGTGGCTCAGTATTCTTTGTAAAAATCAGGACATTGTCAGTAAAAGGAGAGGATAACAATCAGCTTCACCTTCAGAATGAGACTACCAGAAACATGCTGTAAGGGAAAAGGAGAAGAGAGGCAGCTGATTTCCACCGCACTTCAGGGAGTGCCCAGAAGCCCAGGAAAGGAAGTCTCATTGTCGAACTGTTTGGGCAGTGGTGAAGCTGCCTGTGCAAAGTTATGACTGAGACAGTGAAAGAGATCTAACTTAATCAATTTCATCTTGCTTCTAACCTCCAAGTTGTCCTTGTTCCTTCCTGGACATAGGCTGAATTAACTTTGAAAGAAACTTGGTTTATAGTTTATAGTTTAAAACAAAGATGGTAACAGCCCTTTCCCAATGCAGACCTTCTTCTTGCCTGGGGACTAGACGGCCTTTATGGGACTAACATTAGCCATAAGATTAGAAATTGTAGTTTAGGTGTCAGGCAGCTGGAGGCTACAAGATTCTGACCCTCCCTAAACTGCATCTAAAATCAGTGCTTGAGATACTTTGCAGACCCTGCACTTGATGGATCAACTGGCACCACTCAGATCAATAAACTGGCTCATCTGATCTTGTGGTTCCCACCCAGGAACTGACTCAGAGCAAGAAGACAGCTTTGACTCCCTATGATTTCATTCTCTGAACAATCAGCACTCCTGGATCACTGGCTTCTCCCCTACCCACCAAGTTGTCCTTAAAAATTCTGATCCCCAAATGCTTGGGGAGACTTATTTGAGTATTAAAACTCTGGTCTCCCATATAGCTCTCTCTGCATGAATTACTCTTTCTCTATTGCAATTCCCCTGTCTCAATGAATTGGCTCTGTCTAGGCAGCAGGCAAGGTGAACCTCTTGGGTGGTTATAGTGGTTGTTCCAGTAGAAGCCCTCAGCTGTGTGTGGGATCCAGGCTGCACATTAATCTCATAGGGCAGACCCTTAGCTCATTGCAGAAAGGGACACTTATTAGACACCAGGATGGGATCCGAGGGGATGATCTGCAATCATTCCTCTAGGTGCAAGGAGTGCAGGTGCAAGGAGGTGGCATGCTAGTGACCTGGTAAGAGCAGCCTAGTTTCCCAGCTGCTTCTCTCATCCCTCACTCTTTCTCAAGTCACAATACTTTAGTCCTCATACAATGAGTGCTCCCAGGGAGGTTGATGCAAAATTCATGCTGTTCTGTTCTTTTTCCCAGGAAAATAAGTTAAATACAGGACAAAATGCTTACCTTAGCTCTTTCCACATCTACCACAAAAGAATGCCAATATGAAAAACATATTCCAGAGAGAAAGCCAATTGTAGACTCTGTTATTAGCATTGGCTAATTCGGTTAAATCACTGTAACTAAAATAAATTATTAATTTGTTGTGTATTTTATATTCAGCAAGAGGACAATTGTTCAATTTACTTCGAGCAAAGAATTCCCTTATTCCAGTGCTATGCTAATGAAATGCTACTTTTTGCTTTACAAATCATTATTTACCTGTTAATTGGCTTTGGGGAAAAGCAGTTAAAGGCAATAAAAATGGAAAGCCTTTTTAAAAGACAAGGGTAAAAAGTGGTGAGGAAAGAAATAATTTAATTATCTATTTCCAAGGGTTCAAGAACTTCTATAACCTCAGAATATGAAGATTGTAGTTAACTGTATTAAGTAGGTGTAGTCACTGGAACAAGATTAGGTAATGAGGAACGGCATTCTAAGTTAACTAGACCTAAATTATCAAAGTAAGGCATATTGTATTAAAACAACCAAACAGGAATTGAATTAAATATAATCACTATACTGTTTGTACTCACTTCTGATCAGGTTTTATTAAGGTGAAGGGTTTATTAAGGTTTGGATGATTAAACTAGGAAAGGAAGAAAGAAAATAGGCTAGAAAGGAAAGACATTTTCTAAGACTTACTCAAAAAAAACCAATAAGCTGGGCACAGTTGACTTAATTTGGAAGTTATGATTTTGTCGTGGCATGATCACGTTTGGCAACCACATTTAAAAAAAGTATATTTGATGTAATCTGGTAAACAGTCAAGAGGGAGAGCTCAGGACCCTGTTCCAAAGGGAGAAACACACCCACTTTCTGACATAAAGGTCCACCCCGAAGCTGTGTCTTCTGTTTTCGCATGCCTGGTCCCATACGGGGACTCTGTTTGCTTTCTGTGTTTAAGACGTTTGCTTCTCCCTCCTTTTTCCATCAGAGTAAGTGGTGAAACATCCAGCCTCTCTGATGCTGCCCATGGCCAATAATAAACTTTTCTTTAGAAGCAGTCCAGAGTTTCAACAATAAGGGCTGAAAAATCCCATTTATAGAAACTATAGCAACTCAGCCACCCAAAGAAATGTTAAGGTCATTTGGCCCATAAGCTACACTAGGTCTCTGCTGATTCCATCTCTGGCCATGTTACAGAAAGAGGACAAAGGTGGAGGGTGCCATGTTTAATCCCAGCACTTTGGGAGGCCGAGGTGGGCGGACCACCTGAGGTCAGGGGTTCGAGATCAGCCTGGCCAACATGGTGAAACCCTGTCTCTACTAAAAATACAAAAATTAGCTGGGTGTGGTGGTGTGTGTCTGTAATCCCAATAACTCAGGAGGCCAATGAGACAGGAGAATCACTTGAACCCAGGAGTTTGCAGTGAGCAGAGATTGTACCACTGTACTACAGCCTGGGCAACAGAACAAGACTGTCTCAAATCAATCATTCAATCAATTAATAGCTTTCTGTAATTTTCGCCAATAACAAGAAGTTGTTTCAGAAACACAAGGGTGAATGCTTGGGGACCACTTGATGAAAATGTGGTACATACTTGTGATTTTCAAAATGTGTTCTTTGGAACTTCTGAGCTATACAAAGTAACTTAACCAGCTGCTTAAATAAATATCATCCTGGTGCCCTCTGAGATAAGACCCAGCACAGTCACTGGGACATTTAATTTGTTTAATTCCCACTGTTTCTATCGGATATTAAAAACAATACCACAAGGGTATATAATCTCTCAAATGAAAATGTAAAAGCATCTTTTTAGCTTGATGAAACCTGGTTTTAGCGTACGTACGATTACAACCTTATCTACAAATTCCGTTAAAGAGTTCCTGGGGTCTCTTTAGCTGAGGAAATAGAGTAGGTACCACTGCTGCAGAAACACGCTTTTCACTGTTGTTCTTAGTGCCCCTTGATGTCAGCTTGCTGGCAGTCCCTCCCAGCCTCTGCTCTCTGGTAGCATTTGGTTGTCTGATGGCGCCTGCAGAGCATGATTCTTTGTCTAAGTGACTCATGCTCAGAAAAATCTCCTACTTCCTTCTCTCTTCCTTTCTTAGCACTGCCAAAGCTTTTTTCTCCACTGTGTAAGTAAATTTCAGCTGACCACTCTGATCTGATTACAACATCCAAATCAAGTTATGAATGGTGATCGTACCCTTACCAAGTATAGACATCCTTAATTGCTGCAATTCTAGGCCATTTAAAACATTCTTACACCTGTGAAAAACCTTCCTTCCAGAGCAAATGTCCTAAATAACAAGAAAGATAAAACGGCTTTTATAATAACTTTTAGGATGGGATGGAGCAGAGAAGAAATTTGGAGGTGCTGTAGCCAGTATAGAGTCCTCCAAATCATCTGATAGCTGTAGTTTGGAAGATCAAGCAGGCTAGAATTTTCTTTATTTCCCCAGGATGGATGTGTATGCCTCCAGGGATACAGGGACTTAAAGCTAAAGCTGATGGGAACCCCTGCCCCAAGGACTGGACATGGAAACAGGCTACTAGTCCTAGAGTTCTCTGGCTTAAATACAGACAGCTTTCCCTTCTTTCACATGTGGAGTTTGTCCCTACAGAATCACTTCCAAGACGTAGGCCATGGTAACCGAAGTCTCAGGATCCTCACAGGAGGATGAGGTGGGGGAGGAGAAGCCATGGAGTAATAACTGCTGTTTTTTTCTTTTTTTTTTTTCTTCACCCTCTGGTTGGAGGTAAGTAAAGGGAAGGGTTTTCAACTTACCTATGACTCCCCTAAGTCTCTTGTAAACAGTATAGATTCCCTGTCCTGTAGAATAAGAATCTCAGAGGAAGAGTTTGAGACTCAGTCTCCTTGTGATCCTTACCATCACACCAGTCTGCCATATACTGAGCTGGGAAAAGGACAGTGGTAGATAGAGTTCATCGGACACTTTGAAACAACTATAAAGAAACAAGGAGGCCCAGATGACTGGGGTCCATTGGAATACCAATTCAGGACATTGTTTTCTTGGTAAGATACAAAGAGATGATAATGGTATTACTAGATAACATCTGAACTTAATTCCCAATTATTTTTTTCTGAATAATACAGTCACTGTAATACATTTTTTTTTTCAGTTTTATAACCATGGTCTTGAGTAAAAAATGCCTGTCTTTTTTTTTTTTTTTTTTATTTTTTTATTTTTGTCTCTTAGATGGAGTTTTGCTCTTTTTGCCCAGGCTGGAGTGCAATGATGCGATCTCGGCTCACCGTAACCTCCGCCTCCTGGGTTCAAGCGATTCTCCTGCCTCAGCCTCCCAAGTAGCTGGAATTACAGGCCTGCTGGGATTTCAGACATAGCTAGGATCATTATGCTCAGCTAATTTTGTATTTTTAGTAAAGATGGGATTTCTCCATGTTGGTCAGGCTGGTCTCGAACTCCCGACCTCAGGTTATCCACCTGCCTTGGCCTCCTAAAGTGCTGGGATTACAGGCACGAGCTACCACACTCAGCCAAAAATGCCTGTCTTTTACTATTTAAATTAAGAACTTTAAAAATAAAATTAAAAATCGTGTATTGACATTTTCATAAATACTAAAGCCTATTTTCTCAAGTTACCTATGATTTCAGCTTATTAAGCAGGATAGCAATAATCTCTTTTGTTTCCCACCCATTCAATTCTACATTGTTCTATATTAACATACAAACCAAAGAATGAGTCAAGATGAAATCCTGTGGAGTTCATACTGCAGATGGTGATGTGAGTTTGGGAAAAACTCATAATTCTGAAGTTCTAATATAAACATTCAATTTGGTAGTTAAAGGTGAATGTTTTATCTTTCTGTGATTGAATGTCACTAAACTCATCTGATTAGGGATGAATAGACATAAATGCAGTTGATTAGCTTCAGGTTGTATCTTTTGGAATTACATTGGATTTTGCTGTATTTTATTGATTTGAATAGAAACCAAATTTAGAAATGTAGAGTTGGAAGTTCAGATCAAAATGGACCTAAACTGAAATGTTAATTAATTAAAAATTAATTGTACTGCATAATATTTAAATTTATTTTACTGAATTGTACTTAATAGATTTCAATCAAGGACTGATTTTGCTGAGCAGAATTTGATGCAGTAGAATCAAACCTTTAAGTCTTATTCAAATGAATTAGATTTTATTAATTTGAATAGAACTGAAGTAACAGATTATATGGGAGTTTGCAATTCTGAGCAGTATTAAAGAGAACAGAATAGGCCAATTCACTCTAAGTTAACTGGGTTCTGGTTTCTCTTGCGATCACGGGCACTGCAGGACCCCTCAGTAACCCTGGCTCATTCCTTTGTACCACGGTCTCTAGAAACAAGTGTGATTAAGAATTCTGAAGTGATGAAATGGGACCATATGCTGTTTGTTTCTTTGATTCTTTTTGTTTCTCTTAATTCTCTTAACAATAGCTATTCCTTTCCAACCTCTATCTATTTATTAAATATATCTTCTTTCCTGTCCTAATGCAGTGGTTATGATCCATTTAGTTCAATGTCAAACTAACTTGGTGATGAGCATCTTTATGTGCTTCCAGACTTTAAATAAAACGCTTTTAATGTGTAACCATTGAGTTTCAATAGTGCTATCACTTGTTAAGAATAAATAGTTCATCTTTATGTTTAAGGAAGTTATATGCCATTTATCATTTGTTAGATTTTTTTTTTGCATGAATCAATACTGAATTTTATTCAGTCTGTTGTCTTCTCTTATTAAAACGATAAAAAGCTTTTTCCTAGACACTTTTTTCTAATAATAAATAGTTATTTAAAAAAAATCAACTTTGCTGTGAGAAATCATTATTCATCTATATAGTTGGGTTCACTTTGCTGTTTTGTTTGGGATTTTTGTCACTATATTCAGGAATGACTTTGGCCTATAATTCCCCTTTGTTGCGCTATCATTATGTTTTTGGTATCAAGTTAATATTGGCCTCAAAGAACGGTTGGGGGGCTATGTTAGAATTATTTGAAAACTGTCTGAGGCTCATATAATTTAATATCTTTAATTATAAGATTATTCTTATGTCTATTTTTATGTTTATATTCTAATTTATGCTATATTCTAGGTATATGTTGTTTTAAATGAATCTGCCCGTTGCATTTAAATATATTGGGAAATAGTTGTGTTTCTGTCCCTTTCTTTATTTCTACTAATATATTTTCCTGCTCTTTTCTGACAGTTTATTGATTTTGCTAGTCTCTTCAAAAGTTTATTGATTTTGCTAGTCTCTTCAAAAAATCAATTTGTTGATTTTTATTTACTGTATGATTTCCTTGTTCATTTATTCCTGCTTTTACATTTATTTCATTTGTTCTACTTTCTTGGAAAATATCCTAGATTCTTCTTGTCTATTCTTTTTAAAATAATTTTTAATTAACAAATAAAAATTATATATATTTAACATGTATAATATAATGTTTAGAAATATGTATACACTGTGAAATGGCTCAGTGGAGCTAATTAACATATGCATTACCTCACATACTCCTTTTTGTATTCTCTCAGCAATATTCAAAATGCAATACATCGTTATTAGTTATAATCATCATGTTGTACGATAGATCTCCTGAACTTATTCCTCCTCTCTATCTAAAGTTTTATATCCATTGATCAACAAGTCTGCAGCTTCCCATTCCCTAGCCTCTGGTAACCACCATTCAACTCTCTAATACTATGAGTTCAACTTTTAAAAATTCCACTAATGAGGGAGATTATGAGGTATTTGTCTTCCTGTGCCTAGCTCATTTCACTCAACGTAATGTCTTCTATGTTCGTCCATGTTGCCAAAAATCACTGTGTTTAAATACCACTTTCTCTTTTTCCATTCATGGACGCCTAGGTTGATTCCATATCTGGGTTATTGTGAATAATGCTGCGATGAACATGGGAATGCACATACCTCTTGGACATACTGATTTCATTTTTAAAGAATATATAGCAGGAAGAGAGATGGCTGGATCATCTGGCAGATCTATTTTTAATTTTTTTGAGGAACTTTCATGCTGTTTCTCATAATGGCTGTCCTAATTTACATTCCCACCAAAAGTGTACAAGAATTCCCTTCTTCGTCTAATATCTTGGGATGGATGTTTGGCTCAGTAATTTTTAGCCTTTCTAAGCTTGTACTATACACATATAAGACTATAAATTCTACCAAAATATCACAGTAGGAATATCCCTCAAATTTTGAATTCTGCTATCATCATTATTTGATAATGGGTACTATCTAATTTTCATTATTATTTCTTCTATGATTTAGGGATTATTTAGAAGTTTTTTAAAAAATGCCTAATTTATGTTTTGCTTTTAGCTTTTTTGGATAAGGTGTCTTTTTAGCTGAGTTTTAAAATTTAATTAATCACGGTCAGAGAACAGAATTTATGAAATCAATAACCTGAAATTTGTTGAGATTTGTTTTAAAGATGCCAGTCTGTGGTCAATATTCAAAAATATTTTACCTGTGCTTGAAACAATGTTTATTTTCTAATTGTTCTGTGTGTCCATTGACTCACAGTTATTGATTATGCTATTTAATCCTACCTGTGTTGCCCAATAGGTAACCAATAGCTACATGCAGCTATGTAAAATTTAGAATTTCAGCCTCAGTAGCTATATGTGGTAATGGCTACCATATTGGACAGAAAATATCTTGATCGCCTCAGAAAGTTCTTTTGGATACTGCTGCTTTGTAGACTTAATGATTTTTAAAGTATTTGATCTATAATTACTGACAGACATCTATATTAAAAGCTTCTTCTATAATACCATATCTTTCAACTTCCCAAGTTTAGCATTGGGTACTTTCAGTAATTTGGAAATTTTTATCCTATTGTAATGGTCTGTACGAATTATAAGATTTTTTTTCTCTTACATTTGCATTTGTATTAAGGAAGAGAAACAGGCTCTAAAATTGTTGTATTGTTTGGGAAGAGAATAAATACACTAAGTTGAGACACAGTTAAGTTAAATATAAAATTTAAAGTTTCTAGGGTATCTACTAAAATAATGACATTTAAGAGAATATAAAATCCTAAAATCCACTATGACACCTTGATCTGAATCTTAATCTGCTTGTTTCTTTGGTTCTGATGAATTCTTAGCCATCATTCACCAAAATGAGGCCTCACCACTCTTACCTCTTCTTCCATAACTCCAGTTAGAGATGTATTGATTGGTCCTGATCCAATCTCCTTGGTCTTGATCTAATCTCCTTGCTCTGAATATATATATTTTTCATATTTGACAACTCTTTGTCTCACTGGGCAGATTTCTGGAAAATTTCTTCAGAATTTATTTTCAATTTCATTATTCCTACTTCAGCTGGGTAGAAACTGCTATTTATCTCTAACATTATGCTTTTAATGTTGTCTATTATGTTTTTATTCCTATAACGTTTATTTGGTTCTTTTTCAAATGTTACCCATTATTTTTGACAGTATATTAAATTCTCTAACAATTTTTTCAATCCAATAATTTCAATACCTGAAGTTTTTGTAGGACTGAAAATGCTATTAGTTATCTCTATTGATTCACAATTATGGTATCTTGTTTCCCCATACATTTGGTGACTATTCTTTTCTTTTGAGATCATGTTCCTGGAAAATGTGTCTGTGAGAATCCTGTGAGGTTCAGTTGAAGGTATGTCTCTCTTAGACCATCTGCATTTGCTTTTCTCAGATACATAGAGATATTACCAATCTGGGACTTCTTTAAAATATATTTTCAGCTTGAATTTTTTCCAGCCATTCAAATGCTGTGAAGTTAGCTGTAAACATGCATCAGAGCTGGCTTTCTATTACACAGCTTCTTCTTTTTACTTTTAGCCAAAGTTCGGACAATCAAAATTTTTATATTATCTTCTTTTACAGAGTATATTTTCAGTTTTTAGTTTTGTTTTTCATTGAGAGTCTAACCTCCTGGATTCTGTTTTCCATAAAGGGATATTTGATATAATTTATTACTTGGCATGGACGCTTTTTCCTTATCTAGCCACTGAAATGAAAGGGGCAGGTTGCATGGGACTGACAGCAGCCTTTAGGTCAGCTTCTGGCTTTAGCATTTATTTATACTCTTGGTTCATGGTTTTGCTTCATTTCAGGCCTCAGGGATCTTCGTCACTTTCTTGCATGCTCAATCATACATTGAAAAGGCTTTAGAAAATTATTTTTAATGCATTTTAAAAATGTTTATGGGGGAGGGCTTTTATTGTATCTATTTGGCCTTAATCATATAGTCAAAGTCTGTTACTGTGGGTTTTAAAGTGAGGGAGAGGCATGATCAAGGTAATGTTTTATTATACAGTGTGACATAAGGGAAAGGTGATTATAAATAGAGAAACCAAGTAGCACATATTAGGTGATAAAGACTTGGAGTATCAAGGACATGACATTCTGCCTAACACAGAGATAGGCAAAACATACTGTAAAAGGAAATTAGTAGGATTCGGTGACCTGATGGATCAGCTAGTGGTAGCTGCTTGGTTTTACCATGAGGCAAATCTGAACATTTTGAAAGAAATGTCAGTAGGAAGGCCAGGCATAGTGGCTCACACCTGTAATCCCAGCACTTTGGGATGCTGAGGCAGGTGGAACATGAGGTCAGTAGTTCAAGACCAGCCTGGCCAACATGGTGAAACCCAATCTCTACTAAAAATACAAAAATCAGTTCGGCATGGTGGCAGCTGCCTGTAATTCCAACTACTCAAGAGGCTGAGGCAGAAGAATTGCTTGAACCTAGGAGGCGGAGGTTGCAGTGAGCCATGGCTGTGCCACTGTACACCAGCCTGGGTGGCAGAGTGAGACTCCATCTCAAAAAGAAAAAAAAGAAGAAGAAAAAGAAATGTAAATAGGAGAGTGTTAATTTTAGGGGAAACTAACACTTTTTCAGTTTAATTTTATAGAGGGTGAATTTGAGTTGCCAGTGGGTCTCAACCAGGACTGGCTCTACCTCCAAGGTATGATTGGGAAACATTTGTAGGGTGCCACCGGCATGTAGTGCCTCAGGTCCCACGAATGCTGAATGTCTTACAGTGTGTTAGATAGTTCTGCACAGCAAATAACTGTCCCACCCCAAATGCCGGTAGCACCCTGGTTGAGAAGCTCTCTGACATAGTGACTTGGAAATGAGGATGTACAAGAGATGGAACTTCTGACTTCAAGAGAGAAAAATTAAAATTAGAGCTTTTTTTTTTTTTTTTTTTTTTTTTTTTTTTTTTTTTTTTTTTTTTTGAGACAGAGTTTCGCTCTTGCTGCTCAGGCTGCAGCAGTGGTGTGATCTCGGCTCCCTGCAAACTCTGCCTCCCAGGTTCAAGCAATTCTCTTGCCTCAGCCTCCTGAGTAGTCAGGCACCTACCACCAGGCCTGACTAATTTTTCCGTATTTTTAGTAGAGACAGGGTTTTATCATGTTGGCCAGGCTGGTTTTGAACTCCTGGCCTCAAGTAATCCCCCCATCTCAGCCTCCCAAAGTGCTAAGATTACAGGCACGAGGCACCATGCCCAGCCAGAGTCAAATCTTTAAATCTGTGAGTCATCCACAGTGACAACTGACATCTGAGCATGCGACAGTCTGTGGAATGGGACACATAGCCAGCTAAGACCGTGCCTCTTAGGGTGCTGCAACACAGGAGAAGAAGAAAGACTCTAGGAAGACTGGAAAGAGTCTAGACAATGTGATTTGAAGAATGTTACTTCTCTGAAATATGCTTTCATTTTCATTCCACATGGCCATTTGTATTCATTTCCTATTTGTGTTAAGCCACAGTTTATGCAGAACTTAGTTGTTATTATTATTGAGAAGGAGTTTTACTTTTGTTGCCCAGGCTGGAGTGCGATGGTGCTATCTTGTCTCACTGCAACCTCCACCTCCCAGGTTCAAGCAATTCTCCTGCCTCAGCCTCCTGAGTAGCTGGGAATACAGGCACCCACCAATCATTCTTTTGATTCATGTGTTGTATTGCAGTTATTTTATGTGCTGGTCTCCCCTACAGACTGGCAGTTCCACCTGGACGCTGATTCTGTACTCCAACTTCCAGCAGGTAAATGAGTGGTGAATGCTTCAGAAAGGTAAATGTTACAATGTTCCAAGGGTAAAGCTTGGCCCGTGTCATTGGATTTGAGGATTAGAATCATCTGAATGGCAGATTCGTGTTCAGGTGATCAAGCTTTAAGAGGTTAAGGTGATGTAAGGAAGCAAAGGTGAATGATGAAAACAGAAAAGCCTTCTGAACATGAGGAGAGAGAGACAGAGTAGCCAAAGGGTGAGGAAGGAGAGTGTGGCTTCTGCAAGATAGTGGGGGGTTCGGAATGCATCTGTGGTCAAAAGTAAAAGAAATTGACAAAGAAGGAAAGATCAAAGCTCTGAGGATTGGACCAATACTGATCGATAACTAAAATCACTTTTATGATGTTTACTACTTCTTCCCAGCATGCTGGGGCCTGAATCAACCCTGCATAAATATTGACTTGGACATGATCTCAAGCTGAGTTTGGTTTCTTAAACAACCCAATCTGATTAAGACATAAACAGGAAAGTCCTGAAAAGGACAAGAGGGACAGATAAACCCTAATACTGAGACTTTCTGAACTGGCCTTTTCTTTTCTACTATGTAACACATTAAGAAAGAAAATAAAATTGACAACATTAAAATAGCCTCAACCTTTAACTCTAGGTTGGTGCAAAAGTCATTGCGGTTTTTACCATAAAAAGTAATGGCAAAAACTGCAATGACTTTTGCACCAAGCCAATATTTGTTACTCTCCAGTCATACGTTAGTTACTATCTGAAAAATGTCCAGTCTTCAACAGCATAGCAAGACGCCGCTTATGCAGCACAAAATCTGAGGTCTCATACCACGCCTGCTGTTCAGTGGGGCCAGAAATTCTTTTTTGTTTGTAACACATCAAACTGGCAGTCACATATTATTCAACCATCACCTGGTCTTCCTCCCAGGAAACTAAGATGCTAAAGCCTTTTTCGATGGCACAAGCAGTTAATAAAAGCAGCACAAATTCAAAGTCCCCCAATCTCACAGAAAGTAAGATAACAAAAAATTCAATAACAATAATAAGTGGCAGATGTTTCAAGTGGGTAAAAGGGACACATTTAAACGGCGAGATCACTAAAATTCGCCCTTATTATTTTTTCCCTGACAACAACAGAAATGGACACAAAAACACAGAATAAATTTTTCCTCGTACGTATTTAACTAAAACTTGTTTCATTAGTCTGTTGATTAACTTGCTGGTATTAAACGCTATTCTTCAAAGCCCTTCACATTATGTCAATTAGTCATATTTTCTTTTCTGGCAAGGCAACTGATTTCAGTTTGATTGTAATGAATGTGACAAATCACACAATATTCAGATATATTTTTGGTTATTGGTGCTTTGCAGCTCTGGATAAATACTTTCATTAAGATACCTATAAGGAAGTAAACCCCAAAACATCAGAACCAACTGCCTCTCTGATTTCAACTGTTAATCTTCTTTATAAACTTGCCTGGATGCATTGCCCCATTTTCTAAGAAGAATGAATTTCTTATTTATCACTGACCTCTTTCCTTGTTCAAAGCTTCTGCTCATGCTGTCCCAGCCACCTTGCTGCTCCTTAAACACCCAAGCACCTTCCCACTTTAGGGCTTGGGAGGGGCTATTTTTGCCACGTGAAATTCTCTTTCTTAATATCCACAAGGGCCTTTCATTCTCCTTCCTTAGCTGTTCTTCGCATGCCATTTTGTTAGGCTGGCTTTCTCTTAATAATCTCCAAAGAGCATCGTTCCATCACTCCCTACCCCTTATCCTACTTTATTTATTTATTTGCATTTATCCACCTGTAATATCAGATACTGTTATGTTTATTGTTTAGTTTGTCCTTTCCTACTAGTCTATGATCCAGTAGAGTTGAGCTGTTGTTTTGGTTTCTGATAAATAGCACCTGTCCATAGTAGGCACAATATAAATATTTTTCAGATACACAAATGCTAGTCTTTATTTCTACTTCCTTTTTCATATCCAAACACGTCTTTAAAAGAGAAAAAAAAAATTTAAAAAATCATACACACATTTCGAATCCTGGTGTTTCAGGATGTTTTTTCCTTTGTTTATTCCTCAGTCTATCAGTTGGAATTTCATTTCACCTGAGGCAACTTTATCACACCTAATCAGTTTCTCCTGGCCTCAGTTGATTAACGAATAACTGCAATTTTTCTATGCAAAAGTTTCAGCAATTATGCCACTTAGGTAACCACCTCTGAACATGGATTTGCAGAATCTGTATTGGTGTTCATACTTGGGCTTATCTTTCAAACAGCTATCATCCATAAGCAATAATCTTATTTATATTTCTTGTGTCATGACTTTTATCATATCCCTTTTTTTTCTTGGCAGCATTAAAATCAAGTTTTAATTACTCTGGATCTAGCTTTTCAGCAAGCTTAATAATCTACTTGTGTCTTACACTGACTTTAAGAAAAAGTAAACCAGGGACTTGTTTTGACAGTTTGCTCTGAAGATATGGTAGTGCAGGTTGATTTGGGAGGGCAGGAGTCAGGGCTGACTCCAGGCTGCAGGCTGCTCACGAGGCTGCTTGAAACTAATTGGCCTGCAGGGAAGAGGAGCCCATTTTCTAAGTAGCACCAGGCTTTCTATATTCTGCGAGACCCTGGTATAGCCAACACTCAATGGCAATTCAGTACAATTTTCTACACCTACTCTGTCATGCTGTACAGTTATATCAGTGTTCAGAATCATGACCCGAGGAAAGACAATTTTACTGAAGCGAGAAATTTAAAAATTGTATGTAGCTTATTACATTTACAAAAGCAGGCAAATCTTAAACAAAAGATTTCTGTATCTATTTGTCAAAACAAATTGTTTTTCCATTGCACTTTTTATTCACAAGAAAATTCACTTATGAGGATTTCTGGGTTCTATCCACTTTCATTTCTGGGAAATTTACTTATTAGATTTCCTGGGTTCTGTCCTCTCTGTCTTCTTTAGGTTTAGGATAATGCGTAATAAAAGCTGATACCTTGACAGATTCTTGGTAGACTTTAGAGGTACATAGCATAACCCACACAAAGGGAGTAAAGCAGGGATTCTGTTAAAGCCTAGCTCACAGTCAGAAGCTTTACAAAGACAGACTCAGAAGCCTGCTTCATCTTCTACCTCCACTCTGGTCCCACTGGGTTGGCAGTTATGTCTCCAGCATAGCATAAGCCTACAGCTCTGCAAGGGGAATGCTGACAGCTTAGAGACTCACCAGGTAACTCTGTTCTCTATCTGTGGACAGAGTCAGGGGGCTGAGCACCACCTCACCCGAAGCAGCTTATTCAGATGCCCACTATTTGACAGTGGAGCCCAGAGAATTCTGTTTCTTTCCAAGGATATTACAGACCATGCATATTCCAGCCAGTGTAATAGTGGCTGTGAAACAGAGATCAGTGAGTGAGGTGAGCACTGAAACTGGAGCCCGGAGATCTGGATTATACATAATAATAATTCCACCTCCATTATTATCACTATGCTCTGTTTCTTCCTCTCTCAGTCTCTTTCCTGCTAACATGAAGCATGGATTTTGATGATCTGGATTTCTGGCTTTATTACTTCATGATTCTATGAATTTGTTTTTCTGATTACGTATTCAGAAGTGACCTAATAGATTTATATTGCCACATGCCTATTTTCTATGTATTTCATATATTGTAGCAACATTATTCACACCTCTTCTCACTACCAGAAACATTCTTCTCATTTCTTCATCAAGTTTACTACTGTTTTTTCTTTTTTGGTGTGGGGGAGGTGGGATGGAGTCTTATTCTGTTGCCCAGGCTGGAGTGCAGTGGCTTGATCTCGGCTCACTGCAACCTCCGCCTTCCAGGTTCAAGTGATTCTCCTACCTCAGCCTTCTGAGTAACTGAGACTACAGGCGTCCATCACCAGGTCTGGCTAAGTTTTGTATTTTTAATAGAGATGAAGTTTCACCATTGTTGGCCACGCTGATCTCAAACTCCTGACTTCAAGTTATCTGCCAGCCTCGGCCTCCTGAAGTGCTAGGATTACAGGTGTGAGCCATCGCACCGGTCTTTTTCTTCATATATAAATACAAACATTGTTTTCCTATTCTTACTAGAAAAGAGAGGTGTATTTTCTTACAAACATTTATAAAACCTTGTCCTGCTTATTGGAGACTTGGTCACGCTGCCTATTTCCTGTGTAAATGTCAGCTTCTTTCTAGACTGACAAGAAGTCAGAGGCTGGAAGCCATCTCACTTCATCTTTGCAGCTACGAAGGTTCATAACAATAACTCAGAATATATTCTCTGCAGCTACTAGGATTCACAATGATAATTCAGTATATACTAAATGACTTCATGAATCCAGTCCCATGACTCCAATACTCACCCCTGGTAATGCTAATACCACATAAGTCTCGCCCCACTAACAATTTAATAGATTTCTGCATTTGGTGGTGCTACCTATCCTCAATTCCAACCATTTTACTTTTTGGCCTTTCGCCAAAACACATGTATCTATCTGTGTCTACGTTTTCAGGAACTTCCTGTTCATTCTGTGTCTATGCTCTCAGGAACAACTGATCTCATTTTTAAATTCATAGAAAAATACAGGATATCAGAGAGAAATCCCTCAGCGTTCTGCCTGTAATACTATCCTCTCTTATCTCTTACAGCAGTTTTTCCTCCCACCTCTGGCCACTCCTTGGTCTTATGGTAGGGCTCTACCCTTTCTCTATGTTCTTAGGAGCTGTACATTATTATTTATTCTTTTTTAAGAAGGAGTTTCACTCTTGTGTCCCAGGCTGGAGTGCATTGGCATGATTTCAGTCCACTGCAACCTCCACCTCCCAGGTTCAAGCGGTTCTCCTGCCCCAGCCTCCCAAGTAGCTGGGATCACAGGCATGCACCACCACGCCTGGCTAATTTTGTATTTTTAGTAGAGACGGGATTTTTCCATGTTGGACAGGCTGGTCTTGAACTCCCGACCTCAGGTGATCTGCCTGCCTTGGCCTCCCAAAGCGCTGAGATTACAGGAGTGAGCCACCACTCCTGGCTATTATTTATTCTTTATTTCTCTTAGGATTCCTCCCACTGGCATCTAAGACTGGCATCCAAGTAATCTATCTTACTTGGAAACACACACACACTCACACGAACCTCAACTCCAATCATCACAGGAAAATCGTCTCCATTAAGGTCTACTCACTCCTCTTTCCACTTCATTATATCCAATAGGCCTTTGCATTTTTTATTTTACCAGACCTCTCAGCAGCATTTGATGCTCAATAGTGTCTCTGCCATCCCTCTGTCTTGGAACAGCCTTTATGCTTAACCTATGTCCTGAGAGCTGGTCCTGATTTCTCCTACTTCTCTGGTTGCTATTTCTGTTTGTCTTAACTTTTTTTTACACAAACAATTAAAAGTTGACACTCTCCATGTCCCTTCTTTCTATGCTTCCTCTTCTTATGCTTTCTGTGGAAGCTCATCCATACCCAGGCCTTCAGTAGACACAGGATTCACTCATTTACACGTTCAAATCAGCTCTTTCCTCTGATTCAGACTAACACATCCAGCTGTTCATTAGGCAATTCCACTTGCATATCTCAAGCCTGATTCAAATGCACATAAAAGTCATGGCTGTCCCATCAAAATGTGGTCACTTTTTAGGATTTCAGACCTCTGTGAATAGCCCAAATCCATCCATCTTGCTATTGGAGCCACTAGAAATTGTGATACACAAAACTTTGTCCACTGTTTCTTTTGTCCATGACCACCCCTCTCTGTGTATGGGACCCAGGTGTGGCCGTGTGCCTGTGGTGGTGATGATGGAGCCCTAGAGAAAGGCGTGAGGTCCAGCTCCTGAACCAAGGAAATTCTGACCCCTTCCCAAGGAACTCCCTCTGCTTTGGAGCTGAGGGGACCAGAGTGAGCCCTAAAGCTTTGGGAGAAGAAGGGTTTTATTCTATCTGGGAGAGGAAT
Source organism: Sapajus apella (assembly GCF_009761245.1). Lineage (NCBI taxonomy): Eukaryota > Metazoa > Chordata > Mammalia > Primates > Cebidae > Sapajus > Sapajus apella. The sequence continues at coordinate 10,356,837 of NW_022436996.1, forward strand.
ATTAGAGAATTGGATCTCATCACCGCTGTTTTCAATTTCATTTTTTTCACACTGTGTTTGAACAGCAGGCATGTTTTCCTCCGATTGACATTACCCACCTAAGGAAATACACACTTAGAGAAAGATGCAAGCGTCTATGTGTGGTCATGGGGAAAAATCCAGCCCTCAAACAGCTCCACTCATGCCCCATCACTTGGCATCTCCTATTTCATGGCCACCATAGAGGCTGTGAAAGTGGGCAAAGCATTTTATTATGCTGCTGTATTTTTCTGTTTACTTCAGAGCATGTGTTTCTCTCCAGTATCACTCATCTCCATAATATATAGTTTCAAAGATACAATTTCATGCAGATGTGGGAGAAATAGAACAACAAATTCAAAGCTCCTCTTGCCGTCAGTCTTTTGATTAAAGTGCCCTTTCCAGAGAGGTAAACATGACACTTTCCTCAGCCCCTACATGGACTTATTGCACAACTAGATTGCTGCATTTTTATTGCAGGACTGTGCCTGCCCTTGTTTAAAATTGTTTTGACCTTTGGATAAGCACGCATTAAAAAAAAAAATTTCCATCTTTCTCCAGAATTAGTAAGTTGTAATATAAAGAGAAAGGCAAGTTTGTCATATCTGAATGGTGCCTGGTGGAATCACAGCAAATACTTGCTTGACAACTTCATTTTGCTCCTGAAAAGAGCTGCTTTGTGACCCTGACTCTGAATGCCAGCCCCATGTAAATGATGCCTTCCTCGTCAGAGTCCAGATGGCAGCTCCTCCGGCCAATGTTGCCTTATTTCACATGGAATCACAATCCCAGGAGTCACAACCAGTCTGGAGAAGAAGCTGTCAGAAATCCCTCATGAATCAATTTGCTACTTTGCAAGTTGAAAGCACCTAAAAATTACCACGTTCAGAAATGGACCATACATCGTGTTAGGGAATTTGTAAGGATTGCGAAATTACCATTTACTACATCACTGAAGACGAAAGAGAGGTTCTCTTCAATAACAACTATGGTTAGCAACAAACCAACAGAAGTGTGTGCCATTGTGAAAACCATAACAGTCAGTGCCCAAAAGAGCAAACCCATTCGAATGCAATTTGCAAGAATATTAACTAACATCTTGATTGAGCCCTGTCATGAGAAAGCTGGCAAGAATAATACTAAATAAAACATTGAAACTGAGCCCAGAAGCTTCAGTTCGGTAAGAATTTATTCAGTGGTATAATGGCCTGCCACCGTCAGACTTAAAACTATTTAGTGTTGAGTATCCTCAAAAGGATTTGATGTATGTTGCCTTATTCTTTCCAGAATGAAATCAGAGTGACTTAAAAAGAATCGAAAAGGACCCTTTCTCCCCATCAGCGACAAAGGAAGATTAGGGAGTGACAATAATGGACTAAGTTTAATTTATTAAACTAGAATAAGTTATTTCCTAAATCTATACAAGTATTTGCTAAACTGACAAAAAATACACTTGAGTTTTTCAGAGAAAAAAACCTTCAAGATTGCTATAAATTTTGATAAATAACAAACAATAACTTTCAAGGAGTACAAAGACATGTCAAAAAAGAGAACAATTCAAATTACTATTAAATGATTAAAACATAAGTGATTAGCAAGGTCAAGTGGCTTATGGGAAGGCTGAGTCAAATACTTACTGGATTAGATGCTAGAGAACAAGAACTAATTTGACATTGTCCTTAATTTGAAGAGAAAATCATCATCATCATCATCATCATTTATTGAACCATTACTAGGTGCTCAGCTGTTTTAGGCACTGTACAATTATTATCTCACGTAATCTTTAAAAAGCAGCCTGGGAGTTATATATTATTGACCAAATCAGGACATGCTATCCCAAAATATGGCACCTTGGCATTTGAGGAAACAGTAGAAGCAAACCACAGAAATTAGAAAGAATTTGCTTTGCCCTTTCCCTGAAGTGGGCCATAAAAGCTAGCTGACTTTCCCCTGAAAATAGGTCCTAAGACTTTTATTCCAGAGATGTCCTCCATATACCTGGAGGAAAGGAATGTCCTGATCTGTGAAAACACAGGGACACAGAAAAGAATCTGAACAAACTGGATGTGTTAATTTCCCCCTCAGTTTATTACCACTAGGTCATTCCCCTTTTTTGTTCAATCCTGTTTTTCTACAACTATCTATTTTTTTTTCATAAGATGTAGCATGAAATATCCACACTTTTCCCTGTTTCTTTGGATCTTCATTTCTGGTGGCTGTCATGCCATGCCCAACAGAAATTTGTATACCTCTTTCTTGGTATAGGGGTCTCAAGCATGAATTTAGCAATGGGTGAGAAAAGAAATCTTTTCTGTCCCATATTATCACCTTTACTTTACACAAAGATGAGGACACTGAGGCTGAGAAGGGCTCAGTAGCATGAGGAGCTGGGATTTGACTGATTCCAGAGTCGAAGCTCTGAAACACCATGAAGATGTTTCATAGCTGGTGGAGTAGTCAGATAAGCAAAGGATTATTATGCAATGTGATATGTGCTATAAAAGAGGCTTGCACAAAATCTGTGCTTGGGATGAATAATAATTTTTACTCTGTCAACTAGAAACACCAGGAAGGATAGTTTTCTAATGAGTAATATTATTAAAGCATTATTTTATATAGACAATGGGATAGGCAAAGATGTTCTAAACAACAATAAAAATTAGATTATAGTGATGATTACATAGCTCTATGAATTTGCTGATTTATAAATTTATTTTTAGGAATGAAAGACTCAGAGATGGATACATTTCTTCAAAATTAATAACTGCTATCTATCAAAAGTCACCAGTAAAACAGTAAAAAATGCAAGTCATGGACTGGGAGAAGATGTTTGCAATACATGTATTTGGCAAAGAATTCGTACCCAAAGTATATTAAAAATTCCTATAAACCAATAAAAAAGGAACAACCCAATGAAACAAGAAAAAAAAATGTTTAAATAGGCACTTCACTAGACATAATATCCAAATAGCCAATGGGCATATTAAAAGGTACTCAATTACCCATTAGGTAACTGTAAATTATAAACAAATTACAGTATGAGAGACTTCTACTAGAATGGGTAATATTAAAAACATTAACAATACTGAGTGTTGGTGAGGATGTAGAGGAGATAAAATTCTCAAACACTGCTGATAGGAGTGTACATTGAACCAGCCACTCTGGAAAACTGTTGCCAGTATCTACCAAAACTAAACATATTTCTCCCAAATACTTGGGAAGAATTGAAGTATTCCACTCCTGGGTATATAGCCAAGATAAATGAATGTCTATGTCCACATAATAATATGTACAAACCTTTTCATAGCAGCTTTATTCACAAGAGCCCTAAACTAGAAGCTGACTTAATGTCCATCATAAGAAAGTGAGGAATGTTAGTAGAAGAGAATTCTACAAATCAGTAAGGAAGAACAACACTTCAGGCATGAATGAATCTCACAGATATGCTGGGTAAAAAGGACAGATACAAAAGGGAAGGTACTTACACTGCATGATTCTACTTCTGTGCATTTGAAGGAAAGGCAAAAGTAATTCATAGTTATAGAGGTCAGAAGAATGGTTCCCACAGAGGTTCCCACCCTATTCCCCTTCCTACTTAATACCTCTGGGAGTATTGACTGGGAAGGGGAATAGGGAATGCTGGAAATATTTCATAACTTGATCTGGATAGTTGGTACCTATGCATGCATATGAAAAAAATGTATTGGGCTCAACTGTTAATAGTAATGGACTTTATATGTATATTAATACATACATGTATAGTAATATGCATTAATACATCTACACATATATGTACATTAATATTAATGTACATTATATATATACAAATATGTATAATGTACATTAATACATATATGTAGAATTACCTATAACATTAATTATATATGTATTAATATACATTAATGTACATATGTGTAGATATATTAATATTCATATAAAGTATGTATGTATTAATGTATATACAAAGTACATTACTCTTAAGAGTAGATTACATGTATATGTATACACATATATGTGTTTTATATCTTAATAAAAAGTCAAGACAGGCCAGGCACAGTGGCTCACGCCTGTAATCCTCATCAACATGGTGAAACCCCGTTTCTACTAAAAATACAAAAACTAGCTGGGCATGGTCATGGGCACTTGTAATCCCAGCTACTCATGAGGCTGAGGCAGGAGAATCGCTTGAATCCAGGAGGCAGAGGTTGCAGTGAGACGAGACCATGCCACTGCACTCCAACCTGGGTGACCAAGCAAGACTCCATCTCAAAAAAAAAAAGGTCACATAAAATATAAAAAATAAACTAAGACATGAAAGTAGGTATTATGTGCACACGCAGATGCCATGACTTTAAAAAAGTAGCTTTATTGAGATGTAACTTACAAATATAAAATTAATCCATTTTAGTATACAATTTAGTGATTCCTAGAAAGTTTATAGAGTTGTGTGACAATTGCCACAATTCAGTCTTTGAACATTTTAATCACTTCTAAAATTCCCTGTAACCCATTTGCTGTCAATCCCAGATCCCTGTGTCCACCAGCTCCAGAGAACCACTGATCTGACTTCTCTTTCTACAGATTTGTCTTTTTTTTTTTTTTTTGAGATGGAGTTTTGCTCTTGCCACCCAGGCTGGACTGCAATGGTGCAATCTCAGCTCATCCCAACCTCTGCCTCCCGGGTTCAAGTGATTCCTCTGCCTTAGCCTCCCGAGTTGCTGGGATTACAGGCAGTGCCACCATGCCCAGCTAATTTTGTATTTTTAGTAGAGACGGGATTTCTCCATGTTGGTCAGGCTAGTCTTGAACTCCCAACCTCAGGTGATCCACCTGCCTTGGCCTCCCGAAGAGCTGGGATTACAGGCGTGAACCACTGTGCCCGGCCAGGGTTTGCCTTTTTGGAGACTTCAGATAAATGGAATCATGCATGTGAGCTTTTGTGTCTGACTTCTTTCCCTTAGCATAATGGTTTTTTGGTTCATCCATGTTGTAGCATACATAATATTTAGTTCCATTTTACTGCTGAGTAATATTCCATCACCAGTTGATGAGCATTTGGATTATTTTTTGCTGTGATTTTTAAACCCAAAGGAGATTAGTTTTTCTTAATAAGCAAGGAAAGCATCTATGTTAGGGATTTTATTCTTCAAAATAAAGTAGAATACCTCACTCCAATAAAAGAAAAGAAAAAAAACCCCTAAACTTCAATGAAAAATATACCTGGGCTGGGTGTGATGGCTCATGCCTGTAATCCCAGCACTTTGGGAGGCCAAGACAGGCAGATCACCTAAGCTCAGGAGTTTAAGACCAGCCTGGGCAACATGGTGAAGCCCCGTCTCTACTAAAATACAAAATTTAGCTGGGTGTGGCGACATGCACCTGTAGTTACAGCTATTCAGGAGGCAGAGGCAGGAGAATTGCTGGAACTCAGGAGGCAGAGGCTGCAGTGAGCCGAGATTGCACCACTGCCCTCCAGCCTGGACGACACAGCAAGACTCCATCAAAACAAAACAAAACAAAACAAGCCCATACCTAAAGATGGCTGAAAAAATGTTGCTGTCATAGCTACAAAAACCATTAGCAGGCTCAGTTTTGCCCTACCAAAATATAGTAATGAGAAAACTCAGTGTTGGAAACTATCAAGATGACAGTCAGGACTCTTCTAAGCTTTGCTGAGAGCAGGGCCGCATGCTTTAATTCTCCAATGTAGAATATTAAATGGTAATATTCAAGCAACCACTAAACACTGGTATCTGCTAATTTAAACATTTCTTCCCGTTGTAAATTTTTAAAATGATTGACTATCTTTTAAAGATTAAAAGTAATAAACTAGGATTTAAACATACAGAACCAAAGACCACATGCATTTCAACAGCTGCAAGAAGGAAAAAAAAGAAAAAAAGCAGACAAAACCCAGCTAGTATCTCTAATTTGCAATTAGGAAAAAAAAGAAAGCCTTTGTCAGGTGTTCATTTAACAAAGTGTCTTGAGCTTATCTAGGAGGAGGAACAATTCAATTATTTATAAAAATTAATTTTCAAACAGTACCATTTCTTACAGCTATGAAATAAATGAATGGCTCTACCAAAACTTTTCATTGAAAACTTTCTAGAGCACAAGATGGATGAGTGAAAGAACATTTACTTCCGTTTCAAATCTTAGTTAAGTATTCCCAAGTTCTTTTATGTTCTTTTCCATTACTTTTTAAATCTAGGTGTCTTATTAATGAGAAAGTCTCCATATGGTGTTCATAATGTTTAGCTCAGTGCTTGGCATAGCAGCTATTGTACATGGATGGACTGACTGATTGCTTATCATTTACTCTGGGACTGGAGAAAGAAGGAAAAATGAAAAGACTCTGACAGCTGGCAGCTTGCAGGTACCAGCCAGACTGTGGTAACAGCGAGACTCCTGAACATAATACAATTCCAGAGAATATCAGCAATAATCAAACAGGTTCACTCCATGATCATGGTCAAACAATACAAAAAAAGCCTTGTGTCTGAACACAAAGAACCCTGTGTGGCCACAAAAATAACCAAAAAACTCCCTCTTCTGGCTAACGTGAGTGGCTACCACTTTTTTCCCAATGACAAACGGCCCCATGTTGCCCCTCCTGCTGTCAAATTGCATCCACTCCTGAAAAGCACCCAATCAGGAACAAACCTTCACTCCCTGAAATCACCCAACACCAGCCCCAATCCTCTAATATCCTCCCCACGTTCCCTTACGAGGATGCCCCTTAGTTCCCCACCGTGCGCACCGGCCTCTAGTGTTCTTGTTCTTGGAAGCCCACAGACCCAGTTTCCTGTGGTGTGCTCCTGGTGATTTCAGGCTAGTGGGCATCAACAAAGTGAACATTGTACCAATAAAAAGCACCCTATATTCAGCCTTCCTAGAAAACATTGTCTCTACCTCATGATGAGCTTGAGATTGACCAAACAGAGCAAAGTAGGGGAATATAACTCCCCATAACTGCTATTAAAAAAAAAATGTGGAAGAACAGGAAAAAATATCAATAATATTTGTATCACAATTTGATTGTAAGGTTTGGTAAAGCACTTAATAACTAACTTCAGCCACTTTACCCACCATCTGGTGTTACCGAAGAGAGGTTGATCCTTTCGTTATTCTGCAATAGGAAAAAAGGCTGTCCCCACGCTCTCTGTGCACACACACACGCACAAATTGAAGTTCCCATACAAATAAACATTATTTTTGCTGAGTGATATATATTTAGATGTTCTTCTATTCTGCTTTTGAAATGATAAAAAAAGAAACAAAACTTTTTGCACAGCAGCACTAAGAAGAAGAAGCAATAGGAGGAGGACAATGAATAAGAAAAAAGCCCACTGCGTATCAGTAGCAAAGGAGACACCAAAGGAGAAATAAAGATGGAGAAAAAGGAAGTGATGTGGGAGAGCAGGACAGAGAGACAGGGAAAGACGCTCGTGTGGTCGAAGAAGAACGGAAAGCATGGGGCAGAGTGGTCTCTTCTGGTAGGTTGTTGGGATTTTCTTTTCATTCTTGTGCATAAGGTGGAATCTATTTGGGGTCCCCATGTGAATAAAATAAGTGGAATAATTCCCTGCTCTGCAGTGATAGGACCAGACTGATTGATTACGGTTTTTATGGTGTTGACATTTAGGCTTAGAGCTTTTATTCTTTACCTCTGTACTCTACTCTAAAATATTTTGTTCAATGAAGAATACTCCTTAATTGTGTTGTTACCACTTTTATCTGCTTCTGAAGGTAGGGTCATCTCGAGCAATCTGTTGCTGAAAACATCTCAAAATGTAAATCTGTGCCTCCTGCTGAAGTAGAAAGGGTTATGTTAAACATTTTTTAAACCATAATAATTCGTTTATTTTATTTTTCTTATTTTTTATTTTTGTAGAGACAGAGTCTCACTATGTTACCCAGGCTGGTCCTGAACTCATGGGCTTAAGGTATCCTCCTATCTTGAGCTCCCAAAATACTGTGATTACAGGTAGGAGCCACTGTGCCTGGTCATGTTAAGCATTTTAAAAAGTTATTTTGTTTGTTTGTGTTTCCCCAGGTCTATTCACCAGAAGCAATTTTGTTTGATAGGGTTTGGCTCTATCCCCACCCAAATCTCATCTTGAGCTGTAGCTCCCATAATCCCCACATATTGTGGGAGGGACCTGATGGGAGGTAATTGAATCATAGGGGTGGGTTTTTCCTGGGCTGTTCTCATAGTAGTAAGTCTCATGTGATTTGATGCTTTTTTTTTTCCCCCATTTATTTATTTTATTGCATTTTAGGTTTTGGGGTACATGTGAAGAACATGCAAAATTGTTGCATAGGTACACACGTGGCAGTGTGATTTGCTGCCTTCCTCCCCATCACCTACATCTGACATCTCTCCCCTTGCTATATCTCCCCAGCTCCCCACCCCCCACCGTCCCTCCCCTATTTCCCTCCAACTGACCCCAGTGTGTAGTGCTCCCCTCCCTGTGTCCATGTGTTCTCATTGTTCAATACCCGCCTATGAGTGAGAACATGCGGTGTTTGATCTTCTGCTCTTCTGTCAGTTTGCTGAGAATGATGGTTTCCAGGTTCATCCATGTCCCTACAAAGGACACAAACTCATCGTTTTTGATGGCTGCATAATATTCCATGGTGTATATGTGCCACATTTTCCCTATCCAGTCTATCGTCGATGGGCATTTGGGTTGGTTCCAGGTCTTTGCTATTGTAAACAGTGCTGCAATGAACATTCGTGTGCATGTGTCCTTATAGTAGAACGATTTGTAATCCTTTGGATATATACCCAGTAATGGGATTGCTGAGTCAAATGGAATTTCCATTTCTAGGTCCTTGAGGAATCGCCACACTGTCTTCCACAATGGTTGAACTAATTTACACTCCCACCAACAGTGCAAAATTGTTCCTATTTCTCCACATCCTCTCCAGCATCTGTTGTCTCCAGATTTTTTAGTGATCGCCATTCTAACTGGCGTGAGATGGTATCTCAATGTAGTTTTGATTTGCATTTCTCTGATGACCAGTGATGATGAGCATTTTAGGTCAGTTTCCCTGTACACAACCTCTTGCCTACTCCCAGGAAAGACATTCCTTTGCTCCTTCTTCATTTTCCACCATGATTGTGAGGCCTCCCCAGCCATGTGGAACTGTGAGTCAATTAAACAGCCTCCCTTTATAAATTACCCAGTCTTGGGTATGTCCTTATTAGCAGCATAAGAACAAACTAATACAGTAAATTGGTACCAGGCAGTGGGTGCTGCTGTAAAGATATTTAAAAATGTGAAAGCAACTTTGGAACTGGGTAACAGGCAGAGGTTGGAACAGTTTGGAAGGCGCAGAAGAAGACAGGAAGATGTAGGAAAGTTGGAACTTCTAGAGACTTGTGGAATCGCTTTGACCAAAATGCTGATAGTGATATGGACAATAAAGTGCAGGCTGAGTGGTCTCAGGTGGAGATAAGGAACTTGTTGGGACTGGAGGAAAGGTCACTCTTGTTATGCAAAGGGCCTGGCGCATTTTGCCCCTGCCCTAGAGATCTGTGGAACTTTGAACTTGAAAGAGATAATTTAGGATATCTGGCAGAAGAAATTTCTAACTGGCAAAGCGTTCAAGATGAGGCAAAGCATAAAAGTTTGGAAAATGTGCAGCCTGAAAATGTGATAGAAAAGAAAAATGCATTTTCTGGGAAGAAATTCAAGCCTGCTGCAGAAATTTGCATAAACCAAAAAAGATGAATGTTAATCACCAAGACAAGAGGGAAAATGTCTCCAGGGCCTGTCAGAGACTTTCTTGGCAGCCCCTCCCATCACTGGCCCAGAGACTTAGGAGGAAAAAATGGTTCTGTGTGTTGGGCCCAGGGCCCCTCTGCTATGTACAGCCTTGAGACTTGGTGCCCTGTGTCCCAGCTGCTCTAGTCATGGCCAAAAAGGGCCAAAGTACAGCTTGGGCCGTGGTTTCAGAGGTTGCAAGCCCCAAGCCTCAGCAGCTTTCATGTGGTGTTGAGCCTGAAGGTGCACAGAAGTCAAGAATTGAGGTTTGGGAACCTCCACCTAGATTACAGAGAATTATGGAAATGCCTGGATATCCAGGCAGAAGTTTGCTGCAGGGGCAAGATCCTCATGTAGAACCTCTGCTAGGGCAGTGCAGAAGGGAAATGTGGGGTTGGAGCTCCCCTACAGAGTTCCCACTGGGGCACTGCATAGTGGAACTGTGAGAAGAGGGTCACTCTTCTCCAGACCCGAGAATGGCAGATCCACTGAGAACTTGCACTGAACTTGCCTGGAAAAGCTGCAGACACTCAATGCCAGCCCATGAAAGCAGCTGAGAGAGAGGCTATACTTGCAAAGCCACAGGAGCAGAGCTGCCCAATGCTGTGCCAGCCCACCTCTTGCATCATTGTGACCTGGATATGAGACATGGAGTCAAAAGAGATCATTTTGGAACTTTAAGGTTTAATGATGGCTCTGTTGAATTTTGGACTTGCATGGAGCCTATATCCTCTTTGTTCTGGCCAATTTCTCCCATTTGGAATAGGTATATTTACCCAATGCCTATACCCCCATTGCACCTAGGAAGTAACTAACTTGCTTCTGATTTTACAGTCTTCTAGGTAAAGGGACTCACCTTGTCTCGGATGAGACTTTAGATTTTTGAGTTAATGCTGGAATGAGCTAAGACTTTGAGGGACTGTTAGAAAGGCATGATTGGCTTTGAAATGTGAAGACATGTAATTTGGGAGGGGCCAGGGCAGAATGATATAGTTTGGCTGTGTCCCCATCCAAATCTCATCTTGAACTGTATCTCCCATAATCCTCATGTGTTGTGGGAGGGACACTATGGGAGGTAATTAAATCATGGGGGTGGGTTTTTCCTGTGCTATTCCTGTGATAGGGAATAAGTCTCATGAGATCTGATGGTTTTATAAAGGGCAGTTCCCCTGCACATGCTCTCTTGCCTGCTGCCATGTAAAACATGCTTTTGCTCTTTGCCCTCTGTCATGATTGTAAGGCCTCCCCAGCAATGTGGAACTGTGAGTCCATTAAACCTCTTTCCTTTATAAATTGCCCAGTCTTGGGTATGTCCTTATTAGCAGCATGAGAAGGGACTAATACAATTTTATATATTACATTTTTGTTAGCTAATTCTAAAGGCATACTAGTATACACTCCCTATCTTTTTATTTTAACAAATGTTTCTGCTTACAGCCCCTTAGTAATAAGGAATACACTTAGTGTTATTAATTTTAGTTTTTGGATTCCTATTCCTATCTATCAGGACAGATTTAGAATGTTAGCTTTTATCATGTATGTCATAAGTACAATCAGTTAACATTATTGGTAATCTAATGCCAACCTTGAATTTCTGTTAGGACTTTTACTTTATTGAATGTTCATATTTAGGCTTTTATCAGTGCATGTATTGAATAGTATCTCTTATCTGTGCATCAATCTAAAGAGACATGAAGTATTTGTTTCATGCACACAATGTGTACTAACATGCTATACATTTGCATTTTAATTATTTGTTCATATTTTTTCTCCTTGTTTGATATTTATAGCAAAAATTTCACACGAGGATACTTGGGCATATTTGATTCTGTGGTAAGATGGAATTGAGTAAGTGATCTATGCCAAAAAAAACCAAGTTTGTTAGATAAAGGTATTATTTTCTAATTAGGTCAAAACTTCATGGTATAACTAATGAATTGAATCAAGATTCACTTTCTTTTTAAATGTCATTTTTTGAAGATTCATGCCTGAGTGATTTGAACTAGACAGTCACAGCCAAAACACAAAAATCCTTCTAGGAATTTATCATGACATTTATTTGTTGAAAGAGCTCACCTCCAGATCTGCTCATCTTACTGCCACCCCTAGCAGGTAGATTGGTTAGACTGATGAATTGGTAGAGCTCTAGACAAAGGCAAGTGTGCTTCCCAGTAAAAAAGAAACAAAGACATTGAATCATAGGCATCAGTTAAATAATCTTTACTCTCCTATTCAGTTCTGTAGTTTTCTAGTGAATGATTTTAGACTTATATTTTGTCTGAAATTGGTGTTTGTGAGCTTCAAAAATATAATCAACTGCTAAAAAAAAAGAATTGCAAAGTTGGATCTGATATGTTAATAGTCAAAAGAGAAATAGTTCAAAAATTCTGTGGTATAATAACATCAGAAACAGAGAAATTCTGAAAGAACCAAACCATGCCTTATAAGATATTTCAATAAATTGGAACACACAGATTGGGCAGGTTTCTCTTTCTCCACAGGGCGTTTGTGATAATCAAAGAATGTAGGGTGGGCCAAGGAGGAGTAGATTCTCTTTCTCGCTCTGCACTGGTTTTTTTCTTCTAGCGACAGTGGTAATTTAAAAAACAGTTTTGCTCACGTGAGTAAAAAAGTTAAAACACTTAGGAAAAAAAGCATCACCCGGGAGCATGTCAAGGTAGTCACTTCAATCCAAGCAAGAAATCCAGAGCTGACGGAAGAACACCAGAACTGGGAGGATAAAGACAGAGGTTGCTGAAGCAGGTGTGAGAGGAGTTAGCCTGTGTAAATTGTGTAAAATAAATTTGTAAACTACTCAGCCACGACTCACACAGTCTCAATGTGAATAAGAGCTGATAGCGTGTGTGCTTTGGAGGAGAAATAGGGCAGGAATGAACTCAGGAGTGAAGATAGGGTGAAAAAAGAGGAAAAAAAGAAAAAAAAAGGAATGGAGAAGAATGAGTGGAAAAAGCAAAGTCTACCCACTGCCGTGGCAGTGGCCCCTGTGGACATGCCAAACCAGTTGTAATGGCTGCAGTGGGGGCTGATACTCCAATGAGGGTGACTGAGGCAGAGGAGGAGTCCCAGGAGGGGAAAAGAGCCAATGGACCTTCTGGCACTGATATCTTTAAGTCCCAGAATGCTGGACTGGCAAGAAGTTAATATTACAGTTCAAATGAAATAGCACATGTACAAGCAGTTTGTAAAGCCCACGCCCAATAAAATACCTGGGGCGGGGGGCCACAGAGGAGAAAGAACGTGGCCTTCAGGTGAGATAAATTTAAGTTCAAATCCCGCCTCCTTTTGCAAGACGTTAGACTAGTTACTCAATCTCCCTGCATCTTTCCCCTAATGTAAATAGCAACAACAACGAATCACATGGTTAAAATATCTAGTAAATTATTTCAATAAATATCTAAAGCATATTTACATTATTTTCCCATTAAATGAGTGTAATGTACTTTACAAGAGATGCCCAAACTGCTCAAATAGAGATCATTTGGCAGGGAGGCCATTGATGGTTAGTCTGAGTTCATGGGTGATCAGGGGATCATAATTACTCCCAACATCTTATTTGCTAAGCCCAGAAAAAAGCAAGGCTATGATGTAAAGCCTCCTTCCTTTCTTACCTGGGACCAGGTAATAATTGGGGGTAGGGGGAGATGCCTGGTTAGCTTGAGGGATAGGAGGGACCCTGTGAAAGGCTTCCCCTGTTCTCAGACTACGGGAGTAAGCCAGAATCTGTATCTCCTTGATGACCTTCACAAAGTCTCTCCTAGGGTCACAGGAGAAGCCACATGAGGATCCCAACCTCCTTACATTTCATTTTTCAAGGTGACTTCTACCTGTTCTCAAGGAAGAGAAATGTATTGTTTGCCTTGGATGCTTTGTCTCTGATATAAGCAGAAGCAGACTCAAAAAATGCAAAGAATTTATGAATTGCTTCATATAAAGATTTGCATTCTCTGATTGTATATTGACTGTATATTGATCTTCTTGGCATTGGAGTTGAGCATGTATTCTCTGTCACAAGGTTTTTGGGTTGAGATCCCAGCTGTGGGACTAGTAACATGGCCTCTCATCTTTCTGGTGCAGAGGTGTGACTGACGGATGGCCAGCTGCTTGGGATCCAACACTGCATCAATTTCTGGCCCACCCTTTCCACAGGCTGCCCCAGACAATGCTAAGCATGCAGAGATACTCAGGCAGGCCCTTTTCTGCAAGATGTGGGACTCCTCATATAGGCAACTTAGGCTCAAGGACTTCCCATCAGCCTTGCCAAAATTTTATAGAACTGCACCAGAGACTAAGAATTTTCCTGCCCAATCTTCCTTCCTTCCCCATTTCCTCCAGAGGGTCAAACGAGTCTTATGACCTGAGTCTCTCTCAGTCAGTCTCCTGCTACTCCCTCACCAAATTTTCAACACAGGCCAATGCCGTAAATAATCTTGCACATATAATCTTGCCTTTGCATCCACTTCATGGAAAACCTAACACAACAATTCTGCTGTTTACCAGCTGTGTGACCTTGGGTATCTAATATGCCTTTGCCTTATTCACCTTACCTGTTAAATGGAAGTAATAATAATCTCCATCTTATAGGAGTGTTGTGAATATTTTTTTAAATGTCTCCCTCAACATGAGCAAAATACTTAGCACAGGTTAGATGCTGAATACCTATTTACTGGATGCTATTAAAAAATAAAAGAAGGTCAAGATGATCAATTTAAATGAATAAACTGATGAGATATAAAATACTCTAGGTTAAATTGTAAGTTGATGTGAAACTGAGCTAAACCAGCCAGTCCTTGGCACAAACTTATTGTCCTCAATTTATGTTTCACATCATTTCGCTGGCTCTTTCCTCAAGCAAGGAGACTAGAAAAGCAAACCATAACTATGGTCATTATTCAGGGAGACTTGTACATCCTTCTGGATCAAGAGTCCGTTTTGACACAGCAGTGTATTTTTTCACTTCCCTTCCTTATTTTGAAACTACCACTGTCTTGCGAGCTGAAATTAACATCCATTTATTCTTCTACTTGCTTTCCTTGACTGTGATGTGTTGATTCTCCCTCCTCCAGGGTTGATTCATTTCTTTTTCACTTTGTCTGCATAAATTTGGCTTTTTCAGTAGTTGTACTTTGAAATTCTCATTCTCTTAACACATTGTTGTCAACTTGGAGGGTTTTCCCTTTTATCATATACTTAAACCATTTTTCTTCTATGAAACTTACACTGTTTTTGGATCTAGTCTGAAAGCAATGATCAAACCGTATATTATCATCCTACTTTATACCTTCAATGTGCACTTTAATAGACTTGTTTTCATTTTGAAAATGACATGCTGATGCAGCAACAATTTGCTAATGCACTGTGTCATATACACAGTAATTTACTCCAGGATCACTGTAGCTGTTGAAAGGTTTTATCTTTTTCTACATATTTTCTGCTTTAAGAGAACTGCTAAAGTGGCTGTATTGAAATGGAAAGATATTGGCTTCCCTTATAAAAGGTTAATTTTTTGGATAATACCTTTGGAAATCAGTTTCTATCTTTAGCATTGTGAACACTTTGAGCTTGAATTCCTAGAGGTAGCTATAGCATATACAATCAGTGGTTTGAGGAATACTCCAAATGACAGTAATAGCACATATATTTTTTAAAGTTCACTTCCTTTTATCATTGGTAGCAAATACCTTTTTACAAGGTACCTGACAAAACAATCCAAAAAGTATATATTTTTATTAACGAGTGGTCCCAGAGGTGCTAGTCAAAGCTGAGTGCTAATGTAAGGGGTCCCAGTTATAAAGATTTGAAGCTGACGAACCCCATCCCTAGGAAGTTCTTACATTAGATTTTATTCCGACTCCCCTTTTTAGTCACACAGATTCAATAAAGAAGAAAATTATAGGACATTATAATAAATTATAAATTATTAGTATGTATTATTATGCATACAAAAGATGCATGTTATAGGAAATTTGTGATTTCAGATGGTCTTAGATACAATACAAGCCAAACAGAATGCTTGGAGGAGTACTGGGGAATGGTTGAAATTGATGCAAATGACTAGTGATTTGAAATTGATGCTTATATTTTCAAGTTTTCCTAGTTGCATTTTAAACCTCTACTGTGGTAATCCTGGTTATGCATCAGGCATTTGTAACCCATGGTTTGTCAGGCTGTATATTTTTTGATGAGATTATACCTGCATTACCACAAAATACCATACTGGCTAACTCCTATCCTTCATGATTTTTTTTTTTTTTTTGAGATGGGCTATTGCCCAAGCTGGAGTGCAATGGCACGATCTTGGCTCACTGCAACTTCTGCCTCCTGGGTTCCAACAATTCTTCCACCTTAGCCTCCCAAGTAGCTGGGATTACAGATGTACAACACCACACCCAGCTAATTTTTATGATTTTAGTAGAGATGGGGTTTCACCATGTTGCCCAGTCTGGTCTCGAACTCCTGACCTAAAGTGATCCTCCCACCTCAGCCTTCCAAAGTGCTGGGATTACAGATGTGAGCCACTGCATCCAGTAATGTCTTAATTTATATGCCACTTTAAAGAAATTTATTTTGGACCTTTCAGATTGGTCTAGGTGTCCCAGCTTTGCCTTTCCTTAGTACTTGGGAATCTTCCTTTCATTGCATTAATGATAATGCAATGGCTGGTTTAAATGCTTTTTTCCCCCCAATTGAATTACAAACTTTGTGAGATTGGTGGCTGCCTAAATCTGGTTCAATTTGTATGATCAGCCTTTAGGACAAAGTTGGTATGTGATAAATACTCAATGGATGTGTTGGATGTCTGTGTAACTGAACAACCACGGAGATATATCTGCAATTATTTTGCATATATTTATGCACAATTTCTGTGTCCTTTTGTGTTATGAGGCACTTATAAGCATGGTCTGGGTCTTATTTATTTCTGTAGCTCTATTACACTAACATAATGATTCATACACAGTAGATGTTCAAGTATCCACTGAAAGTGTGATCTGATGGCTCAATAACCACCATTGTGTTGGAAAGGTGCTGGGCTAGGTTCCAAGGGGCCATATTTGTATTCTTGCCTTGACAGAAACCACCTGTGCTTTGGGAATAGAAACTTAGTTCTTTTTCACAGTAGACTGCTCTTTTCATCAGATGAGGTGAAAATCCTTATCACAAACAGAAGTGTGGTTGATATAGAAGAGAATACCTATAAGAATAGCACCTGGGGTGATAGGAAGAAAGAGTTCAGTTTAGTAGACTGGTGAAAAAAAGCTGTAATTATTTTCGTCCACTTGAGGAAAAGCTACAGGAAAGAAAACAGTGGGTCAGTGTCTTTCATCCAAGTTGTCACCTTTGTCATCATCTTAAAGACAGTTTGATATTAGTGATAATACACATAGCATTTTAATTCTGGCTGGGCAATATATGAACTCTGTATTGCGGCACAGAGTTTCCAAATGTTGTATTAGTGCATTTTCACACTGCCATAAAGAATGACCTGAGAGTAGGTAATTTATAAAGAAAGGGGCTTAATTGACTCACAGTTCCTCATGACTGAGGAAGCCTCAGGAAATTTACAATCGTGGCAGAAGGATAAGGGGAAGCAAGGCACATCTTACATGGTGGAAGGAGAGAGAGAGAGAGAGCACAAGGGGCAACTGTCAAACACTTTTTTTTTTTTTTTTTTTGAGACAGAGTCTCACTCTGTCACCCAGGCTGGAGTGCAGTGGTGTGATCTCAGCTCACTGCAACCTCTGCCTCCTGGGTTCAAGTGATTCTCATGCCTCAGCCTCACTATTTGGGATTACAGACATCCACCACCATGCCTAGCTAATTTTTTAATTTTTTTTTTGAGACGGAGTCTAGTTCTGTCACCCAAGCTGAAGTGTGGTGGTGTGTTCTCAGCTCAATGCAATCTCCACCTCCTGGGTCCAAATGATTCTCCTGCCTCAGCCTCCCAAGCACTGGGATTATAGATGCACGCCACCACGCCAAGCTAATTTTTGTATATTTAGTAGAGATGGGGTTTCACCATGTTGGCCAGCTTCGTCTCAAACTTCTGACCTCAGGTGATCAGCCCACCTTGGCCTCCCAAAGTGCTGGGATTATAGGCATGAGCCACTCTGCTCAGCCACTCAGCTAATTTTTGTATTTTTAGTAGAGATGGAGTTTCACCATTTTGGCCAGGCTGGTCTCAAACTCCTGACCTCAGGTGATCTGCCCATCTTGGCCTCCCAAAGTGTTGGGATTATAGGTGTGAGCCACTGTGCCCAGTCTCCAAATACTTTCAAAGTGAGAACTCACTCACTATCCTGAGAATAGCATGATCCAGCATGATCACCCCCATGATCCAATCACCTCCCATCAGGTCCCTCCCTTGACATATGAAATTACAATTCAAGATGAAATTTGGGTGGGGACACAGAGCCAAATCATATCAAATATTAAAGCCATCTTTTGGTAATTAGAAAAGAAAACCAGTTTGTAATATCGTTATATCTATCTTACATACACACACACACACACACACACAATCTGTCTTACATATATATATGTAAGCACACACATGTATATATATATATATATATATATATATGATAGCATCTAGGTCTTATTCATCTATCTCTCTACATAACTATATATATGTATATATATATAACTATATATATAACTATATAGACATATAGTTATGGGAGATAGATAAATAAGACCTCTCTATCTCTCTATATAGCTATATATCTATATAGTTATATAGTGAAACTATATAACTATATATCTATATAGTTATATAGTTTCACTATATAACTATATAGTTATGAGAGATAGATAAATAAGACCTAGATAATCTAATGTACAAAATTCATTTCTTAATGGATAATGATACTGTAACCAATTCTGTGGGCAATATTTGCCATCTGCTTTATTTCTTTTACTTTTATAAACTTTATTCAAATTTACTTTGCTCTTGATAAGAAGCCCCATTGTATTAACAGATTCTGTGTAATGACTCATCAAGTCAAGATATGAGATTGAAAGAGCTTAGACTTTACCACCGGGACACCCATAATTAAGAATATTAACAGTGATAGCAAGATAATATATGAATGCTAGTAAGATTTAAAACAAACTGGCATTGAGAAAGCCATCTTAAAATATCTTACTCTCTGGTTTTCAAATAGTGCCTTGGAAAAAATAAATACTACCTTCTCGTGAGACATCTTGAAACTTACATTATTAGCTGCACTGCAGAAACTATGACTAAATTTTTTTTTTGGTCTTGATTTTGTCAGCACATCATCCATTTGCTATTAAACTACCTGCTTTACAAAGTTTATTTTGTAGCACGGCATGGTTTTTTTCTTTCCTTAGTGATCTCATGAGACGACAAATTACTATGTAAGATAAAGAATGACTAGAACTTGGCAGATATAATATTTCTGTTGTTTTCCCTTCTTCCATTGAGATGCTGTCAATCCCTAACAGCATTATAAACAGATGGCTAATTGTTACAAAGCTATGTATTGTTAATGCTGAAACTTCCCTACTTCTTGGTAACATATGGTTGAAAAATAATCTTAGGGCATTTATAAGGATAATGCAAACCCAGGACTAGTTCTTGAGAAGCTGGAGGACATTCTGAGTTTCGGCATTTCCCTACCTACTTTCATGTACTCTTTTTTTTTTTTTTTTTTTTTTTTATAAAAAGGGTGAGTTATGAGATGAGAAGCCTGATTAGTGAGACAGGAAAAGTGTCAGGGCACACATGAGTCCTCGGCTTGGCCAGCTTCTTTTCTTCAAGCTCTCCTTAGTAGGTGAAAACGCTCATGTAGTGAGTCTGGCCTGTACTCTAGGCCTTATGTTCAAGACTAATAAGGTGATTCCAATACGCAGCCAAGGTCTAGAACTATGGCTGAACAAGGACCCCTGTGTGGGCTCCAGGAGGCAGCAGTGTGGGCCTCTTGAAGAACTGAGAAATATACCTGTTTCTGCCTTGGGTTAGCAAGAACAAGCATTTATCTTGGTGATCCAGGTGGTCTCCTGGACCTCAAACTAACCAAGCACGTTTCTGTTCTTGGTCAGAAAAAGCAATTCTTTATTGGGTCAGAAGAGCTTCTCCCAGGGAGTTTAGACTGGAGACATAGTTTCGCTTCTGTGGGGCTTTCATAGTTTCACTTCTGTGGGGTCTTTTACAAAAGGGAGGTGTTCAAATTGACACGGGCAGAACGTCTCTTTAGGTAGCAGAGAGCCAACCTTCAATGTTGCCTCCATTGGAACTGGGAGTATAAGATTTTTGGAGGGCTGGGCATTAGTAGATGTTTCATTTTTTATACTTTTTTTCTTACCTGGGATTAAGGGATGGGTACCCAGGGAAAGCTGAATTCTGTTGCAATAGGAAAATAGAGAGTAAAGGGGAGTTTTACACTGCAAATTTATTTGTTTTGCAATTGCATTTATTTATTTATTTTTTTAAGTAGAGACTACGTTTCACCATGTTGGCCAGGCTGGTCTCGAACTCCTCATCTCAAGTGATCCATATGCCTTGCCCTTCCAATGTACTGGGATTTTAGGTGTGAGCCACCATGCCTGGCCTACACTGCAATTTAATAGTTAATGTCAATCAAAGCCTAGAGAAGCAAAAGCTTTTAAAAAATAGGTGTAGGAGAAGCAGCATCAAGGTAAGATGACACTCAGAGCTCAGTAATCTTAGGCTTGAGAAGAAACAAACACCTGGCAACGTTAAGTAACCTGTTGGTGGGAGATTTCTTCCACTTAAGCGCAGGTTCAGAAGCCATGCAGAGACACAAACTAGCCCAGACCAGTTGATCTCCTAGGAGCCAGAAGGTTTTCTCTTTCTCTCTTCTCTTGTTAGTTTGTTCTTCTTCCCCTAGAGACAATTAAATCTCCACCATGACTTTTACACACCAACTAGAGGGTGAATCTACCTCATACTGTAGTAGGGTGAGTCTAATAGAAATACAGTGTGAGTTACATATGTAATTAAACATTTTCTAGTAATCATTAAAAAAGTAAAAAGAAACAGATGCATTTTTAAAAGTCAATTTTTATGTTTTATTTAACCCTCTATATCCAAAATACTATTCTTCTGACATGTAAACAAGTATAAAAGGGCTATTTTATATTCTCTTTTTTGGGCTGTGTCTTCAAAATTCTTACATATTTTGTACTGAGAGCATGTCTCAATGTGGCCCTTTTGTTTTAATGGAATTATTAATTATTTTAATTGGAAACAATCAATCTATACTTAGAGTCCATGTAGTTTATGGTTGAAAATGTAGATTCACATACCTGAAACTGTTTCACGTAGGCTTAAACATGTTCCAATAGTGAATTGAGAATCTGTTTTTAAATGTAATTTTAAATTAATTAAAACACACTGAAAATTCAATTTCCTCTGTCACCGTAACCACAATACAAGTGCTTAACAGTCACATATGGCTAGGAGCCACTGTATTGGATGGTGCAGGACAAGATTCCACTATATTCCTGGTTCTGAGAATATAACCTTGCAGTGGGGGCTTGGGATTTTTATATTTGCTAAATGTTGCAGGTTTGCAGTTGATACTGTAATGACTTCACGTATCCTATCCACTCTTTCAAAAAGTAGGCTTTGAAGGGCCTGTACTACTAGAGAAACTCAGTCCAAGCTGCTGTTTGGATTTCCGTCTGATGCTTGCTTGCATCTCTTTCTCTATTGGTTCAGCACTCAGAGTGCAGAGGGGGGTGAGGAATGATCAATCTCTAAATCCTTATGAAGTTAAAAAAATATACTTCTTTGCTTTCAAGACACTAGCAATCATTTCCAATAAGTCTGCTATTTCATTGCACATGAGCTTATGTTGTTATTCTTCAAGGTAAAATAAGGGCAACTCTTCTCTACCCGTATTCAACTTTCCCTCAGAAAGAGGAAGCATATTTTTAGGTTATGAATCCTAGATGTAAGAATAGCTGGTATAATGGCTGAATTGATGTAGAGGTGGGCACACAAGCTGTCAGCACATAAACATCTTGCACAGTGTATACCACTGAGCTAAACTAGTTTTGATTTTCCAGTTGCAACAAGCTTGAATTGTTCTTTCTGGACTTTGAATGCCATTTTTAAAACAGTGAGATATTTTTCTACAAGATAGTTTAGGTTTTCCAAAAGTAACTTCTATAGTCTTATAATCTTTCTACACTAAGTCAGACTTTGCGACACAAAATCACTTTTCAGCATAAACGCGCTCAACAATGTTTTGAGTCTTTGGTATCAGTAAGCACTTTATAGAAGCAGATGCTTAATCAGTGAAATTCTAAATTAACCATAAAAAAGAACAAGAAAAAATATTAAGAGATAAAGGTTAGTAGTCATAGATCATCAGTGCAAACCAACAGCTAATATAGCCTGTTAAATTTTATGGCAAATGGTTCATCCAGAAATAATTGTGTTAGATTTCAGATTATGAAATGACTGTGCCAACCCCAATTCTAGTGCTCACAGGGCAAGCAGCTTAATGAGTGCCTTCTAAACAGAAATATCATATATAACCGAGCTTCTAATTTAGATTCCACTACTGTAGAATTTGTGACAATTCAGAAAAGAGTTGTGCTAAAATTTACTTAGTATTTGTAGGAGATAATTAGGATTTTTAAAGCAGTGTTTAATCTACTCAAGAAAACTATTGTTAAGGATTTAAAACACATTTCTTTCTGCTACTGTACGAATGGGTTGTCTCTATGCTTTAAAATAGGCCCTTTAAGACATTTCCTTAGTAACTGTTCTAGCCATGTCTCCGAATTAGGCCTAGAAACGAATGCAATAAATCTGTACTTCTTTTAAAATACTACTTTGGTGATTTCTAATTCAGACTTGTCTCCTCCCCAATTAATCTTCACTAGTGAGTTATGATTGAATATAAATGGAGAATGTCAGTCCTGGAGAGTGGTGATGCTACTTAGATACTTCAGAAAATAAGTGACATTAGGAGGCAGTGACTAGAAAGGAAAGGAGGGGGTAGCACAGCCTTACTGCCATATGTGACTTAAAAGGACGCTTTATTGACAAGCCATTTCTTCCTGGGGAATTTACATGCGACACATGAAGCACAATGCTCCTTCCATCTCTGGGCCAACTTTTCATGTTTCCCTGGTCCTACTTGAGCATTGGCTTAAAGGGGTAGGAGTAAGGGGAGAAGAAAAAGAAAAAGAAAAGCAGAGAGAGGATGACAGCAGCAGGTCCATAGGCTCATAAAATATTACCTAAAATGTCTAGGTTTCAACCAAGAGTCACTCACAATATCAAGGACCAGGAAGATCTCAAACTGAATGAAAAAAAGAAAATCAATAGATGTCAACACTGAGATGACAGAGAGGTGAGAATTACCTGGAACAGATTTGAAATTAGCCATTCACTGAGCAATTACAAACACGCTTGAAATGAATGAAAAATTAGAAAATGTAAAAAATGTAATCTTTAAGGAAGACTTACATAGGCTACTCGATCTCAATATTAGAGTATTAAATTTTTAATTTTAATGTATTTGAAATTTTGAATGGATCTGAAATTTTGTCAAGAGTTGACATTAAGAAAACTAGAAAAAGATGTGTAGCTATGGGTTTTGTCTCATCTAATCATGTTGCTAAGTCACTCACAGATCAAGGAATCAGAACTTTTCAAAACATGCTAACACATTTTTGAAATGCACAGAAAACTTTTCATTCATACCTCCTCTTAACTGTAGTTTGCAAAATAGGAAGAGTGAATAGAAATTCTTGGCAATAACAGTTAAGGCTGTGGGGCTATAACTAAGATAGCTTGTGATAAGCGTGGAGAGCTCTTCTTTGGTTTATTAATTAACTACATAATTCACGAATTCCTGTTGTAAAAAGTTTGGCCAGCTGGATGTGGTGTCTCACACCTGTAATCCCAGTGTTTCGGAAGGCTGAGGTGGGCAGATCACGGGGTCAGGGGCTCAAGACCAGCCTCACCAACATGGTGAAACCCCATTTCTGGTAGAAATACAAAAATTAGCTGGGCGTGGTGGTGGGCGCCTGTAATCCCAGCACTTTGGGAGGCCGAGATGGGCAGATCACAAAGTCAGGAGTTCGAGACCAGCCTGACCAACATGGTAAAACCCCATTTTTACTAGAAATACAAAAATTAGCTGAGCATGGTGACGGGCGCCTGTCATCCCAGCTGCTCAGGAGGCTGAGGCAGGAGAATTGCTTGAGCCTGGGAGTCAGAGGTTGCAGCGAGCCTAGATTGCACCATTGCACTCCAGCCTGGGCAACAAGAGTGAAACTCCATCTCAAAAACAAATAAACAAAAGTTCGGCTATGTGATAACCACCTGAGGACCATGAGGTTGTGCATACCTCTCTTCGCCATGGAGTTGCCAAAGAGGCAAAGGACTAAAAATTAAGTTCACAATATAGACTTTTTCAAGCAACTATATTTTGGGACCCATACCAGGGTAAGTAGTTCTTATACTATCTACATTTGCGGCTATGCTACAGCCAAGGAATACAGGGATTTTTAAAAAAAAATAAATCAGAAAAATCATTTATTATTTTTGAAAGATTTTTAACAAAAGCATTTGAAAATGGAAATATTTCTTTGTGCTTAAGTCAAGTTTAATCTTGAATGGTTTTAAAATGTTGCCTCTTTCCAGAAAAGGATCTTCCCCAACCATACATGATAATTAAGCTGTGCTGGAAGTCTGAAGCAGCCTGTTAGCTAGTTACTGAAGTCTCAGCCGGTTATCTCTTTCCCTATCCAAGTCCTACCTAACCAGACCGACCCTGCTTAGCTTCTGAGATCAGGAACATTCAGCATGGTAAAGCCATAGACAGGTTGCCTCTTCTATTTTTGGTTTGTGTCAATTTCATCTGCACATCCATTCCAATGCCCAATGTGCCTATTGCTAAAACAGATTCAAGGGAAAGTGGTGACTATCTCACTTGCCTCCTCATCATGAATGTGGCTGTGGTGACCCAGCATGGCTGGGTCCGCAGAGTCCCTGGCCTGCTCACAGGGGTGCAGGGCTGGAGAACAGCTTGTTCAGGAATTGTCCGAACTGATGGAACAGGTGGGAGGAATGGGTTTCTTTGCGTGTTTCTATTGTATAATTCAGTGTCCTGTGGATACTTATCAAAATAAAGATGTGACTCATCTTACATTCTCTGGCTCTACATTGAAAACGCTGCATAGGATATTTATGTAATGACAAGGTGACTTCAGAAGGGGATAGTCAGACAAAAAGACCTCAGATAGGACAGTCAGAAGTACAATCCTGACTCCAATTCAGCAAACAAAGAATAGTTGTAGTGAAACAACTATGTTCCAAAAGTTTACACTCCCGTTACCTCAAAGATGATTAATTTGTTTTCACCTATAAACAATGATGCTGAGAAATCAAATTACTCAATCTGTTGGTATATTAACATTCATAATTGTGTTTATTGAAACACATGGTCATTTACTTGATGAAAATGTAATATTGGCCTTGAGATATTTTCATCTGTGCAGATTGTCGTAATGATATTGCTATATTATGCTAACGGTCACTTTACAAAAATGAAAGTTATAAAATGGCAACAGAATGTTGCTGTTTTATGCCATTTTTCCAGTAGAATCTCAATGATATATTAAATCAATCATATTTACTACACTTCTAGGAGAAATTTTACTGAACAATTATCATCCTGATTTAATATACTTTTCAGAGTACTTAGCCAGAGCCAGGCATAACTGATGTGAGTTACAGAATCTCTAATATGGACATGTTAAGGCTTTTTTGACTCTGATCTTGCTATTTGAGAAAGACAAACAAAATTAAAATTTCTTCCAAACTGTCAACAATACAGTTATTCATTGAAAGGTTTGTTTTTTTGTGTATGAATCATGATTTGTAAATTCTAGTCTATGAATTTTGTTCTGTGGTATTTAAGCTTTCTCTCTGCTTCTGTAATTTGGAACTATTTCAGGAAATTAAATATTTAGTTATTATTTTTTTTTTTTACCATTAACTAAAGTTTGAAGACCAAATGGCTTTTAAAATTCAGACAGGCCAAATTTTTAGCAGAAAAAGATACTTGAACTCCAACTGAAATATTTAAATCTAAATTTAAAAGCTATTTAAAAATGGCTGAAATTATTCTCTCCTTCCTTGTTGTCAGAGCTGCATATACTTACAGCAGTTATTAAAACTGAAATTACATTAAATTAAAAATTATATTATTAATATATAATGTGTAGAAATAAATACAACACTCTGTGATTTATAGAACTGGTTGTACTATCAAATGCATCTATAACAAATTGTCTCCATCAAAATTTCTTAGTCTTTAAGTGACTAACTGCTTATATGTGTCTTGTTCTTCATGAAGTTTAGGATAATGCTCTCCCTTAATCACAGCGTTGTTACTTACTAGCTATGTGACACTTGGTAAATATTTCACCTGCGTGTTAATTTCCTTATCTGCACAAAGGGAATAATCATGTATCTACCTTTTATGGCTGTGAAGAGCAAATGTATTATGCATACAAAATATTAAGCACCTGTGTAACACATATGATGTGAAAAATGTGTGTTTATTTTTAATGATAATAAACAATTAACGGCAACTTTGGCCAATATAAATTGTGTATCATAAGTTTTACTTTTTGAATTTTTACTTTCTGAATTATAGCTTGGTTTATAATTTAAAATTGACCATTTTATTAAGTGTATGAAGTTTTAGTGATTTAAAATTGGTGATTTCTTAAATGAAAGTACACATTGTTCTATGGATTAGTAGGAACTTTGTTTTTCTTATATTGTCATTGAAGCCAAATATTTAAAAATATATAATTTGTCAACACATAAAACTTCCATTTATACTTCATATTTATGTATAAACACTATTTTTGCATTCTTCAACAATTCAGATGTATTGGCACATTCTTGCTTTAATTTGAATTATTCCTGTTTGAGATTTGTCCAAACAATCTCTTAGCCAAAACCTGGATGACCCATTGATATCCTTCAGCAAGGCCTGAATATCCTGTGTTCCTCATGTTGAAGAGCAAGAAACGTGAGTAACTTTGTGAAATGGGTAGCACAGGATGTGTTTGCAAAACAGAATCTATGAAAATTGTACTTTGCCCCAAATTGATAATTGCCTTTGCACACCTTGTAGCACCTGCAGCTTGGGAGTCTCTTTACGACTGAGATCTCAGTCCTAATCTTCTTTCCCTCACAGGAGGTGCTCACGACATTTTATCTAGTCAATTCTCACATAAAGGACTTGCCTTAGATACTGACAACCGCCTGAAAGAAAACAGAGGTTCTGGCAAATGCTGTGATAGTGTGTTTGTTGGCGATTACCTCTCACAACACTGTCAAAGCTTCCGCTTTTAAAAAACATCCACACATACAAGTTTTTCTGTTATCATTATATGGACTCAGAAAATAAAGCAAAGAAATGATGCAATTTTCTGGACAATCAGGCAAGAAAAATGACCTCAATTACTCATTTTGTCTCTCTGTCTCACTTGTCTAGACACTGCTTGGGGGCAGGGAGTGAAAATTTACTAAAGTTTTCTAGTATATTGATTACTTTTAAAACTAACTTTTTTTTTTTTTTTGACAATTTGCTGAAGGAATCTTTGCTGAAGACCTAGTTGAATTTGAAGGATTAGGTAGTGCTATTTTTGTTTATTACACCATGAGTTCACCTAGATTATGCTTAACCAACTTTACGAGTAATTTTTCTGAGTTCAAGGGTTTGATGGTTTTTTTTTTTTTTTTAAATGAAGTCATGAGGCCTAATTTCCAAGTGAATTTTAGAGCAGATTCTACTTTCTGATCATCCAAACCAAGAATCTAGATCCCATCCTGGACAACGTCTTAGAGATGTGATGTGAGTACCTTTCTATCTTCCCTTTCTTTTCCATCTCCATGAATCACCTCTCTCCTGGATTACATTCAATTCTTTCTGATTCATTCTGATCTCCCTTTGATCCGTCCTTTCCACTGTGACCAGAATGATTTTTCTTAAGCACAAATTAGCCCATGTCCCTTTCCTACTTAAGATCCTTTGATTCTGCATAAGTGCTTTCAGGATGAAATTCCAAACTCCCCAGTGTAACATGCAAACCCCCC
This sequence comes from Sapajus apella, assembly GCF_009761245.1. NCBI lineage: Eukaryota > Metazoa > Chordata > Mammalia > Primates > Cebidae > Sapajus > Sapajus apella. Next base: position 10,384,776 of record NW_022436996.1, read on the forward strand.
TGTGTAAGAGCAGTGTTGTACCTTCTCTCCTATCTCCCTCCCAGGTACTCTTCCTAGAGCTACCTGGACACACTGCAGTAACTCAGATGCCCCCACCTGCAGACATGCTCCTTCCTGTGCCCCCACCAGTGGTTCTTAACTAGGATGATGCTGCACTCCAGTGGATATTTGGCAATGTCAGGAGGCATTTTCTTCTTGTCTTTTTAATTTTTAAATTTTTATAGATTTAGAGGGTGAAAGTGCAGGTTTTTTTTTTTTTTTTTTTGATATAGAGTCTTGTACTGTTGTCCAGGCTGGAGCGCAGTGGCACCATCTCCGCTCCCTGCAACCTCCGTCTCCCAGGTTCAAGCGATTCTCCTGACTCAGCCTCCTGAGTAGCTGAGATTACAGGTGCCTGCCACCATGTCTGGCTAATTTTTTGGATTCTTGGTGGAGATGGGGTTTTATTATGTCGGCCAGGCTGGTCTTGAACTCCTGACCCTATGATCTGCCTGCCTCGGCTTCCCAGAGTGCTGGGATTATAGGCGTGAGCCACCGCGCCTGGTTGCAGTATTGATGTATAGATATATTGTATAGTGGTGAAGTCTGGGCTTTTAGGATAATTATCACCTGGATAGTGTACATTGTACCCATTAGATAATTTCTCATCCCCCCTCCCACACTCCTACCTTTCCGAGTCTCCACTGTCTATTACTGCAAACTCTATGACCATATGTACACATCATTTCGCTCCCATGATGTATTTATTTGGCTTTCTGTTTCTGAGTTATTTCATTTAAGATATAACCTCCTGTTCCATTCATGTTGCTCCAAAAGACATGATTTCATTCTTGTTTATGGTTGAGTAGCATTCCATGGTATATATGTATGTGTGTATGCATATACATATATATATGTATACACACACACACACACACACACACACACACACTCCACGTTGTCTTTATCCAGTCATCCACTGGACACTTAAATGTTGATTCCATATCTTTGCTATTGTAAATAGTGCTGCATATTTTTTATGTAATGATTTCTTTTCTTTTGGGTAGATACCCAGTAGTAAGATTGCTGTCTCAAGCTGTAGTTCTATTTTCAGTTTATTGAGAAATATTCAGGATACATTTTTTGTTGTCACACTGGCATCTCATGGACAGAGGCCAGGGATCCTTTTAAGATCCTAAAATACACAGGACAACCCCAGACAACAAAGAATTATTCTGTTAAAAATGCCAAAAATGAGAAATCCTTCCCTAAAACAACCTTGATGTCTTTCTTTACTTACTCTCTCCTACTTATTATTTAAGACTCAGCTCAAGAGTGACTGCCTCTGGAAATGTTCCCTTACCACCACCCAGCATCACTGTGATTTACCTCTCGTTACTGTTCTTGTTATCTTCTTCTTCTTTTCCATAGATTAAAACATATTTTGGAATACAATCTTTGGAATCTATTAGATACCTGTGATGCTTAATACTGAGTGTCAACTTGATTAGATTGAAGGATACAAAGTATCGTTCCTGGGCACGTCTGTGTGAGGGCATTGCCAAAGGAGATTAACATGAGTCAGTGGACTGGGAAAGGGAGATACGCCCTCAATCTGGGTGGATACAATCTAATCACCTGCCAGCACGGCCAGAATAAAAGCAGGCAGAAGACTGTGGAAAGACTAGACTGGTTTAATCTTCTGGTCTGTATTTTTCTCCGGTGCTGAATGCTTCCTGCTTTTGAACATCAGACCCAAAGTTCTTCAGCTTTGAGACTTGGACTTGCTTCCTTGCTCCTCAGCTTGCAGATGGCCTATTGTGGGACCTCACTTTGTGATCCTATGAGGCAATACTCCTTAATAAACTCCTATTTATATAGGTGTTTATCCTATTAGTTCCATCCCTCTAGAGAACCCTAATACAGATTTTGGTATAAGGAGAGTGGGGCCCTGCTGAAAAGATACCCCAAAATGTGGAAGCAGCTTTGGTAACAGGCAGAGCTTGGAATAGTTTAGAGGGCTCTGAAGAAGACAGGAATATTTGGGAAAGTTTGGAAACCCTTAGGGACTTGTTGAGTGGCTTTGACCAAAATGCTGATACAGGTATTGATCGACTTACAACCTATGCAACTTATGACCATTCGACTTTACGACCACAATCGCTAGTCACAGCTGCTCCGCATCTGGCAGTGCAAACGTTGCCCAGCTGGGCCTACGACAGTGCGGACCAGCTGCCGGCAGCACTACCATCTCTGCATGCACCATTTCAACTGTTATCCCAGACTCGGTACAGCAATTTGTGTTTTGTGTCTTGGATATTTTTCATCAAACCCCTCCCAATAAACTTCTTATACATTTCGAAGCAATGGACCCAAACATCTAACGATTTGCAAGGATTGAACGGATGGCGCATGATGTGTTTCATCCGTATCATGAAATTTATGAAGGAAAAAAGAAACATACAATTCAGACAAAGCTCACCATGTTTATGAAAAAGCCAACTCCGGTAACCTCAACTGCTGCCTCAGATGACAACATCAACGATCCACAGCCAAGCACCAGTGGCCAATAAAATGTTTTGTACATGTTTATATATTTTGATATGTTTTGCAATTGGGAAAATGTTTCCTATGGTATTTTTTACACCTGTATTTTGTATTTTTGTATGCACCTGTATTTTGTAATTTTGTATGTTTTGCAAATATTAAACCAGTTGTACTGGTAATGAAGTGTTTTACTTAAACCTGACGAATGTAAAAATAAGAAACAAAATGGTGTAGAGATGATACAAATGGCATAAAATGAACAAAGAAAATTATGATATATAACAGTAATGAAAGAAAATTATGATAAAATATGACTTAGAGATTTTTATAACATCATTTCACAGTACTGTACATATAGCCTACTCAACTTATGACCAAATCGTGTTACGACCAGTCTGTCGGAACCAATCGTGGTCGTAAGTCGAGCACTAGCTGTAATGATGTGGACAATGAAATCCAGGCTGAGGTGGTCACAGATGGAGATGAGGAACTTGTTGGGAACCGGAGCAAAGGTAACCCTTTTTATGTTTTAGCAAAGGGACTGACAAAATTTTGCCCTTGCCATAGAGATTTGTGGAACTTTGAACTTGAGAGAGATGATTTAGGGTATCTGGCAGAAGAAATATCTAAGCAGCAAAACATTCAAGATGTGACTTGGGTGCTGTTAAAGGCATTCAGTTTAAAAAGGGAATCAGAGCATAGAAGTTTGGAAAATTTGCAACCTGACAATGTGATAGAAAAGAAAATCCCATTATCTGAAGAGATATTCAAGCTGGTTGCAGAAATTTGTGTAAGTAACAAGGAGCTGAATGTAGTCACCAAGACTATGGGGAAAATGTCTCCAGGACATGTCAGAGACCTTTGTGGCAGTCTCTCCTATCACAGGCCCAGAGACCTAAGAGGGAAAAATGGTTTTGTGAGCTTGGCCCAGGGTCCCTGTGCTATATGCAGTCTAGGGACTTGGTGTCCTGCATCCCAGCTGCTCCAGCTGTGACTAAAAGGGGCCAATGTACAGCTTGGGCCATGGTTTCAGAGGGTACAAGCCCCAAGCCTTGGAATTTTCCACATGATGTTGAGCCTGAAGGTGTACAGAAGTCAATAACTGAGGTTTGAACCCTCCACTTAGATTTCAGAAGGTGCATGGAAATGCCTGGATGTCCAGGCAGAAGTTTGCTGCAGGGGTGGGGCACTCATGGAGAACCTCTGCTAGGGCAATGCTGAAGGAAAATGTGTCCCCACTAGGGTGCTGCCTAGTGGAGCTGTGAGAAGAGGGCTGCCATCCTCCAGACCCCAGAAAAATTGCTCCACCAACAGATTGCACCATATACCTGGAAGAGCTGTAGGCAACACCAGCCTGTGAAAACAACCAGGAGGGAGGCTGTACCCTGCAAAACCACAGGGGTGGAGTTGCCCAAGGCCATGGGAGCCCACCTCTTGCATCAGCGTGACTTGGATGTGAGACCTAGAGTCAAAGGAGATATTTTTGGGGCTTTAAGATTTGAATGCCCTGCTGGGCTTTAGACTTGCATGGGGCCTTTAGCATCTTCATTTTGGCCAATTTCTCCCATTTGGAATGGGTGTATTTATCTAATGCCTGTACCCCTATCGTATCTAGGATGTAACTAACTTGTTTTTGATTTTACTGTCTCATAGGCAGTAGGAACTTGCCTTGTCTCAGATGAGACTTTGGACTATGAACTTTTGAGTTAATGATGAAATGAGTTAAGTCTTTGGGGGATAGTCGGGAAGTCATGATTGGTTTTGAAATGAGAGTACACGAAATTTGGGAGGGGTTGGAGTGGAATGATATCGTTTGGCTGTGTCCCCACCCAAATCTCAACTTAAATTATAGCTCCCACAATTCCCATGTGTTATGGGAGGGACCCAGTGGGAGTTAACTGAATCATGGGGGTGGGTCTTTCCTGTGATAGTCTTGTGTTAGTGAATAAGTCTTATGAGACTTGATGGTTTTAAAAGGGGAGTTTCCCTGCACAATCTCTCTTCTTTTGTCTGTCACCATGTGAGATGTGCCTTTCACCTTCTACTATGATTGTGAGGCCTCCCCAGCAACATGGAATTGTGAGTCCATTAAACCTCTTTCTTTTGTAAATTGCCCAGTCTTAGTTATGTCTTTATTAGCAGCATGAAAATGGACTAATATAGTACTCAACATACTTATTGTTTATACAAATGAATAATACTAATTAGGGCAAATTGACCTATCCTTGAAAGCTGATGGCATGGTAAAATGTAACAGGTTTGAGTTCCTTTTAGCTATGCTTAATTATTTATGAAATGCCTTTGGGACAGAGCAGAACTTTCAAGAACTAGTTTAGAAATTCAGAAGAGAAAAATTAAGATGTTACTAAATTAATTTTGGAATTAAGACTATGTGCAGGTTTTTCTACAATTTCAGTGTTATATGTTGGAAACAGAACGGCTGTTAAGTGTGAATAACAGACAAGAGCACCATCCAAGGCTAAATACTATCATTCACTTATTTTCCAAATATTTCTGAGTGCCTGCTATACACTAGGTATCATATTACCCCTGAAATGTCATGATGAGCAAAACATCCTGTGCCTGCCCTCAGAGAGCAACAGTCCAATGAGAAAGACAGACAATCCAGTAATATTATAAATTAAGAATTACAAACAGTGATCATGACTGTCAAGAAGAGGTAAAGGGTGTATGTGTGGGGCTAATCTATGATAAAGTGGCAGGAGGGCTTCCTCGAGAATTGCACTTTGGGAGCTGATTTCAGACTAGGGAGGATATGAAGGGTCAGGGAGGAGTGTGGCAGGCAGAGAAGAAGCACACAGAAGCCTGAGGTGAGAAGGGTCCTAGCATGCTCTGGGACCAAAGAGAAGACCAGTACGGCTGGAATACTGCGGGAAGGGGAAGGCTGGGAGGACACGGGGCTGAGGACTTTTATATAATATTAAATGTTGATAGTGTCTTTAGGCTAAAAAACATTTAGGGGAGCCATCATGTGTGTAATTATTCTTAACTGAAAAGTTCAAAGAACTGTCATTTGAGCTATATTTTGTTAAAATCAACAATGATAACAACAAAGTACTAGGACAATAAAAATTCCTTCCTGCATTGCTTTTTAGATTGTGTATTTTCATAGTGGTGTTAGTTTCCTAAAGCTGCTATAACAAATGACCATAGACTCTATGGCTTAAAACCACAGAAATGTACTCGCTTACAGCTCTGGAGGCTGGAAATCCACAATTGAGGCCTCAGCAGGGCTGCACTCCTGCTGCAGCTCCAGGGGAGGAGGTGTTTTTTGTTTTGTTTTGTTTTTTGTTTTTTTGCCTCTTCCAGCTTCTGGTGGCTCTTGGCATTCTTGGTTTTGTGGTCACAGAACTTCAAACTCTTCCTCCCTCTTCACGTAGGTCTTTACTTGACCTTCTCTGTTTGTCAAAGCTCTCTCTCCTTTCTCTTATAAGGACACCAGTCAGTGGATTTAGAGTGGATTTCTAAACCCAGGATGATCTTATTTGCAGACCCTTAACTGCACTAAATCTGCACAAACCCCGTTTCCAAGTAAGGTCATATTCACAGAGCAGGGGTTAGAACTTGGACATATCTTTTGGGGGACACAATTGAAGTCACTACAGTAATGTTTATTTCAAATCATTATTATTATTAGATTATACTTGAGTGTTATTGCTGTGTTTCTTTTTTTTTTTTTTTTTTTAAGATGGAGTTTTACTCTTGTTGCCCAAGCTAGAATGCCATGGCCCAACCTCCACCTCCCAGGTTCAAGTGATTCTCCTGCCTCAGCCTCCTGAGTCCTGGGATTACAGGCATGCACCACCACCCCAGGGTAATTTTGCACTTTTAGCAGAGATGGGTTTCTCAAAGTTAGGTCGGTCTCGAACTCTGGACCTCAGGTGATCTCTGTGCCTTGGCCTCCCAAAGTGCAGGTATTACAGGTGTGAGCCACCGCACCGCCTGGCTGCTGTGTTATTTCTTAGAGTGTTGACATCAATACTGCTCATCCATTTACCACCACTAAAGATGACAGCTGCACAGAGAAGCAGGCAGTACACTTGTCCGGTCATGGGACTCAGCCTGGCTTGGCCACTATCTGCTGTGTGACACTCAACTCCTGCAAGCCTTATTTCTTCACCCTTAAAATGAGGAGTGACATTTGACCTTTACATATATTATATCCATTACATGTGTTATACGAATCTATAACTTCATGACTTGATTCATGGCTCTGCTCACTTTTTCTTGGCCATGCTGATGTTTTGGCCTCTGGTCCTCCTGGTTTAAAAGATTTTAATCATTTTCTAAGTCAGTGGGGATGGTGGTGGTGGGGCCCTCCCTGACCTAGGTAGCTGGATTTCTACTCCAAGTTTTTTCACAGAGAGAAACAATTTTATAGGGGACAGTTTCATTGAAAATAAAACAATGATCCTTGGTAGTTGGTGCAATTCTTCCATTATCCTTATTGAAGGATCAGTCCCCAGGTGAAGTTTACTTAGCACTTGTCATTAAAGAAACATGAGCTGGTTAGAAGCCAGTGTGAGCAAGTAAAAAGAAAGTTTCTGATTCAGTTGAATTATAATAAAACAAGCACCTCTGTACAGTTTAAGATAAACCCAACTGAAAAGAATTGAAATGTTATTTATGTAAGCTAAAATCCTTATTAACTTGACAGCAACATTATTATTAGGCAAAGCCTGATATAACATATAGGCTCAAAATGGACATAAATGATGCCCATTTTATTTGTTTATTACAAAAATAGCCAATTGTAAATAGTGGTGATATTAGGTTTTCTGTTGAAAGTGATTCTTTCTCCAAACATCTGGGGTTTAAATTCATGCAGCCACCAAATTCTGCCAGTGCTCAATGAGGATCTCAAAGGTAGGAGATTGATCCATTTGGTCAATGTAGGTGTCTATGAAAGACTCAGAAACATTAATCTGGCAGGGTACCAAAGGGAAAGAAATAATTGAAAAGGAGACATAAAGGGAGAAGAAAGACAGCTATTAAAAAGTTGAATTCTAGCAGAATTAGGAGGTATTTTTATAGCACTCAGTGTATTTTTAGATGGCTTCCTCCATAGACACCAACACAGAATGCATCACAGAAAAGTACAAGAGAGCAATAGTCCTTTTTATGAGATTCTGCTCATAGGAAAAGAAAAAGAAGATTTAGCCAGCAGCAGGAATTTGTTCCACCTAGCTTTAAATGGAAATCACTTTTAAAGCAGTTATGGAAAAATTTAGCCAGGTTCCCAAACAATATAACATGTTCAGCGCAAAGTCTGATTCACGGAGCTTCTGCCTGCAAATCATTATTCTTGCACTACAAGAAAAAGGGTGTATTGTTCCCTGTTACAGGAGAGCTAGGGAAAAAGAACATGATAGTCAGTAGAGGAGCTAAAGAGACTTGATTTATAGATTATATTGACTCACTAGCCAATGGAAAGAAAAAGTAACCCATATCTAATCTTTCAATTCTTCCTTTGAGGCATCTTTCAGATGTATACCTTCTTCTCCATGACTTCTGAATGTGTCTTCAAATCATCCCCTCCCTGTTGTTCACCTGTGTTGCCATCACAGTCCCTCGCCCAGCTGAGGTACCAGACAGCTGTCTGTGACACAGCCCCATTCCTACCTCATTCTATCGTCTCTCCTACAGCATAGGGACTGGCAGTGTAGGAACTACATTTCCCAGAATCCCTTGCCAAACAGAGCTTTGTTTTGGATGCGACCAGTAAGAAGTTCCTGTGGGAGATTTGGATGGCATAGAAGTGGTGCCTGTTGGGGTAGGGGCCCGCTGACATGCAAAGTTTGGGACCTAGAAGGTTTTTAGTAGCCTCTAGAAGTTCACCAATAGATGCTGGAGGCTGCTGTGACCTGTGGGGAAGTTTCCTTAAGTTCCTGACCTGCGTGGAAGCAATGTCTAATCCCTCAGTAGCCAGCAGTGACTGGCCTTTCTCAACCTCAGCGACTCCTTTCCGTCACTCTCATAAGCACCTAGTGCCTCACGTCAGATCCCGTCTTCCTTGGAGCATCTAGGGAAGGTTCTGTTTTCCTGATTGCTTACATCAATGCTCTCCAGAGCCCAGAAATCATTGATCACAGCTCCTTATTTTACAGATGAAGTCCAGGGCCATTAAGTGACTTGCTCCAGATCACTCAGCTCCTTAATTATGGAACCAAGCTTAGAATCTCAATCTCCTAGCTTCCAGGCTGATGCTAATTTCTATTGTTTCATGTCTCTGTAGATTTGTATCTCCTCATGTTCCTGAATATTTTTCTACACCTATTTCATTGTATCTATGATGACAGCAGTTATCATTATTTCATGAAAAAAAAAAAAAAAAAACCTAACAAAAATACCACCTAATAAATGGATTCAGTACATTTTAATCACTGGAAAATTTTACGCTTACTGAAAGAACTCTTTTCAATTTGATTATAGATTTTTAAATTACTTATTGTATATACATAAAAAATAAGAAAAATAAATTGGGTGGTATATTTCTGAAACTTCCTTTCACAGAGAGTCTGAATCATGTTTTTGGGTGAGTCTTTGAATCATGTTTTTCACTCAGAGTTATTAAGCCTAATTATATATAATTATGTGTAAATATTTTATATTAATATATTATGTATACATACAGATAAATATATATTATATATACCTACATATAAATTGCACAGTCAATATATAATTATAACTATATATTTATAATATAAAATATGGCACATATACACCATAGTTAATATATAATTATGCAATTTAATTATATAATCGCCAGTTAGAATGGTGATCATTAAAAAGTCAGGAAACAACAGATGCTGGGGAAGATGTGGAGAAATAGGAACACTTTTACACTGTTGGTGGGAGTGTAAATTAGTTCAACCATTGTGAAAGACAGTGTGGCAATTCCTCGAGGGTCTAGAACCAGAAATATCATTTGATCCAGCAATACCATTACCAGGTATATATCTAAAGGATTATAAATCATTCTACTATAAAGACACATGCACATGTATGTTTACTGCAGTACTGTTCACAATAGCAAAGACTTTGAATGAACCTAAATGCACACCAATGATAGGCTGGATAAAGAAAATATTGCACATATACACCATGGAATACTGTGCAGCCATAAAAAAGGATGAGTTCTTGTTCTTTGCAGGGACATGGATGAAGCTGGAAACCATCATTCTCAGCAAACTAACACAAGAACAAAATACCGCGTGTTCTCACTCATAAGTGGAAGTTTAACAATGAGAACACATGGACACAGGGAGGGAAACATCACACACTGTGGCCTGTACGGGGGATGGGGGTTTAGGGGAGGGATTGCATAAGGAGAAATACCTAATGTACATGACAGGTTGATGGGTGCAGCAAACCACCATGGCACATGTATACCTATGTAACAAACCTGCACGTTTTGCACATGTACCCCGGAACTTAAAGTATAATACAAAAATAAATAAATATATAATTTAATTAAATGTTTATATATTTAAATTATAGATTTACTAAAAATATATTGAAATATAATTGAAAATAATTACATAATTATAAAATTATATATAATATATAAAACAGTTTTAAAATATAAATTCCTATGCCATCAAAAGATAAGGTAGTATTTCCTTAAAAATTTATAATTTAATTTTAATTTGATTTAATTTTGTGGGTACATTGTAGCTGTATATATTTATGGGGTACATAAGATATTTTAGTGCAGGCATGCAATGTGCAATAATCACATCATGGATAATTGGGTATCCATCCCCTGAAGCATTTATTTTTTGTGTTACAAAAGATATGGAATCTTCATAAATTTATGTGTCATTCTTGCTCAGGGGCCATGCTCACCTTCCCTGTATTGTTCCAATGTTAGCACATGTGCCGCTGAAGTGAATGCAATGTAACATTTAAATCTGTTAAGCAACTAAAATGCTGTGGTGCTAGACTCTTAAGTCACTTGGCAATGACGTAGAATTAGATTTCTTTTTTCCATTTGCTTCCTGTAGGTTAAACATGTATAACACACTGTCTCACCCATCATCTTTCAAAACAAGTAGTTCCTAGGAATAACAGAAGTTATCTGTTATCGTCTCTGGTATTTTCTTGCAAGATGCTAACATGAATCTTACACATTGTTTTCTTGCATGCAAGCATTGTCTGTGACAACACAACTGCTGTCTGGCTAAAGGAAACCGTAAGATGTCACAGATTGTAAGATGCATCCCAATTTCAGAAATATTACAATAAAAAGTCATGTGTCACATAATTTATTCCATTTTTAGTTCTATTCTGTTCATTTCTGTGTCTGTACTAAGAGTATATGCGTTTTCAAGGTATAGTTGGTAGCATATAATTATTTTTAGTGTCTCAGAATACGGGCGTACTTGGGGATTATTACAACATCGTTTTTCCTTAAAGTGAAACTTATATCGTGTGCTAATAATGCTATTGTTTTAATGTAATTAATCACTATAATTTATGATTAATTTAATGTCTTTAAGACATAACATATACAGCTTTAATTCACGTTTGCACCCAACAAACATTTATTGTTCTCATATTACCAGGTACATTTGTGTCTGTGGAGATTATTAACTTCATACTGAATAAGAATTCCTCTAACTTGAAAACTCAAAGATCAAGATTTCTGTGATATCTATGTGTAGATAGCAAGGCTATGGTAATGGAATTGGTAAAAGTTTGTTTTGTTTGAGAAACATAAGGCAGAAAGCGAAATTTACTTCTTTGAGAGGATACACTTGCCATCTCTTCTGTTTGTTAGAAAATGGGTTTTTACTGTGCTTATTCATAACCAGTACCTGCTTCTTGGACATTTGGCTGACAAGAAAAAGTAGCCTAGCATTCAGCAGGAACTTGCTAATACAAGAAGCTGTTACATATGATGAAGTAATGCATACAGAGCATGGCGCCTGGCAGATGTGTTTCCATCTGTTGCTCAGACTTTTATTTTCCCTCCAACCAATTATATGGTGTTTCCATGCTTGGCAAATAGTAGGCAATCAATGAATAAGTTCCCTCTATTTCCTGCCCTTGCTCCCAAGTTAAAACAGGGAATATACTTGAGCTGAAGTGATTTTCTCTTCTTTACAGCTTGCTTACAGTTTTGAAGAAAGTAGATGGAGTGGACTGAATGTTATGTGACCCATACCAAATTAATATGTTGAAATCATAACACTCAAAGTGATGATTTTAGGAAGTGGGGCCTTTTGGGGGGATGTAGGTCATGAAATGCAAAGCCTTCACTTATGGTGTTAGTGCCCTTATACAAGAGGCCGCAGAGAGTGCATTTTCCCCTCTGCCAAGAGAAGTCACAGCTAGAGAGAGCCATCTATGAACAGAAAACTCACCCTCACTAGACACCAGAGACAGTGTGTACTCCAAGTCACTCACAATTTCAGATTCACATACATATTGAATACCCTATGGAAACAAAGTCCATCATACTACGTTTGGACTAGGGTGCCTTCTGGAGGAAGGCAGCTCCAGGATCCCGGGAGACCTTCTCGGGGTAAGCAGATGTGAAATTTCTACAGGAATTCTGTGAGATTCACCAGAGCCTGTATGTGACACCTGTGACCTCTGCTTTGCCGGGGACCATACGGCTACCCTAGCTGTTCTGTATTCCCCACAGGATTCAGGCAGATGCCCAGTGGTCACTCTGACCATCGTAGGCCTGTTCTAGTTGTTACTGTGGAAAGTGGAAAGGACCTCAGGATATCTGAAAACTGACTGTATACTCTTCCGATTGTTCTCATATACACATCATTTAACACAGGAAAGTAGTACAGTAGAGTGTTCATGATTTGTGTGGGCTTTCCAGCTGGCCAGACAAGTTCCAATCCTGGTTCTGTTACCCAGAGTCCTATGACCTTGATCAATTTACTTAACACTTCAGTTTCATCATTTGTGATATCGGAAAAATGCCTGTCTCATAGGGTTTTTGTGAGGACTGAATGAGATGTAAATATGACATGCCTGGCACAGAGTAAGCGCTAAATATGGAGAGCTATTATTATCATTGACAAACATTGCATTTAAGACTTTTAATTCAACATCATTAGCTCATCTGTCTTACTGACACTTAATCAAGACTTTCTAAAGTGTGAGCTCGTATTAATTTCCCGGTAACTCAGTTGTCTACTTGAGTTCATTTTCTTTCACCAAACTGAAACTAACTCCTGTGGCATGATTGATTTTGCCAGAGTGATTCTGCATATCCTAAACAGGATCTTTCCATCTGCTGCTCAACCCCATCTGTTCTTGCCTCCAGCTGATCCAATTTCATATCCAGTTGGTAGAGGGCCACCTGAAAAAAATCTGCATTATGTTCCGATGTCCTGAAGAAATCTTGAGAAAAATTCAGCAAAAGAGTTCAGTCACTTGGACACACTAAAGGCTCAATAAATTATTTTAGGGGAAATGGGGAACTTGCCATATGGTGCTATTTTTTCGTGGTGAAATTAGGTCAGATCAAAGTCATATTAGAAAAAACAAGGAAAACTGGTGCCTAGCAGCGTGCTATGTGTAGCACAGACTCTTTGTACTCATGAAATAATTAATATAGTACTATTATTATGTAGGAGGATTGCAAGTCCTTTGAAGGTGATAAATATTCCAAAGATGTTTCACTTCATTTTTAAGGTATTATTATTATTATTTTAATATTAAAAGTATGATATTTTAGATGATTAGAGAAACTAGGACATTTAAGACTTTAATTACTGTTTTACAAACTATGCTCTGGACTGCATTCACTTGAGCTGGAGCATCAGTGAACATTTATGAGGAAAGACATACTTCTCTGCGTGATGTAGCATGGTATAACAGCAACAGCACTGAGCATCACCCCAAAACAATTTGCTGTTCCTTGTTAGATGCCAGATGTTGTGAGATGCCCTTTGCCTTTATTATCTTCATGTATTTTATCAAATTAAGATACCATTTATTGTATGATGTTCCATCATTTTATGTGGTACTTCCAAAAAAGATGTACCGCTGACTTTAAGAATCATCCCAATTAAAATGTGAAATGCACCTTTGTCATAGAATGGAAGAATGCAATAATCTATGATTCCTTACAACATCTCTATGAGGCTCATTTTACAAATGAATAAATTGAAGCTCAGCGATATTAAATGAAATGCTCAAGCCTCTTCCAGCTAGAAAACAAGGCAATCTGGACTTGGATCCAATTTTGTCTGCTCCCTACAATCTGTATCAACCTTGGGCTTCAATGCCCTGGTTCTGTAGTGACTGTAGTTCCATAGATGGTAAGTACCAGTGAGCAAAACTCTAGAATGAAATTGTACATCTAGTGCTGTGCCTGGAAGCACATCTTATATCCGAAATAGGTATACTACACTCGCTCATTTCTTCCTCCTTTTTTCTAGTTTCTTTCTTTACTCATTGATGATCTACATAGAAAATCATGTTTTGAACGAATTCCTTTTCTCTCTTCTGTACCCTAAAGAATCTCCTGTTTTGAAAGTAGTGTAGCTCACATTAGAAATCACAAGAACAGGAAGAATGGCTTTCTTTAAGGAAAACTTAAAGGTTTCTCTCATCTCTTACTTGTAGAATTTCTAATACTATAAACATAATAGAAATACGATTTATCTTTGATTAAATCAATGATGAGTTTATTGCAAGAAGTCATTGGATTACTTGCTTTGGCCTGGAAAACAACTGGTCAGAAACCTCCCCAGCATGGTACCCTCTCATACTTTCTAATTTATCTTCTTCCCACCTTTTTGGGCTCTATGAGAGTATAGCCAGCATCACAGGAGCCATCTATTCCTTCTTCCTGTGACTCTAAGATCCCCAAACTCAAAACACAAAGATTGGCAAAAAAGATCCTCAAGGTAAGTAACATATTGCAATCATTAAAAAAAATCTCTTTCCTCTTTCCTCCACCAAATACACAGAGAGTACCCCTTGGAAAGTTTTACAACCTAATTTGTTTAGTAGATCTTGTGGCCCATATTTAAAGCAAAATATTCATTTACTCAACAAATTGTTTTGAGTACTTTTTATGTGCTATGCTAAGCACTTTACATTTACCATGTACAATTTACACAACCACTTGGGTAAGTTTGGTTCCCAGGGGTTAACAGGATTCCAGGGCCATGAAGCCACAGAGTGCTTGACACCATGCAGAGAGAAGTCAGGTTGACTCAGAGCCCTTTCTCCATCTGCTTGGGGCAAACAGAGGAAACTTTGGTATAGGATATTTTTCATCAACAGTAAGTCATTAATGAAGTTATTACTAGCAGGGATTTCAGCCCTCAAAATGTATTCAGCTTTTACATAAAGGGTATATCCACTTAATGATATTCTTCCTTATTTCATGATGAGACCATAATGATGGTTAAAAGAACCAAATGAATTCATTAAATTTTACTGTAATGGGAAATTCTGTCCACTTTTGTCATTTGACTATTAGAAATTCATTTTTCACACATATTTTTTCACTTCCAAAAAATTCCAAGACCTTTTTATTTATCCCAGAGTTCTCTATTTGTTGAAGTAGGTTGCTGTTTATATCAGTCAGTGAACTGAGTTTGAAGTGTCATTGATATCTCTAACAAAGTATTAGAAAAAACCTGGGGTATAAAGGCCAAATGGCTGTTTTAGAGTCTCTATTAAATTTGAATTTGATAAGTCCATGGATCATATATATGGCATGTGCTATGGCTTTTTACTTTCCATTCTCTGGCCAGTATCAAACTGTAAATTGAAAGAAAATTCTTGGTCACCATCAAATTGATTGATTGAGACGTAAGGCAATTTTTAAGCCAAACTAATGTCAAATAGGACATAGAATTCTGGGATAGTTCCAATTATAGAATCAGAAATATGGATTTTTAATTCTAAATAAATTACATGATTATACTACCAATTATAAATTTTAAATATTAATTGAACTAGATTTTGTATTTTCCTTTTGTATTCCTTTCATTATTTCTATTTAGGAGCTCAGCCAAAATGTCCAATTAATTTTCCCTGTAACTGTTAAAACATTTTCTTAGTGTTCTCGGCTTCAGTCTTTCTCTAAACCCGTCCTTCATACAACTGGCATATTGCTCTTTATAAAATTCATATTATATCCCAGCTTGTAAACTTCTGATGGCCTTCAATTCCTTGGCTTATGGGAGAATGCCTACAACTCCTTAGCCTGATGTAAATTACTACCCTCAATCGACCCTCAAAGTTCTTGCCCTACCTTACTATCTACTATCCCTCTACAAAAACCAAGGAACCAAAGTGAGAACGGCCACCTTGAGGTTTCATGCAAAAACTTTGCCTTTTTTTCCCCATATTTTACATCCCACCTTCTATCTTCAACACTCACCCCCCATATCATCGTTTAATAAAACCTTTCTTGGCCTCCCCAGTGCAGAGAGATGTCTGCTGCCCACCGACTCTCAGAGTACTTATCTCCACCCCTTGTTTAGTGGGTTGTCGTCTCTTCTCTCAATTCTCTTGATTTTCTGCATATATTGCTTCTCTTTTCATCTGGATTGTAAACATTTTGTGAAAGATATCCCAGTGTTTGCAGATAGTGAGTGCATGGTTTCTATCCCCAACAGAAATCTTATGCCTCTTTAGATGTTTCTTTTCAATTATATTGGAGAATACTATTGCCATACTTCAGTGTTTTCTTTCTGAGGAATAATAATCCTAGTTTCTCCTTTTAAAGTACGCTTTTACAATAATGAGTTATTCTATTAATAGCTTTGTTACAAACTTGCTTCAAATTCTACCCAACTATATTAAGTTGTGAGGTAAAGTAGATGCAATCATAATATAAAACACATCAACTCTGAGTAGAGCAGAAGGGCTTGCCTCAATAAATTGTTGGGTCAATACTTCATTAATAATCAACCTGGTGCAACTTTGAACGCTCACCAGAAGCACTGTTCAGGGTGTCTATAAACTGCGGAAGCCCACAGAGGCAAATATGTATATATTGTTTCACTCTTTCAATTTTCTTTTAACAACTCAACATATAAAACTGAGACAAGAATTATTTTTGTTTCAAAGAATGAAAGTAACTATAACTATTGAATCCTAACATTTTTAATGCTTTAAAAATAAAAATTAGCTAATTATTTGGTACCTAAAATCTTAGACTCTATTTAAGTAGCCTTTTACCTTCAGTACAATCCATAGCAAGTAAATTTGCCAGTACCTCGGAATACTGTAAAATTAATTTCCTTTCCATCACTTGAGTCCAACACTTCCTGAATTCACACTAAGCAAAATTTCCTTCTCTCTGTGTGCTTCCCCTATATGGAAAGTGCTGGATGCCATTATGGTATCACATGGCAAACTTCTTTTGTTTCTAGTGTCCCCCACATAATTACTCAGAGCTTTCCTTTTCAGGCATTGTGTGACCAGCCATTCACTTCTCTTACTTACTTCTTAAATATCAATCTGAGGCTCTGCAATTACAAAAAAAGGAAGATAGTAAAAAAAAATTTTTTTTTTTTTTGGTGAGATTGTGTTTTGGGACAATTTTTTCAAGTATTAAGAATCATATCATTTTATGGCCAGGGAGGATCAAACTGAAGTCCAGGAAAATGATTTTCCAAGAAAATCTGTAGTTACCTTTTTTGATACTTCTCTTGGCAATACCGACATGCCAAAACTTGTTTCTTCTGATGAGAGATTTAATAATATGGCCTCATTTCCATATGGCCTCAATTTTTTGTGAGCAGGGCTATTAACTATGAGGAAATTCTGCAGTACTTGGAATTTTCTCCACCTCTCCATACATTCATACACAACTCTACCATGGACGTGAATGAGGGAGCAAGGCTTACTAGCTTCTCAAGTATTCCTTATCATATCCAGGCTTCAGAGTAGGGTTTCTGGGTCCACATCTTACAGATATGTGCCCCATCTCTACTGTTGGAAGACAATAAGAAAGGAAGAAATTCTACTCTCTGTGATAGTTTAATCTGAAATACAAGCATAAGAATTCCAGAAATTGGAAAAATATTATTTGAGGCTTTTGAATAAAGGAGAGATACACAGTTAAATCTCTAAAGGCTTCACAAAGCCCCTCAAAGTGAATTTCTGCTAAATAGAATCTTGAGACACTAAACACGTAATATTGGCATGCAGAATGTCTGGGTATTGAATAAAAGGCTTGCTGGTTTATAAAGATAAGCCATCCCCATACACACCTTCTGAATGCCTTGATGTCTGCTAGAAAGACAACACAAACCTTAGTCATGCCAGGGAGACAGTAAAATAGCCTTCTTATACTGAGTTATTTGCTGCTATATTTATTTTTTAAAAAATAAACGGTTGTTGGATTTTACAGATTAATACAGAAATGTCAAAGTAAATGGAAGAGAACTTCACTACTTTTGCTCCTATTTTGTGAGAGTACCAGCCATGCCGGTATTTTCTTTGTTTTAAGCCATTCACCGATGTGTACATTCTGTAGCTTCAGTCATTTTTTTTTTTTTTTTTTTTTTTTTTTTTTTAGCTCCTGCTTGCAAGTAATTGGTATTGATTTTTGCAGGTTACTGCTAATGTGTTTAGTTCCAAAAAGAAATTTAACTGTACCCCTCTCATCCTCTAGTCCCTTGAAGAAAATAATATTTACAATGTCAGAGCAAATTACAGAGGTATCCAACTTCTTTAGGCCAAAATTAGGGGTGGGTGCCAAGTGTTTTTCAGGGTATATGGCTTCATGTCTCAAAGGTAGTGATATGTTTTAAGCTCCCTGTTATTTCAACTCAATGTCCTGATACATGAAGTGTGGTGGTGGTTAGTGGTTAATACTCCTTATGCTAGAGGAGTAAACAACGTAGAAATCTCATTTAAGAACAAGGCCCTAGGGAGTGACAAGAAATAAGTCTGCCTCTTAAATCAGCACATTCAACTGGGTCGGTCATTAACAACATTGGCACTAATAGCTTTTAGCAGCAGGGCAGCTGCTGATTACAATTGGGTTTCTGCAACTGTGGCTGCAGAAGAACTGAGGCCTCCATCACAGAGGTAGAAAAATGGAATGCACATGAATTCAAAGTAGAAGGGAAAAGCAAGTGGAGTGTGTAGACTTGGAAGGAAAGGACTCACAGTTTTCCATATAGTTAAACACAACTTTGTGTATTAGCAGACGATGTCAATAAAGGGAGTCAAATATGCAGTTTGGAAAGCTCTAGATGATTGCGAAGCAAGCTTTATTATCCAGAAGCAGCTCAAGAAGCTAGTACCTACTGTAGAAGACAAGGCTTCTTTCTGCTAAAATGATATTTTCTGTACCAACCCTTGTCTCTTTCAGAGTTGACAAATAGGAAATAAGAGCCGAGTAGTAAAAATTATAATAAGAAATTTACATATCATTGTTTTTTTCTAGGTAACAAGGCAAAAAGCTCACACCTTAAACAACAGCCATATTTTTGACTGAAAATGTTGTTTTAACGATGTCATATACATCACAATGGTAATCATCAGCATCCACCTTTGAAACACCCACTTGGGATCCTATTACGGAGTAGTATGAATGATCAAGGCATGGTTCCCTATAGCAGAATTAATGATGCAGCGGAGTCAGGCAAGGACAGTTAATACAGCTTATGTGGGTAAGTATGGTGGATGAAGGAACATGAGATAAACTGTTACTATATATGGACATTTTGACATAATCTGGCAGGCTGACAAACTAGACAACATTCCAAAAATATATCGAGAAGTCAGATTAAAAATTTCAGTGGAAACTTGTAACACTTCCAACAGGGTAGGATTTTATATAAAATACTCTTTTTGGATTTATTCATGGGATTTTGTCACTTAAAAAGTAAGAACATCTTGTTATAAAGAAGCTTTTCATGCAAGAATTTTTGATATGTATTTGCTAAACCAACACACAGATACGTCTTCTGGACATACACAACATCTCTGTGTATCTATGGTTATAGAGAGCACTTGAAAGAGTCATCTAAACCTTCTTTCTTCACGTCTTTATTTCTCATTCACCCTTTTGTGTTTGGAGTGGGGCGGGGAGATGAGTATAAAATAGACTCCATTCACTTTCCATCATATTCTAGTCCATCTTCTGTACCCACCACTCCATAGAACCATAGAAGACTTCCATGAGACTAAATCTAGTGGACAGTTCTCTGTCTTCAGTTGGAACAATTGGGGGACATTTCTTCTTTTTTAAACACTTTTGTTTTTTGGCTTATGTGATATGACTTCTGATTTTTTTCCTTTCTCACTGCCAACCTCTTCTTAATTTGTTTTTTTATTCCCCCAACAAAATGAAAGCTTTTCATTTTAAAAATCTTGATCAGATCATTTTACTCATTCAGTAACTTTCCAATAACCTTCAGTAGATTTTCATTTTACCTAAAATAAAACTCAAATTCCTCATTTCCCTAACGTTCAGCTTGATTGAGCCCCTGCCTGTCTCCACAATTTCATTCTGCACTACATTCACTATGCTCTTCCACCTTGCCTTCCTTCCTGTTTCTCCTAGGCTAGTTCCTTTTTCAGGGCCTTTTCCTTTGCAGGTTCCTCCCCAATACCCAAATTCTTCACACTTCTGAATCCTTCCTGGCATTCCAATCTCAGCTTCTAAGTTACCACACTGAAAGACCTTCTCCAGGACTTCCATTTCACATTCATCTTGCCTCTCTCTGTCATGTTTATGTTATTCATAGCACTTATCGCATTCTGAAAATATCTTTTTTATTTATGATCTATTGTGTTTTCTCTCCACTGCAATGTACACACCATGGGCACAAGGAACATGTCAGTCTTGTTGCCTGCTGTATTACCAAGGCTGGAAACATTGGTTGATACGTAATAGGCACTCAATAAATATTTGTCAGGTAAAACATATTAAAAATTTCAAGACCTAAAAAAATTTAATTGGACCTAGAAAATATAATTCCAATAAATTGTCCCCTCAAATTTTTATCTACTTTAAGAAAAATACATTTCCTATTTTACCTACTCTTTTTTAAAATTAATTTTTTTCATAATTAATGTGGTCATGTTGTTTTAAAATATAATAAATATTCCTATTCCTCTTTATATTCATGTCATATATCTGCCCAGTAACTATATACTGCTATGTGCCTTAGGTAACTATGCCTTTAGTATTCTTTGTGTCCTTCCAAGGTTTTTAATGCAAAGTCAAGCATACATGAACATATGGTTTTTTCTCTCTCTTTTTTTGGTAAATAGTAATAAGCTAGACATACTGATCTGTACTTTTTTATTCTATTCAACATTCTGTTTTAAAGATATTTCCACATTAGTACCTAAAGAGCTTACTATAAAACTCAGAAATGAAGGTAGTACTGCAACACTGCCATAAACATAGACAAATAAATCAATGGGACAGAAAAGATATCTAGAAATAACCCACAGCTATGTGGTCAATTCATCTTTAACAAAGGTTTGTAGGGAAACCAATAAGGAAAGTCACTTTAAGTTTTTCATAAATGTTTCTGAAATGACTGAATAACCTAATAGAAATAAATTGATCCTTGCCTCACACCATATACACAAATTAATTTGAAATTGATCAGCAACAAATCTAAAAGCTAAAATTATGAAACTTTTGAAATAAACCTTAGGAGAATTTTTTTTATGAACTTGGGGAGGCAAAGCTTTTTTAGGTAATACACAGAAGGTACTAACCACAAAGAAAAATGATTAAATTTAACTTAATCAAAATTAAAGACTTTTCTTCTTTAGCATATTACCACTAGGCAAATAAATAGGCAGGGCTGGGTGCGGTGGAGCACACCTGTAATTCCAGCACTTTGGGAGGCTGAGGCGGGCAGATTACAAGGTTAAGAGATCGAGACCAGCCTGGCCAATATGGTGAAACCCCATCTCTACTAAAAATTCAAAAATTAGCTGGATGTGGTGGCAGGTGCCTGTAATCCCAGCTACTCAGGAAGCTGAGGCATGAGAATTGTTTGAACTGGGGAGGCGGAGGTTGCAGTGAGAAGAGATTGTGCCATTGCACTCCAGCCTAGACAACAAAGTGAAACTTCATCTCAAAAAATAATAAATAAATAAATAGGCAGATCATCATAGACTGGCAGAAAACTTATCATTCAAATATATACCTAAAAGGACTTAGATTCAGAATAAAGTACTTCTATAACTCAATAATAAAGCAACAACCAAAAAAATAGACAAATGAAATAGATATTAAACAACAAAAGACATGTAATAACCAATAAATAAATAAAACAGTGTCCAGAATCATTAATCATTAGGGAAATACAAGTTAAAACCACAATGACTGATCATTATACACCCACTGGAATGTACCAAATTAAAATTACAATTCTGACCACTGCACCAAATATTGGTAAGGGAAAAGCAACTGGAACTATATTATTTTGCTGGTGGGTATGTAAAGTGGTATAATTCCTTTGGTAAATTATCAGATTCTTATAAATTTGAACACATAACTATCTTATGACCTAGCAATTCCACTTTTGGATGGAATTTTTTTAAAAAATAGGTCTATAAAAATATTTATACAAAAATGTTACAGCAGTTTTATTCACAATATTCCAAAGATAGAAACATACCAAATGCCCACAGACTGAAAAATAGGTGAATAAATTGAGGTGTGTTATTTAATGAAACACTATTCAACAACAGGGACTAAACTCTAAAATATTTTTCTGATACAAAAAGTCAGACCTCAAAGAGTATATTCTGTATTACTCTATTTCTATAAAATTTCTCCTTTGAACTGAAAGGTACTGATGACCTAGGAAGTGGCCTGACAGAATTTTCTAGATTGATGAAGATGTTCTATCATCTTTATGGGTGTGGAATACACAGGTCTATGCATTTGTCAAAATTTATCAAACTATGTGCTTAGAGTCTGCATTTCATGTTGTAAAAATTACATTTCAATAAAAACACTACAATTAAAATAAAATCTCCTAAGGTATAAAATAATGACAACATAACTAACATTTAAATAAAAGGAAATGAACTTTTAACATAAGAATAAAGACCTGAAATACAGAAATCATTATTTAGATGGGGTTGGAGAAAGGAAGATAAAGGTATATGTAGTGGGCACTGACTGGTAGACCCCTTCAGCAACACTGTTGAACAGCTGAAGTGAAAAGTCACCATCAAGAGGGTGGACAAAACTAAAGTCCTGCATTTTCAATCCTATCTTTTTTCTAGTGCTTGTACAGCTTATAGCAAAACTTCAAGAGCTAGAACCATCTATCTGAGACAATTCTTTTCCCATTATACCACTAACGCGGTTTATGCCTTTCCTTGCTTTCTCAGCTCTATGATTAAAATTCTATGGTGACCTTTGAGTTGAATTACTCTTTCTTTTATCCAGAAATTGAATTAACTGGAGCTTTATCCAAAGCTTAAATTACCTGTAAACCAAATTGCTCTGTAGAACACAGGGAGAAATGCAGCAAGAAACATCAAGAAACTGGATTCAATGTCTCTAGAATGCTGCAAAAATAGAAGTTCCGCTTGACTTAACATTTATGGAATTTACCTTGAAGGATATTATTTTACTATCAAGCTACCTTCTCTTCCTTCCTTGTCTCTGAAATAAGAATTATAACATAAATAAAATGCAGAATCTCCTAAGAAAATGAGATTTGCTCTAATTTAGCCTTTAAGCCATTTTGTTAATTGCTTTTTATTTTTTAAGGCTGCAAAATAAAACTTAATAAAGAAAAGGATTATAATTAACCACTGGGAAAAGTGCACACAAGCTTAGAACTAGCATTGTTAAATTTCTGAGGAAAAAGGGAAAGGATTAAGACAGAATTAAATTTTTTTTTAATAGAGATAGGGGAAACATCTCTCATTGACAGTGGCTCCACCTATTTCCAAATAATTCTGCTGCCTGCATCTCCCAACAGACCATGTGCTTTCTTTCAGGACGCCCACAGAAGGTCTAGCAATTGTGACTGGATGGGGCATCCATCACTTTGCATTCACTACTTCAGTCTTCTAAGACTGATGACTGCACTTCTCTCTAAAGCAAGCAAAGCAAATGTGATCAATTATTGCTCCTGCTCACTTGTTAGCACAGTATTAGCTTCTGCAAGTTATGAAGTGGGGTAAAATTATAAAATTACATATAAATGGTATTAGCAGAACTAATATGCTCTTGATTGAAGACTGTCTATAAATGAGAATTTCAAAGAGAAGGGAACTTTATCAGTAAACGTAGTCCCTGGGCTACAGAACCACAAGGAAATTAGATAAGCATGATAAGAAACCAAGCAATTTAAGGGGGCAATATTTGATGAAATAAGGATAAATACTCATACCATCACAGAGCAACAACACAATAACATTATTCCTCTTTGTGAAAAACAATGGTTTAAGGTATACAGCTATATGGAAATAACTGATTTAAAAATAATGAAAAATTCTATAACTACCAATTGTATACAGAAAAGTAGATGATGTAATGAATCCCTATAAACTCATCATTTACATTCGTTAATTTTCCAGCAAAAATAAGCCACATCTGTTTATTATTTTTTTCTTTGCAAATTTAAAAAAGTTTTTCCATAAGTTATTAGAGTACAGGTGGTATTTGGTTATGTAAGTTCTTTAGTGATCTATGAGATCCTGATGCAACCACCAACTGAGCAATATACACTGAGCCATCTATGTTGTCTTTGCTAAAAATTTTAAAGCAAATCCCAGCAACACGTAACATCCTACCTAAAATACATCAGTATCCATCTCTAGAAGCACAAACATTTTACCACAAAATAATAGTGACATTATCTCACCTACATATTAACAATAATATCTTGGTATCATGTCTAGTGCATACTAAAAATTTTCTAACAGTTTCAAAAATGTCTTTTTCTTAGTTGATATGCTCAAATTAAGATTCAAATACTATATTTGGTAAATCTCCCAAGTCGTTTTTCTTTCTTTCTTTTTTAAATTTATAGCCAGTCTCCTCCTCCTCCCCTTCTCCTTTTTTCCCATGCCATTAACTTTTGGCAGAAACTGTGTCAGTAGTCCTATAAAATGTTCTTCATTCTAGATTTCTCTTGTTTGTTTCATTGTGGTGTTATTTAACTGCTTCCCTCACTCCGCTATTTCCTGGTGGCTGGGAGTTAGTGATAAAGGCTCAATTAAATTCAGGTTCAACTTTTGACAGAAATGATTCACAGATGGTGCAGTCTGCTTTACGTTACATTATATTAGGATGAAAAATAAGTTCTAGTGTTCTTGTTCCAAATTCTAGTTATAATACAAACCTGGTCCCTCTATTGTCTAGTTCTCCTTCAATATTTTATCCAATGGGTTTAATCACTGATGAACATTGCTTTGATCAGCTATTTCATTAACAGTGTAAAATGGTGACTTTTATCATTCTTATATGTTAACAAACTGGAGTATTTCTATAAAAAGGGCATTTCATCATCAAGTGATTATTTTGATTATTGAAAAATACAGTTCCTTTTAAAGTCAGAATAAATATTGAATTTTTTCCCCTTTAATTATCAATTTTCAGAGCAAGTAGTTGGTGCCTTAATAATTTGCAGAGAAATTCTGAAAAAGAGTTCCCAAACAGAAACCAAACTGTAGGCTAACCATCTCCATTATTTTTAAAATTCTAGCTCAAGACCCAGGTTTCCAGAATAATTCCAATCTCAAATCCTCTTTTTTACCTTAAATTTTCATAAGATTAATGTGTCCTGTCATTTTTTCATTATATCAGAGTACATGAAAAAATTATTAAAAAATTAATTCCAAACAGCAATCTCAGACCTTCCCACATACACTCTTCTTTCCTTTCAGTTCACCTTGGTAACATTCTTTCTCCCTCCCCCATCCTCAGAATGTTCCCCTCTCCCAGCCCTCCAGCCCAGTATACCTGTGTACTGGAGCCTCTCCAAGCCAGGGCCCCTGGTGATCCACAGAAACCTCGAGATGCCAAAGACATTCTCTAAAGGAAATGGAGAAGATGAACTTCTCTTTTGTGGGTGGGAAATTCTGTTAAAGTAACATAAGAAACCACCATGGCACGTGTATACCTATGTCACTAACCTGCGTGACCTGCACACGTACTCCAGAACTTAAATTAAAAAAAAAAAAAAAAAGGTGACTGACTGTGGGATAACTGATTACCACACTCTGGGTAAGGATTGCAAGAAGCTGGGGGAGTTTCACCCAGAGAAGAGTTCTGGGGATATAGTCACTGTTTTCAAACATCAGGATGGCTGTCTGTTCTTTTGGGTCTCCAGGGCCTAGGCTCTCTCCTGGCCCTCAGTGAAAGTGAGTTGAGTGAATATAAATCAATCAGTCAATTTGCAAAAGAGAAGCATAACTAACATCCCTAGCAAAGAGTGAAGACGGATAATAGAGTACTGTCAGGCTTAGTAGAATCCTTGGCTCTTCAATTTCAATCCAAGATGTATAGATACATCCAACTGTAATTACAAAGAGTCAAAGGTACAATTTAGGAGACAGTGAACTTCCTTTACTGGCAATATTACATCTAGATGACTTGGCATCTGTTTCTCATGGGTTCATGCTTTGGGAAATAGAATGAAAAATAAATCCCCTGAGTTCTAAAAACAACAACAACAACAACAACAAAACTACTGCTTATTCTGATGCTGGAGACAATGTTAGTCAAACAGATGATTGCATTTTTACATAAAATCGATTTAACTCTTTCCCTGTGTATGAAGCAACAGCCATAACACCGGTTAGTAACACAGCAGCCAGAGTCTGAGAATATGTAAACACAAGGAAATGATATCTGGGGTGGATCTTTGGAAATAAGATTAAGAACTGCTAAAAGAGAGTACTGGTGAGCTCTAAGCTGTGAGGCCATCAGGCAGCACTTGATTCTGTGACACAGGCAGCCCACTGAGCCCTGGTAGTCATCTTTTGTAAAAGTGCTTTTGCGTATACAAGCTATTTATGGATTGAACTCTTGAAGAATGACTCAAAGCATGTTATGTTTGTGACAAACAGCACGATGGCCCTTTAAAAATGTCCACACCTGGATCCCTGGAATATGTGAATATGTTATATTCCATGGGAAAATGGACTCTGCAGATGTAATTGTGGTTACAGATCTTAAAAAACAGAGATGATTCTGGATTGTCTGGGTGGGGCATCCTGAATCATATGAGCCTTTTAAAGCAGAGAATGTTGTCTGGCTGGAAGCAAAAGAAGGATGTAGAAGAAGATAAAGTCAAAGAGATTCCAGGCTTGAGAACGATTCCATGTTTGCTGGCTCTGAGATGTTGGAGCCCATAGGCAGGAACTAGAGGCTGGTTCCCTGTTGACAGCCAGCAAGGAACAGGAATTTCTGTCCTACAGTCACATGGAAATGGATTCTGTCAACCAACTGAATGAGGCTGGAAGCCAGATTCTTTCCACAACCCAACTGTTCATCACATTGACATCATCTTTCTAAAACCCAGAACAGACAAACCAGTGGAATCAACTCAGACTTGTGACCTATAGAATTGTGAGAATATAAGTTTTGGTTGTTTTAAGTCCCTAAGCTGTGCTAATTTTTATGGAAGTAACAGGAAAGCAAATTAATATTGCTATTGTGTCTACACTAGCACTTCATAAAAGGGCATCATACTTTCTAATTAATGGACTACCAATTGTTTCCTGACTGCAGACTGAGTTATCACAGTGTAGATAGAAACTACTCTCTCCCTTCAACCCCTGATGCTCTCTTCTTTCTAAGCAGCCACATTATTTTGTTCATCATTTTCTCAGCCATATTATTATTGCTAGGTATATTATTAACAAAAGTGTTCTAATTATTTTGCTTTCCTGTTACCCTAGGAACCCAATCATTGTTTATAGGATAATTATTTATAGGATATATATACACACATATATAGGATATATGTACACATATAGGATATATACACACATATATGTATATATAAATATCCTATAAATATGTATACATATTATATATATATATATAAAATCATACCATCGTTTATAGGATGAATATAGATCATTTATAGGATGAACATGTATATTGAAATTTGAAACATTGACTTAGCAGTGATCTTCTGGAATATCTCTTGTTTGAAAGTTAGGAACTACACACATTTTACACAGCAATGAGTTTCCCAATGGCATGCAAAAGTGCTATACTAAAAGTAATAAAATGTTAACATATAAGACTAATTGGCTTCACAATCAATAGGTTATATAAAATGAAGGTTTTAAAGGGCAAGGCAAATACTTTCTTTTTTTGAACAATGTGCCCCTTAAGCTGTTTTCCACGGAGAGAGTAATCAGGAATGACTATTATTAAACCAAGCTAATTTCATCCTTTTGTAGAAAAAAAAAAAAAAAGAAGAATGTTGAAGGAATCATGCCAAATGCAGCTACACCATTTTGATGGAGATAAATGCATAACAAGATTCAGTCTTACAGGCAAAAAAGACCAGAAAAGACACCAAAATGATTTCATAAATGCTGAGAATCATGTAAGAAAGGCTTTCTAGATGATGGGTTAATGGGATGTTACTAATGTAAATTTTATGCCTTGTTTAGCTTTTTCTTCTGGTGGAATTTTCCAGTGTGACACCTATATTTAACATCAGAGTTTCTAGAAAAGTAAGAGAACTAGAATGGTATTTTGCCTGCAAATTCCTTGGAAGATTTGGGGGAGACCGAAATATCAAAGTCGCATTAGAAAAAGTAATTAACTTAAATCCCTTTTGGGAAAGGCAACAAGAAAAGTGAATCAGAAATAAAAATTATCTTACAGAGAACATTTAAAAAGTGCCAAACAGCAAATGTTAGTTAGCTATTGTTCTTGAATACTTTGTCATTTGAGCTTGTCGACTTTTTAGTCACAAAGCACTGCACCATCATATTAGCCAAACAATTTACATCACAAAGGAACTGTAATATTCTTTTAAAATGGAGAGAGGGTGAATTAATAAGAACCATTATCAGACTAGATTCCTTCAATCTCAACGGAATGGCCAAATGCTAGCTGGGAAAATTACTTCAGACTTCTTAACTGCTATAATTGAAGTGAGATTTTTCTCTCGGCATGCATGCGCAGAATATAAATATTTTAATTTCATCCGTTCAATGAGTAATATCACAGGACTGCTATTTTACAGAACTAGCGTTGGAGAATTGAAGGGTGAGCTTGGGAGTGGACCATGTATTACTAGAGAGACATTTTTTTGCTCAGAGGTTCATTGAGCATGTGTTCATTTCCTCCTTTGTCTTTCTCCAAGAACAGTAGAAGCAATCTGTGTTTCTGCCCAGAAGGTAGCCCTGTTGGATGCTATCAACACAACTGTGAGACTATTAATGATTACATTAAAAAATCTAGCTACCTTCTGCTTCAATTAGTTTCCTCTCTACTACATAAATACACACGAGGGTTTGGAGACATATGACTATCTTTTTCTTCTTAAAAGGCTTTCATGTTCTCAGAGATTCTAGGCATAAACCATCCCACTGACTTGCCAAGGGACTGCATCAACTACATGGTAAAAAATGTGATATTTTGGACTTCCTGTGGTGAGAGTAGTACTCCATAAAGGTAGTTTTTGATAAAGTTATTTTATTAGTATAAAATCTCAAACTAATCATTCCTAATGCATTTTGACAGAGTATAAACTATAAGTCCATTTCCCATCTGAACTTGCTTTTCTTTTTTCAAAGAGTGAAATGATGTGAAACTATTTTCAAATAGTGAAACAATTTTTTTTTTAGCTTCAACCAAGGATTGAACGTTCCTTCAGATTCGGTGGTTTAATTATATTCTCCTTGTTCCACAGAAGCCAGGTGACTATAATGTAATTTAATTTATGGTCTTATATTTTGATGTCTTTAATATGTACTACATGTATATTCCTTGACACGGATCTCTTTATATATATGTGTCTGTGTATTATTAATATATGTGAGTCTGTACCAGCAGAGCAGCTTGATTTTCCATGTACTTGTTATTTGCCTTGTGAGAAGCTAACCCAACTTAAATGTAAAATCTCTTCCATTACTCATAGTCAGCTGAAATTCTCCTATGAAACAAGCATTTTTTTTTTTTTTACAAAGAAGTATATTGCCCTAATAATCACTTATCCTTTAGTGCTAAAGACTCTTCTCTGAGAACCAGCGAGAGCAGAGCAAAGACCTGAGGCCTCGTACCTGGGATGGTGCCAGAGCGGGAGGATATTGAAGGGGTAGGGTGGGGCGGGGACAGCCGAAAGTAGGATGAGGGGACACATTGTGATCGTCTAGGAAGGGGAAGGTCCCGTATTGACTGGTTTTTTTTTTTTCCACTTTTTAAATTATTACAGATTTTTTTCCTACTTATATAAGACTCTCCAGTTTAAACATTTTCAGGCTAACCTGTGCTGCTTGCTAACAGACTAGATAAATGCCTCTATCTAGGTAAACGATCTTTTTTTTTTTTTTTTTTTTTTTTTGAGACGGAGTTTCGCTCTTGTTACCCAGGCTGGAGTGCAATGGCGCGATCTCGGCTCACCGCAACCTCCGTCTCCTGGGTTCAGGCAATTCTCCTGCCTCAGCCTCCTGAGTAGCTGGGATTACAGGCACGTGCCACCATGCCCAGCTAATTTTTTGTATTTTTAGTAGAGACGGGGTTTCACCATGTTGACCAGGATGGTCTCGATCTCTTGACCTTGTGATCCACCCGCCTTGGCCTCCCAAAGTGCTGGGATTACAGGCTTGAGCCACCGCGCCCGGCCGATGTAAATGATCTTTTAAAAGATAGATGTTATTTTAACAAAGCAAATAGTTCATATTTTTGCAAAAATAAATTTCCTTAAAGTAAAACAAACAAACAAAAAAATCCAGTGTGAGAAAACAAAGACTAAATGACAAAGTTTAGTCCAGAACACCGGCCTCCTTCCTCTTACTGGGACATCTCAGACACGGGCTAGCCTTCAGTCTCTGGACTGGCCGTGCCCCCTATTTGGATGTTCTTCCCCCAGATAGTCACATGGTGAATGCCTGCACCTCTTCCAAGTCTTTGATAAATGTCACCTTCTTCCTGAGGCCAATTCCCACAACACTATTTAAAATTATAAGCCATCCTCACAACCCCAGGCTCCTTCATCCCCTAACATTGCTATTATTTGATTTTTTTCCTTCCAGTAGAGGGTAGGCCCTACATGGAGAATCTTCTACTTATTCGCTCATATATAACATGGCCTTCACTCAACAAATTTTTTTGAATGAATGAGAAGAATAATCAAGACTTTTTTTCCATTAAGGATATCAAAAAGCATACAAATATAACCTGATTTGTGTGGATCAAGATTGCAAGTAAAATGTATGAGGATCATTAAATAATTAAGCTAAATGGATATATCACAGGATGGAGACTGTTTTCAAACTCCTCTTTCCCAAAGGGTTTAAGCATAGATAATCATGTATTTATTTACTATAAAATACAGTAATGATTATTTACAAATGTTCAATTTGGCACATCTTCCCTAGGGGACACTGGGCTTCTAGGGAGTCTTCATGAGCCAAACATCATTAATATTATATTTTCAAGAACTGCTGAGTTAGGAGGTAACTTGAAACTGGATCTGAAAGTCATGATTTGATGACACTGTGAAACTGCTCTGTAAAAATACTATAGTTGGCTGGGCGTGGTGGCTTATACCTGTAATCCTAGCAGTTGGCAAGGCCTAGATGGGCAGATTGCCTGAGATCAGGAGTTCGAGACCAGCCTGGGCAACATGGTGAAACTGTCTCTACTAAAAATGCAAAACATAGCCGAGCGTGGTGGCGGGTACGTATAGTCTCAGCTACTCAGGAGGCTGAAGCAGGAGAATTGCTTGAACCTGGGAGGTGGAGGTTTCAGGGAGCTGAGATTATACCACTTCATTCCAGCCTGGGTGGCAGAGTGGACTCTGTCTCAAAAAAAGAAAAAAAGAAGAAAAAAACCCACACATCCAAAATTAGAGTCCACATTTTATTGAAAACTAGAGAACAGAGAACAAGACCAACTCAGGGTACATGCCTACTTGCTTGTAATTTTATCAACCAATCCTGAACATGTACACCATAACTGAGGGCCTCTGTTGATCAGGATTCCCAGCCTGGTCTGACTCTTTTATTCTGCCTTTATGTAGCTCCCCTACCATAAAAAGGGGAAGGAGAAACCCCTATTCTTGCTTTTCATTAATAGAGTAGAACTTCATTCTTTGTTAGAGATTACTTGAGACAGTGTTCAACCAGTCACATTATTGTTTCCAAATAAATTAGAAACAAAATTGGATATTTTAACATTGTAATAAGATAAAATGGCATTTGAAATTATAACAATCAGAATTACATTTGCATCAACTTTTGATTTCAGTGATATCTTCCATTCACTTATTCTAAAGTGGAAAGATGCTTTTTAGAATGCCAACAAAATAAAAATTAATATTAAACTTTCTATCTGCATTGAATCAGCAAGTATGCATTAAATTCTGGAACATGCAAGAGGAGATGGCTGAGACATAGTCTGACTAAAAAAAATATTTCAATGGCAGGAAAGAACCTACTGATTATATGACAAGCTCTTTGACATATGATCTATTAATAATTCTATCCTCAACATGAGCCCTATGAGGTACATATTATTATAGCTTTTTGGTTTTTAGTACAGAAAAGTGAAGATAAGGGACAAAATAGATTTCTTAAGATCACAGAGATTGTAAATCCAAGTCTACTTTGCCCATCTACAGCTCTGAGTCCTACGATCTTCCAAAATAATATGCTTCTGGTGTGCTGAAAAATAAAATTATATTATTGATATGTATCTCTATCTATATATATGATATATATATCAATTATATAGTTGAAGGTTTTAAAAAATTAAAACTAAATAATGTCTATTGAAGAATTAAATAATTAGGTTTAGCAGTACTTGGCATTTGCCACACAAAATACTTATAAGAAAATACTTTCCAACATCCACTTTTACTGTTTTGAAGCATGCATTGAATAAAAGCTTAGAGCTGCTTCAGATGAGTCATCTGTTCAGTCACATTTACAAATGTCTACCCAAAACAAAGCCAGCAATTTCCAGTAAAACTCATTGTGATTTGAAGCTAAGACCTTGACTCAAAAATCAAATGTGACTGAGCTGAATCAGAACCTCTCTAGCCTTTCTTAGCACCTCACATGGGAGCGAAGAAGAGATTCTACATTCTAACATACGTTTCAAGTAACTGAGAACAAATAGGTTCTGTCTCTGCAACGTAGATTTTCTCATTAGCAAACCAGATTGTGTCTCATTCTCTATACAAATTGTAGCATAACATACTAGAATACAATATGGAGTAAAATAAATTTGCTAGCTGTAAAGCCAATAACTGATAAGAGAAACTGCAGCTGAAGCCAAAAAAGAAAAATAATGATGCAGAAAAGCTGGTCTAGGAGAAGGGGAAGACAAATGGCCGATTGTATTTTACATCCCTGGTGGAGATGCATAGTAAAGGCTAAGTGAATTTAGAGCTTATCTGGCCTGACCCTGATGCTACCCATGGGAGATAAATTTCTTTTTTAAAAATTTATTTATTATACTTTAAGTCTAGGGTACATGTGCAGAAGATGCAGGTTTGTTACATAGGTATACACATGCCATGGTGGTTTGCTGCATCGAGGGAGACGAATTTCAATCCAGTTCTGCTGAGAGGACTTGGGCAAGTTGTTTTCTTTCCGTATCTGATATTCATTTGAAAGGAGGAAATAAAAGAAAATGTACCTTTCACTATTACTGTGAGGATTAGCACTAGTTCCCAGCACTGTGACTGGCACTGATGCAGGTTCTCAGTATGTAGTAGCCTGTGTTATTTACAGATGGGTAAGCTGAGGGCCAGAGAGGAAAAGTAAGCTCCAAGATGGCATTAGTGTGTGCTGAAACTGGAAATGAGAGAAAACAGATCAATCTGAAATATGCCACATCAGATCAATACTAGAGAGCTTTCCAGTCACACTGTACCTCATCTAGGCTCATCCAGGAAGGCAAGCTGCCTGCTCATGCTGCCTGTAGTGGGTGGTAGGATTCCAGAAGTAAAGCTGTTCTCACTAACCGCTGAATCATTTTCCTTTCCCTTCTGGTTGGCTGGGAACCTCTCCTAAAAGCCAAACCATTCTTCCCATATCCCTGCCAACTCAACAAAAACTCAATTTATTCTATATCATGGGCTCATCTTGGTACTTTAGAAATTTAAAAAGGAGGATGTCCTATTGCCTGCCTTTGAGTTTTCAGTATTATTAGAAAGATAAAGCATGTGTATTCCTAACCATAGTCAAAAGCAGAATAAGTCCCAGAAACACATTGCTACACATTTTAGAAAGAGAAATCCCACCTTCTTTGGGATGGTCAATAAGGACTTTATAGAAGTCAGATTTAACTGGGTTTTATAGGATGAGAAGGAATTTCACATTAGAGTGCTAAATCTGTTAACAAAGGAGATGCTTTCTAGCACATTTTTATGTGGTCTTAAATTGCACTACCAAACAGAGAGGTGATACTGGAGGCACAGAGATTAATTACAGATGACAGGTAAGGGCAGAAAAAATTGAATGATGGGGACAGGGGTTAGACACAGGGAAGTGTCATTAGTATCAACCAATTTATGTCAAATTTGGAGAATGAGTGCAAATATACACATAGTAGTCTTTGGGAGAATAGAAAGAATAAGGTAATTTGAGGAGGAGGGAATGCAGTAGATAGTTGTCAAAGATA
This sequence comes from Sapajus apella, assembly GCF_009761245.1. Taxonomy (NCBI): domain Eukaryota; kingdom Metazoa; phylum Chordata; class Mammalia; order Primates; family Cebidae; genus Sapajus; species Sapajus apella. Next base: position 10,419,100 of record NW_022436996.1, read on the forward strand.
GCCACCAGCAATCCCTTTTCCACTACGTGCATGAGAGATGGAATTAATTTCTCTTCCTCAGAATCTTGGCTGGCCTGTGACTTTCTTTGATCAATATAATGCTGTAGAGTGATGCTGCCCTTTCTGGGCCTGGATGTTATGGGTCCCAGAAGTTCCTGCTTTCACTTTACTGTATCTCAGCTAACAAAGCTGCAAAGAGGTCCAGATTATCCTGTAGTATCCTACAGAAAGAGACCTTATGGAGAGGCCAGGACAATGGGACATCATATATAAAGAGAGGAGAGGGGAGGGGAGGAGAGCTGAGGTATCCCAGGAGACTCAGTGCCAAGCTCCCAGACATGTCAAGTCAAAATTTATTAACAATCACAGAAGCCTCAAACTACTTTTTATGATTTAAAAAGAAACGTGAACAAATCACTAAAGAATGAATCGCAAACATCTTTTGAGTACTTCCCATATGACTGGCAAGTGTTAAGGGGACATCAACGAAAGCTCCAGAGAAATAGCAGATATTGTAAACTAGATGTTAAGGAGGGGAAGAATTTTCAAGTTTTACTCCACATATATGTATGTTGTTTGAATTTTTACAATGATCATGTTTTCAGGTACATAATTTTAAACGCTTTGATTTTAAATATTTGACACTGGAAACATACACTTGGAGATATCACTGGCATAAAGGTGATAGCAGCAGGTGCAGGAAAGGATATAGTTGGACAGAACCACAAATATGTAGATGTGAAATAGGTGGTCTAAGGATTAGATCTGGCAACATATTCTTAGAGAATGAGAAGAAGCCACGACCACAGAAAGAGGAAAACATTTGTTTAAAAGGTAAGTGAAAAGACAATAATATACAACATACATAAAATAAAAGAGAAGTTAGAACCCCAACTATCTTTTATTCATGATTTCATGCTTAACTCAAACCAGCTCTTACAGAAACTGTCCTGATGCTCACATTACCAGCCAGGGCATATTAGAAACACCTCAATCATGTTTCTAGAAAACCCAGTATATTCCCCAATCATATATTGATCTGTCTGTTGGTCTGCCTTATCTGCTAAACTCAACCATATATGCACAAAGACCAATAACTTTTATCTTTAGTATACAGCAGGTGCTTACTACGAAATATAAATATACTTAAATATACTTAACTTTAAAGTTAAGTAATAGGCACCTGATTGGTGGATGGATAGAATGACTAAGTGCTACTTTGGGAGGCTGAGGCAGGTGGATCATGGGGTTAAGAGTTCAAGGCCAGCCTGGTGAAGATGGTGAAACCCCATCTCTACTGAAAATACAAAAAAAAAAAAATTGGCCGGGCATGGTGGTGGGTGCCTATAATCCCAGCTACTCGGGAGGCTGAGGAAGAGAATTACTTGAAACCCACAGGTGGATGTTGCAGTGAGCTGAGATTGCACCACTGCACTGCAGCCTGGGAGACAAAAACAAAACAAAGAATGAGATTGAATCATTTCTCATTATGACTGAGAGGAGGCTGTTGGAAAGCAAGAGCACAGGAACGAGAGGAGATTCCAAGTCTGGATTTCTTTTTCTTTCTTTTTTTTTTTTTTTGAGATGTAGCTTCCCTCTAGTCACCCAGGCTGGAGTACAATGCCATGGTCTTGGTTCACTGCAACCTCTGCCTCCCAAGTTCAAGCAATTCTCCTGCTCAGCCTCCCAAGACTACAGGTGTGCGCTATCACACCTGGTTAATTTTTGTATTTTTAGTGGAGACAGGGTTTCACCGTATTGGCCATATTGGTCTTGAACTCTTGATTTTGTAATCTGCCTGCCTTGGCCTCCCAAAGTGATGGGATTACAGGGGTGAGCCACTGCTCCCAGCTCAGGTCTGGATTTCTATTCTGCCTCAGAAGATAACTGGATTATGAAGTAAGACAAGTACTCTGACGCTCATCAATGTAGGGGTCTAAGAACAGAGAAAACACAACTGTGGACAAGCTACTGTTAGCCTCAGGAAACTACATTCATATTCTTTCTTAAACTTAAACACTGTACTGACCATAGGGAAAGAAGTCACATTTTTGGGGACATAGGGTTTTGTGCTGGCTAATTTTTGTTAAAGTCAAAAACAAAATTTCTACTTCTAATGGGTGTTTTCATTTTAAATTCTCAGTAAAAACACTTTTAAGCTGGTTTGGTCCCTTTCTCTCAAATAACTATGGAGATGTGACTTATAGTACTTTTCCTCTAAAGCCATTTTACAATCTAATTTTCACAATCATAGATTTTTCTCTTGTTCATTACTTCATTTGTGCCATTTCCTTTGTCTCTTTATTAGTTTTCACTTCAATTATTTAGGCTATTTATTATAATTATTACCATTATTATTGCTGTTTCAAAATAGTTATTTTTTCTTCTGAAGTGAGGGTTTTCAGAAGTGAAAAGTAACATACATTACCTTAAAAGTGCAGGTCGATAGCTTGGTGTGGGAGGTGGGGAGTTTAAAAACTGAAGCAGGAGAGTGGGCAGCACCTTGAAGGTCATGCTCAAGGCCTCTCTGAGTTTTTTCTTAGATGCAGTGTGAAGTCTTTGGAAGGTTTCGAAAGGAGAGTAATCTGATAAGATTTTGTGGCATTGTGGAGCAAACTCCCTGCCCAAAAGAGCACCAGGGAATGGTGTAGAATTTCCAGTGTGATTCTACACGTCTCTCTGGAAATACCTTGATAAGTAGAGGCCACCACACTTTCCATGGCTAACAGGTGTTTTTCAACCATGAACAGCTTGGCTTTTAGAGAACCTATTAATTATCAATTTATGAAAACAGACTATAATATATGAAAAAACTCCAAGTCATATTAGTAGATGCCTTTATAAATCTGGCAGCTTTTCAAGTGAGTGCTTCTGGTATTTATAAAGATCTAGATGCACAATCTGGAATTAGACTAGATCATAATCCATCTAACAATTTGGTAATGAATTGAAAAATTCAGAAAGTTTGCCTCAGGCAATGGCACTATTGCTCCATTGTCTTAGACTATTAAGAACACAGTCAAAGCTGCTGTGAGCCACAGAGGAACTTACATTCATATTCTTTCTTAAACTTAAAAAGACAGACATGTAAATGAGTCAAAGAAATTAAGTGCAGGAAATAGGGAGAATAAATTTGATTCGTTTCCCTATTGTGGAGAGAGCTCTGTGGCAGTTTACTGAGTATAAACAACACAGAGTTCTTGTGAGATAAGGCAGCTGGCTCTGTGCGGTTCCTGCAGACAAGTATTCACATTAAAGCATCCACTTCACTAAATGGCAGTAATTGGCCCCCAGCTGACAGTCTCAAAGCAGGCCAAGAAGTGGGATTTAAATAGAGTGGAGGGAAACAAGACATAGCCTTCCAGAGCCAGGTGGAGACTCCCTTTCACAGCCCCAGAGGAAAGCCGGGCTGCCCTTTGTTTCACGTCATTCTTGCCTTTTGAGATTTGAAATACGTTACTATCTCTAAGGTCAGCAAGTCTCCAAGTCTATGACTGGTAGAAATGACAAGGCAAGACTCCCTAGAAGAACATGAGTGGAGCCTTTGCCCAGCACAGAGCGTGAAGTTTCCAACCTTTTCCCTGAGGTGCTACCAGCGGGTCCACAGGCAGAGTGACCCACAATGCCCGGTGCATCCAATACCCATTTGCTGACTGCATTTCTATAAATATAAAACAAATGGTTGTGCTGCATGGACTCTGTCCCCCAAGAGCAGAATTAGGCTCCGTGTTGAAAAAACTGTACTAATCACAGGGAAAGAGGTCACATTTTGGGGGACATAGAGTTTTGTGCTGGCTAATTTTTGCTAAATAAAGCAAAAAACTGAATTTGTATTTCTAATGGGTGTTTTCATTTTAAATTCTCAGTAAAAACATTTTTAAGCTGGTTTGGTCCCTTTCTCTCAAATAACTATAGAGATGTGACTAATAGTATTTTTCCACTAAAGCCATTTTACAATCTAATTTTCACAAGTGTCGATTTTTCTCTTGTTCATTATTATTCCGTTTGTATACTTTCCTTTGTCTCTTTATTAGGTTTCATTTCAATTATTTAGACTATTTATTATAATTATTACTACTATTATTGCTGTTTCCAAATATTCTTTCCATCTGAAATAAGGGTTTGAGAAGTGAAAAGTAACTTATATGTTACCCTACAAGTAGAGGCTGATAAAACTTCATAGAAGTTGCCAAAGGCTGTATGCCTATTTAACATGCAAATACATCATATATGTTTATAAGAAGTAAATATACACTAATGTATAAACAATATATAATATAGTAATGATGCATAATATTCTCTAATATAGTAATGATGCATAATATTCTCTATATGAGAACTATTTTTACAAATCTTAGTTCTCCTGATTTGTAACTCTTCTTTGAGGTGATGATGAACAGAGCACACATCCTAGACTCTGTACTAAATGATTTGTTTTCCAGTAGAGTCATTTTTCACTTCCCAATAGGGATATGTTCTGAGAAATGTGTTGTTAGTTGATTTTGTCACTGTGTGACCATCATAGTGCATACTTACACAGACCTAGATGGGACAGCCTACTACCTCCTAGGCTATCTGGTAGAGCCCATTGCTTCTAGGCTGCAAACCTGTACAGTCTGTTACTGTACTAAATACTACAGGCAAATGTGATACAGTGGTGAAATAGTAACTATTTGTGTATCTAACCATAGAAAAGGTACATCATAATACAGCATTATAATATTTTGATACTACCATTTATTGTACCAATAATTTAGAGATTACTGAAATATCACTATCCAGCACATGACTGTATTTGCTGTGAACGTTCATGCTGGGTTGCAAATTTTTAAAGACCTTTTCTGATCACTGAAGCCCACAATGATTTCAGTCTTGTCTAAATGGCTGGAGTAATTTTGTCTCCTGCATATGCTATAGAACTTGCTAAGTTGAAGTGTGATGATGATGGACGAAGGCTTATGGCAACAAATGTAGGGAGATGTATACATCCAAATGAGGTGTGTCTTCAAAGAAGTCTTTGTGGGAAGTTAGTCATTTTTTTTTTTAAGTGAGCTGCCTTTGCTTAAAATGCTTTTCTGTAATTTTCTCTTTAAATGGCCTTAAGTTTACAGTTCTTATTTTATGCTTCACAGTGTACGGGTCAAAAAGAAATCTCATTTCATACTTGCATTTGGGTCTTACTTTATAATGGCATTCCTTATCATGATCGGCCACCTTATTCAACTGACTTTGATACAAATAACTTTGAGAGGGCTCCTAAAATCAAATCTGCCCTCAACTATGAAGATTTTTATCCAGCACATAGCATATAATAAATATTTGATGACAGAATGATTGAATTTGACACTTGGGAGTATAGTCAAAATTAGGCACTATTGGCTCAAAAAATGGAGTTTAAAAATGGCCACAAGCAATGGCACTATTGCCTCATTGTCTTATATTATTATCTTATTTAATTTTGACACATACTATATATTTATTGCGTGAAGAATTTATGTTTTCTATTTTTTTTGTATTCATCCACAAATGCCTATGGCTGAGGCCTGTTAAGCAATTTCTCTTACTGCATATATCATACTGTGTATAATTTCCACTGAAAGATTTAACTGCAAAGATCAGAAAGGAGAGAGGAAAATAGTATTCTGTCTCAACTATAACATTGAGTGCTGTGTAAAAACCTTGATAACCTGACCCAATCTCCCTCTCAGGCTGATTTTCTGCCTTAGTAATGTGTCTCAGTCTAGACGCCATCTTTGAACCGCAGAGCTTTACTCATAGCTTCCAGAAGACGGTTTCTGCTCTCATGCACCTGAGCCTTTACTCAGGATCTTGTCTTTGCCTGAAATTCTTTCCCTCCTGTAGCCTCACCAATGACAATCTATACATCTTCCTAAATCATGCACTAATTTCATTTATTTGGTAAAGTTCTTTTTGGAACTACTGCACAGGAAAAATATTTCTTGGCTTATTTTTTTTTAATTTAATATACATTTTTACAATGCTTTGTAGACAAAATAGCTCATATAATTACTTCTCATATCACACTGGAGACACAGAATTTGGAGTTCTATGGCTGGGACCACATCTTCTTCTCAATTTTCATCCAGTATCTACCTCCCTGCATGAAAAATGCTATGATTTACTACAGGATTACAGAATGAATACCTACCAGATTGTTGATGGCACCTAAAACTAGTGTGCCTTCCCCTCTACCCCTCACCTCATCCTTTACCCAAAAGGAAAACTTCATCTTTTCTCCTGGAGTTTCCACCAAGAAAACAGAAACTCTGCCAATATATTCTGGAAATTAAATGTCTATGATTCTTTCTATCCTAATTGCTCTTCCCTGAGGAGAAGTGACTTACAGAACTGCTGAGATAAGAGCAGAATTATTTTATTATTCTCACGCCTGAATCTCTCCTTCTTTGTCTTGCTGTGTAGCACATGGGTTATGGGAAGACTCGGGGTTTTATGCTGGCTGCTTTTGCATGTATAAGCTGGTGAGAGAAGGTGAGCTTCAGCAAGCTTACCATCGTCCATCTTATTTGCCTGCAATCAAGTTGTATAAATTCAATACAGAGGGAAACAAGGAGAAAACATGGTTAGACTTCATCAGGGACTCTGTATCCTGGGTAATAGTGTGGATACTCTCAGTTATTATGTTGAATGTTCATTCTCTGCTGTCCTTTTTCCTTCCCCCAAAATTGATTCCTCTAAAGTCGCTGAAGAGAGGATACCTTTATCCCCAGCTCCAATATATTCTGATTTGCCTAAATCAATCATGGTAAATTCATTTCACTCGTCAGGATTTAGGAATTGGACATGTAACCCAACTCTAGCCAATAAAAGGAGAGAAAAAGTCATGAAAGGCTTCCAGGAAAGGTCTTCTTTGCTTACCCCTAAGTAAGAGTGGAGTTTCTCTTTTTCCTCTGAATGTTTATATGTATAGATGTTACATCCATAGCTAACACAGCCCTCTTACTTCCAGCTCAAGGATGAAGCCAATACATAGAGTATAAAAAAGCAGAGAATCACTGAGCTGTATCTCTAGAGCCCTGACATCCTGGAGTAAACCTACCTCTGAACAGCTTTTTATGTGAGATGAGAAATCACCTTATTTGTATGCCAGTTTTCTTTGGTGATTTTTGTTCCTTGTAGCCAAAACTATGCTAATGGACTTACTAATAAAGCTGGTACTGTATTTAATTTCTCATCTGATTCTTGGATCTATTTCTCAGTTGGTTGGTATCCATAGGGAAAATGATGCAATTATATTGCTGAAATGTGGTCCTTTTGCCAAACCTACTCAAGTTACACTATCAACCTTGGAAAAAGTTTTGCAAAATTAAGTTCTCTGTGCACTATGACTATAATCTATTTGGCAGAAATATTGTTAATATTTTCTAAAGGAAAACATTATTCATTATCTATATGTCCTACTAATACATTTTTAGTTTAAATTTCTTTGGTCTAAGTAGGAAGACAATTTACAGCTATATTACCAGGATAGAGGTAGAAATATAAAAGTACTCAGAGTAGCAACATGTTATTTAAAAGGTAATTATAGATACTGAAGATTTAAATAACTTCTTAGTGTCATTATCATATTCTTCAGTTTATATTGAAATTCTTAATCTGTTTGTTTTAGTGTTAACATTTTGATGAATAGTTTTGGTACTATTTGGAAATGAAAGTAGGAAAAAAGATCTAGTCTTCGTAGCTCAAACAGGTATCTTTTCACCTTTACAAATTTATAATGGAATATCACACAAAAGATATTTCTCAGACTAGTAGTTTTGTTAGACATGCATTAAAAATGTCAGGAGATCGCATTATATCACATTCCTCTATTCAAGATTCATAAGGCATATTATTCTATCCAGAGCTCCAAGAAGTCTTAAAGTGTAAAAAAAAAATATTTTACTTGGTGTTTCTAAAACCTATTTTGACAAAGTATCTATTAAAATTCCATGTATGTAATAGTTTATGAAACATATCGGGGGGATGCTGGCATAGGATGGTTGCTATTGAACAGCTTAAAAATAGAAAGGCTACCTCTCCAAACGTAGGGTTGGACTGAGTACAAGTGTTAAATCAAATATCTTCTATTTTTAGATACCTTTTTTTTCCTTTGGTAATCAATAAGAACATATTTAGTTGGCTCTAAGGGAATCTAAAATGCAACATATGGAATTAAACAGATATGAAATAGAAAGGTAAGTTGAGAATTTGTTCTAAAGGGAGACTAAAGTCTAAAACCATTCAATATAATACACAATCACGAATAAGCACAAATGTCTCATTCAGACAATTTTTTTACAAAATTAACCACGTAGGTGAAACTGAGGCAGGGAGGACACTGAAGTTCCCTCAACAAGAATTTTAACAGGAGATTGTAATTTGTAACTTAATAGCAAGTGATTTGACAGCATGGTATCAGGGTGGGACTAAGAACTAGTTGAGAGGGACTGTCACTCAGAGAATAAACCAGCAAACACAAACTTGAAGATATTCCCAGGTTCTTTATCCATTAAATCATGGAAACTATCTCTGTGCTCTTGATCATTAAGTAAGTAGAACATTCGGTTGTCTAAGACCCACTCTTCATCAATGGTGATAAAGAGAATGAATGAGACAAAAAAAGGGAGGTCATAAAAGCCTGAGTTGTTCCATGAAACAGCTGGACCAGGGGCATTTTTAAAGTTGTTAAAGAAATGTGCTGCAGGAGGGCAACAGCACGAAGCTTTTACAGACTAATTGTCTCAACTCCAGTCACTCCACGAATCCCCTGCAGCATCTCTGTGCATCCTTGCCCAGCTGTGCTCAGTTATTGAGGAGTTTGCTTGCTTTTTGTCATCTGTGTTTTACGTATATTCAATTGCTGATTATCTGCATGAGGGTATTCCTTGTTACGGATAATTCACAAAACATGTTTTTTGTTGTTGTTGTTTTGCTTTGTTAAAATCCTGGACCAGCTTCCTGCTGTAACCAACACACTTTGTAGCCATGTCTTCTACTGCTCTGCTGGTAAGTGCTTAGCAAACAGAAGTTTGTTTTAACACTATCCTAGATAAAATATAATTAGTTAAATAGATCTGTCAAAAATAATATTAAAATTCCAAACCAAATAGAAATGTCTTTGGGATTGTTTGTGCTAAGGCTTCCTTCAATTGTCTTTAATAATTAAAGGTGCCACTCTGTGTTTATTCTCCTTTTTATTTTAAAATGAGGCCAATTAGAGCAAGGCTCCTGTCTTTTTGTTATAGTACATAAGCCACCCTTGAGAGGTATGCACACTGTAGACAGTCAATGGATAATGGATTTGCTGACAAAATATCTTCCAACAAATTATTGAAAATAGATATAGGACTTCAAATAAAGCTTGTATTCTCATAGACATCTTGGACTAGCTTACATTTGTAATCACTTCAAAGTCTGCATTTCCTCCTATCCTCAAATCATGGTCACTTATACATAAGAGAATAATCTGTGGGCTATTGGCCAGTGAGTGGTGTGGACCAAATAATTATTTTACTCTATTGTGGATCTAGTTCAATCCTATGCTTCAAAATCAGTTGTAGATAAGACTGCTTATTGGAAGAGGCAAAATGCCTGATTTTACCTGGCTTCTGTGCTTATGTATTTAGATTAATATGACCACAGTATTACTGGAAATTTAACCTATCAGTGCTAAAAGGAAAATTAAATAAAGCCAAATTAAACCCTCTTGCTTTATATGTCAGAAAATAAGTCCAAAAGATTATATGAGTATTCCATGATCATTTAACTAGTTAATAACAGAGCTAGAATTAAAATCCAGATTTCTTTACTAGCACCTCATGACTCAGTCACTGAACCAAACTGAAAAGATGTTCGAGAGAGGAGGATTTGTGATGAGACTCACATATATCTACTATGAGGATAGCAAAGTATTATGAAATATTTACTCTTGAAGGCTTTAGACAGATAACTTTTGGTTTAAAATAGAAGAGCAATGTCCTCTTTGCTTCTCCTTACCAGCTGAAATGAACCAAAGCTGACAAAGAAAATTAGAAATTATAAAACAAATACTAGAAAACATTTGCTTAATGCAGTGAAAGCAGTAATGAAATAATTTAGAAACAAAAGACATGAGACCTAGGAAACAAAAAGTAAAACGGCAGACATAATTTCAAATATGTCAATAATAACAGTAAAAGTGAATAGATCAAGCAATCTAATTAAAAGGCAGAAACTGTGAGACGGGATAAATACTAAAACAAGATTCAACTATTTGCTGTTTACAGGAGATACACTTTAGATTCAAAGATACAGATAGATTGAAAGTCACAGGATGGAAAAACATACATCATACAAACAGCATCTTAAGTCATTAAAAAAGAGGAACAGACTAAATGCTAGACAAGAGTGAGGAAGAAAATAATAAAAATTAGAGATACATAAAACAAATTACAGAAAATAATAGAGACAATCAATGTTATCAAAACTGATTCTTGGAAAAGATCAATAAAGTGGACAAACTGTGAGCTAGACTCACCAAGAAAACAAAAGGAGAAAAGACTCAAACTACTAAAATCAGGAATGAAATATGGGGTATGACTATGAACTTCACAGAAATAAAAAAGATTATAAGGGAGACTATGGACAAATATATGCCAACAAATTAAACAAGATAGAAAGGACAAATTCCTAAAAAAAAAAAAAATACAAACTACCAAAGCTGACCCAGAAAGAAATGGAATATATTAATAGCCTTTAACAAATAAGATTGAACTAACATATATACTTTTTAAAACTACCCATAAAGAAAAATACAAGCTTCACTGATGAATTCTACAAAACAAACTCCTAAAATAGAAAAGATGTCCCAATTCATTCCATGAGGATATTACTCTCATGCTAAAATCAGAAAAAGATATCACCAGAAAAAAAAATCAGACTTAAATGTCTTATGAATTGTGGTATAGAGAGCTTCAATGAAATGCTAGCATAAAGAGGGTGGTGTGAGATAGATTTTAATGTCATTTGCATATAGAGTGTGTGTAAGGCCTAGGGAATAAAGACAAGTTCCTACAGTGCCATTAGCAGTGAAGATATTCATGGCATGACTTTGAACAACAAAGAACATAAACGTCACTGAAGTACAGTCTCTGTGTGGGACTCTGGTTGAACCTCTTGATTTCCTCTAAGTATTTGTCAGCTTATCTAGAAAATAAGTGGTAAGAACAAACGTTCAAGCCATACCCCACGTACCTGAAAATATCATATTGGAATTATCTAATTTCACAGAAGGTAAAGTTATACATTTTTCTTGTTACAAAAAGTTGCCCCTTGAAGGTCTTCAGAGGAGTACAATATTTGACTAGGACAGTTTAGGATTCATCAAATTGAACACTTGAGAGCAATCTATACTCCAGTAGATGTTTGAAACCCTGCATTTAGATATTCGTTTCTTAAATATGCAGCAAATAATTTAAGTGATCCAAGATTCTGCACAAATAATGAGAGATAATAACTTCTTTTGCATTCCTGGTGGCAAAGTATTATGAAAATGAAATGCATCCTGTCCAGAATAAAACTATCCTAGAGAATACAAAGTCAGTCCACCTTGTAGACTCAGTCCTTCAGGAATACGAAGAGAATGTACTTCCACAATCCACAAGCTGAGAAAAGTCACTCTGCTTTTAGCCCCATCCTTAGTCATTTATTTTTGTAGGAGGAGTACAAAAACTTACACATTTTGTTTAAGCAACTTAATACTTTTCCAGATTCATTACAACATATGCATTAAGTGTTGTTTTAAAATGAGTCCAGTCTGATTTCTGCAATAAAAAAAAGGGATTACTAACTCTCATTATTGCCTAATGTGGCTGGCTAACTACTTATAAAATGAAAAAAAGTAAGTCTATTAAATTTCTATAAAAATTATTCTTAAAAGGAAAACTTAAAGTGTGCTTGCAAATTCACGAACAACAATGAATCAAGACAAAACAATAGCAACTAAACTCTCAGAAAAGCCTAGAATTTGAAGGAAAGCGGTGAAAATATAATTTTATGAGCTTATTAATTACATGGGCACACAATTTCCAACTTGCCTAAAATATATAATATTGATATAATTTAGATTTCAGTATTAATTTCCAACATTATGCATTATTTTCCTGATTTCACACTAGGGATTAAGTGAAAAGCATGTTCTTTCATTTGAAAAAAGCTTGTTTCATTTGGCAACTGTTAGAGGGTCTATGAATGGAGCTGGCACTGTCCATACTTTGAATATTTAGAGATGAGAAGATATTGCTTCTAATTACATGGTCCCTAATTTCTCAATTTGCCTAAAAATATATATGGATGTAATTTAAATTACAGTATTGTTTCCCAACATTATGAATTATTTTCTTGCTTATACCCTAAGGCGACATTCACAGATGATTAGCTCACACATAGCTACTATACAATATGATTGTAGATACCTGAGAAGGCAGAGGAGAGAGGGAGAGTAAAATTAGTGGGTGGAGCAATGATTACGGAAATGACATTTCAAAGGAAATGACATAAATAGGCTGCTGTGGTCTAAATTTTTGCATTTCCTCAAAATTTGTACATTGAGACTGAATCCCCAGTGCAATGGTATTAAGTGTTTGGACCTTTAAGAGGTGACTTGGTTCTACCCTCAAGAATGGTATTAGGTAGAATACCATTCTTGAGGGTATTCTCAAGAATGAATAGAGCCTCATGATGGTTCTACCCTCAAGAATGGTATTCGTGCTTATTTTATATAAGAGGCCCGAAAGAGCTTGTTTACCCCCTTCTACTACATGAGGGTGCTGTAAGAAGGAACTATCTATAGAGAGTGACTTCCCACCAGACATCAAATCTGCTGTCATCTTGCTTTTGGACTTCCCAGCCTCCAGAACAGTGAGCAATACATTTCTATTATTTATAAATTACCTATTCTAAGGTATTTTGTTATAGTAATCCTAATGGACTAAGACACAGGCAAAATATAAGTAGAATGCTTCAGCTGCAAGACATGCTTTTCACATTTGCTGTTAGCATGCTTGTGCTTTGCCTTTGCACGTTCTTGATTTTGCAAATACATTTGAACCTAGAAATGACATTAATACTCACTGAATTCAACCCCTTTTATTTATTTTTCAAATTTTTCATAGTAATTTATTTTCATTTAGTATTTACTCTCACAGTGAGATAGAAGTCTATACTCTTCTGATTGTGTACTAGACATTCACTGGTACAAAGTCAACATTCTGTCCCTTGTTAGAGATTCTACTTTGTAGTCAGCCAAACTTGGATGGAGGATTCTATCAGGTGCATGAAAGGTTCCCTTGACTATTAAGTTTTTAGGGATCCTGTTTTCCTTGTGATTTAATCTAAGTTCTAATCTGATTCTAAACAATATACAGAAGGATCCATTCTTTTGATAGATCCTCCTCTTCAAAGTCATTCATTAAAAATAGAACTGGAGATTCTAAGAGTCTTCAGGTACTGCCGTAACTGAAGATTGCATAGATGCATAATTTTGCCTTTCTCAAAGCTTCATCTTCCTCAGTATTTCCTGAACCCCATCAGCACTACCCAAGCCCCAGCCATGTTCACTGCCACTGAAAAAGCTGCAAAAAAAAAAAAAAAAAAGCTGCAAGTCCAATCTCCTTCTCTCAAGGGTGAGCAGTGCGAGTCCGAGGGAGTTAGGTGATCTATTTGCCATTACCACAGGCAAAAGGGGCAAATCTGAGCCTTGAGCCCAATTCTTCTACTTAGTGTCCAGCTACCTTTCTACAACAGACTACTGCCAACTTGATTTCATTAAGTAAATAAAATTGCAGCAGTCATAGAGCAACATAAAGAGCTCCTCTAATATTAAAATGATCTAAGAAAAGAAAATATTAGTACTGCCATACAGAAATATAAAAATATGTCATTTTCATTATTTTCATTTTGCCATTATCTTGGCAAAAGAGGAAACTAAGTTATCAATAGTTGCTGAAGCTCCAGGGTCCTTGCTGCATTTAATATTCTGTAACCATTTGGAGAATGATAAGAATCAAATCTGTCCAGGAAAGTGACATTAAGCAGAGTGCAGCACTTCTCTGCTCAGAAGAGCCTGTTTCTTCATTTGAAAGTGGAGAAAAGAATACCCTTTTAAAACAGAACCTGGAAAATTATAGGTGCAAATGGCATTCTCCCTTCCTGGCTAAGTATTTCACATTCAACAAACAAACAAAACACATCCAAAGATACATACCGGAAGCCTTATTATACATCTATCCCTTGTGTTAGACTTAGAAATCCTATTTATTTGCTAGGAGAGGAGCATAGAAAAGCCTCAAAAGGGAAACTGGAAAGAGATTGGACAGGTGTTCTGGAAGACAACTTGAGGCAAATTCAAAGTGAATCATTCACCTGCTGACAGTAGCAATGAAAGTATTTTCATGCATCTTATTTTTTTGGTCATGAATATCATTTTGATAATTCAAAGTGAAACCAGCAATTAAGGACCAGCAGACAGGGAACGTTATTTCCAAAGTAAATTATATTTGGATTTTCTGTGGCTAGATGTAGATCTGTAGAGGTATAAATATTGACCTCAGAAATACTTTTATAATAAACTTTTAAATAAACCTGTTAATTTTTAAGTAGTTTCCATTGCTAGTTTCTAAGAGTATACATGCATATACGAATTAATTGTATATAGTGAAGTAGCCACTGCCAATTATACTAGAATGCCTTATAAATGTTTTCCATCTTCATTTCTGAACAGTAAGGACCAATATCTAACTAGGAAAGGCAATTTTGAAGACTGGCATTTTGCTCCTTCAGAAATGTCTGTGTTGCCTCTGTGCCTGTCATTCAGAGCAGTCATAAGATTAGCTGTCTATATTCTGTCTCATCCTCTAGCACTTTCATTTACAAATATTTGATGATAAATAATTGTACATGCCAAAAGATCCCTTGAAAATCATTCGGAGGAATTACACAAGGTATGTGAAAAAATGACTCTGCGGCATAAGGAAATAGGAAAAATAACTACATCTACAATCACTCCACCTAGTCTCATACTCTGCACTATTACGAGATATGTACTTGTTAAAAGGGAATAGATTATGCCTTCAAGGCGGTCTCAAATTTCTGAAAAGTAAAATGTGATGCCTTTCTTCTCACTTTTAAAAATTCCTATATAAGGAAACTAGTTGAAGAGGTAGACTTTTGGTGAACTCCAGATGACTTGCAGGAGACAGCAAGTTTTAAGGCAGTTTCGCAGATACATTTTTCAAAACATTTTACTCTGTGGAAACATCCCTGAGTCTAGTATTTTCTAAGACGACTGTAGGAATTTAAATACAGGTCTTGAAGTCAGAAAGATGGCCTGGAGTCCTGATTCAGTCATTTAACAGCTTTGTAATAGAGTGTATCTTCCTGCATTTGGGGACTGCTAAAAAAAAGACTTGAAAAAATGAGGTTACATTTATCATGATAAACTACAAACCAACAGACAAAGCATAAGGACTAATTATTTGTTTCAGCCCTTTTATATGTAAAGACAGAGATCTCCTTCGTTTATACACCTAAATTTATAAACAGTTATGACCAACATGAAAATTGCCATTGGTCTTGTGTGGCATACATGTACTGTTTTAACATTTTCATCAAAATCTTACATCCACTAAGATTTACATTTATTCTCATCTCCCTTCTTCAATCCTTATTTGATGCCTATAAATACTAAGTGGATGGGCCCAGGAGAATGCACTTAGCAGCACCAACAAAACCAGCTGCAAGAGGATGCATAATCGTTCTGAAAATTACAGAAGCTATAAGCTTACTTACTTTCACTGAATTTTTTATTCACTATTATCTGGAGGGTACATCCTCTTTGAAATGGTTGGATTGTTTGCAAAAAAAAGATTGCATGCTAATTTCATAATGGGAAAAGAGTCATTTGTCTATTTCTCCTTCTGGCCTGATTTTTAGCTATTTTTGTGAATATCTTCTGTTTTTATTATAAAAGATGGTAAAATCCATTTGTAGAAGTACAAATATTTTCTCCCTTCTACACATAGAGTACTATGAGAGGTAAACTATGGGTCTGTCCCAGTAAGAAAATTCCTATGTTTGTTACAAAAGAAAAAGATACAGCAGCTCCTTTGATTTCATAAAATTTATTTCTTTCTGGAATATCTGCAAATCGAAGCTTAGCTTAATTTTCCTATTCAGAGACTGAGGTATCACTGACGTTGCTATGGCCTCAATAAACTAAAGGTACTATCTCTGGTTTATAAATCAGTGGACTAATCTTACCACTTCTTTTCTCCAAATTTTAATTCCACAGATAATAGTCCTAACTCTTTTAGCATGGAGTAAATATTAAATAGTTATTCCAGAATGTGATTTCTGAACATTTTATATGTTCCTCAGCTTTAATTGAATATGCCCCAAATCATACTTTGCATAAAGTATATGATATGGTATGATGACAAGAAAGTAAATTGTATTTGAGTATGTATGTATTTGTTTGACAAATAATCTATCTTCTTTTTATTCCAAAGTATTAGAAAAATATTATAGTATCACTATGTTCAGAAAGCGCTGGAGAAAGCAATAAATATTATACGTTTTCAGTGTCACTCTAATCAAAAGGCTATAAGAAAGTTAACAATTAAATATGTTAGATGAGTTTTGGAATAGCATGGGGACTTTATGCTGAAGTATGATTCAGGTAAAGCAATGCTCAGGTATTCTGGAATCTCCTATTATCTGAAAATTTCTTAAAAATATCTAATCTCATCAAATGGTAAAAAGTTCCATGAAAGAGTAAATTGGAACAAGGGAAAAATAAACCAAGGGGATTAAGGCAGGAGGAAAAAGATGTGTGTGTATAAATAAGCTCTATGACAGAGATAGGATTAGCATCCGCAAATATTTCAAAAATACATCAGGCTGAAGATGTTTTATTTAAAATACTGTATATAGAACAAAATGATGCACTTAGAGAAACTGCAGGAAGTAAATAAAATGTCAATGCATAATTATAGCTATGAGAAAAGATCGGTTATATGCAGATGTGCATATGATGTGGGCCTAAAATTCCTACCACTTTCAGCTAGGGCATAAAGAGCTGTTATAACACAAACATTAAATATAAGAGAAAACACATGGAGCCACTATTAATCATTAATGTCTTGGTATAGATTAAATTATCAGACTTATTCCTGTCACTTAGAAAGGTTTTGAAAAAAACAATGGAATTCATTGAAGTCAGTGGGCGAGCATGGGGAGCAGGGCCCAGTGTACAAGCTGCTGCCCTATAGGGCTGACCCAGGTAGGGACCTGCACAGGGGAACTGGGCTCCCAGGATTGCTTTCTTCAGGGCCATTCTGTAGAGATGACATTTATGTGTGTCTGAGTGAGTGTGGATGTCATAGAAGATCTCAGGGAATTCATAGCAAACCTTTACACATTGGCCATTCTAAATTATTCTTTAAACAATCATCCTTGGTTTTCATATAAGGACAAGATGACCTTATTTTTTCTCTACTTTAGAAACTTATATTCCAATTTTAAAAATAATATGTTGTCCTTAAAGAGATATATGGAGATTTATGTGTCCCCATGTGATAATTTTTAGACTTGAAGAAGGTAAATGTTTATCTTCTCCTCCTCCACAAATTCCCAAGACTACAGAACAGAAATCTGTATTCGAGGCTGAAATGCTATATTCTAACATATATCAACAACTTAAGCCTAGTCATTACAAAGCAATGCTTATGTAAAATACAGAATTATTCTTAACCTAAAAATTAAAAAATTAAGGAATCAAATATAAAATGCAGAAAATTCCTCGTCTTTTTTTGAGACATGCACTTTATTCAAGTATGACTTTTCAAAAGAATAAAATGTACTACAAAAATAAAAATGAATACTATAAGCATTAATAAAAAGAGAAAACTCAATAGATAAAAGTGTGAAAAAATACCATTAGAACTCATTAAACAAATAAGAAACAAAGATGACTAAAGAAGAAATCATCAAGGAAAAAAAAAGGTAACAGTCCCATTGTTTAGGTGATGTTATTAAAAGGAAAAGGTGTTATTTAAGGATAACTACGTTCTACCTGCTCTTAGACTTAAAAAAGTTTCAAGCTTTTAGTATCTTATCTCTTTACTGTAAGATAGCAATATTTATTTAAATAAGCAATAATTTGAAATATCATCCTTGAAAGTATTTCTTCTAATGGTTTTCTTTCTCCTTTTATATAGCATTCTTGAATATCTCAGCAGTTAAGTAAAAATTGAGGGCCTCAGAGACTGACTTTTTAAGACAGCCAAGGCATTAATCCACATGCGTGCATCGGCAACCACCAGGAATATAATTCATCTCAGTGCAGAGTTTCTCATTGAAAAACAGGCCAAGACTTAAGCAAATTGTGCATTTAGAGTTTCTTTTCCTTCTTCCTCTACATTCATTTTTTCTTTTTCCTTTTATGTTCATTTTAGTCATCCAGGGCCTTTCCACCTTTATCCTCCTTCCCCTTTACAAAGCATGAAAAAAACCCCCAGAAAGCCCAGCCATTGCACTTGCTTGTAACATATTCATTATAGTAAATAATCTAGTTCTTTGTATTCATAGAATGGCAGAATCTTTGTGTTGTAATAGCCTTTAAGATCAACTGTTTTAAATCACTTCCCAAATAGGATTTTTTCTGCATATTCTGGGTTGATGGCTGGTACATTTCTAGCACTTTTCAACACATTTCAGTAGTTTCATTAGAGAACATTTTCAGGGATAACAACTCTAATTGTTCTTATATTGAGTAAAAAACTTACTTCCCCACAGTGTTTGTACACAGAGCTTGATTCTGCACATGAAGTAATACAAAACAAAACCATTTCCCCATTATTTCAGCCCTTCAAAGTTCTGAAAACAGCTTCTTATTCCCCAAAGTCATCACTTCCCAAACTATTCCTTATTCCTTTAACATTACCCATGGATGCTAGTCAATAACACCTTAAAGATAGGATCCAGGAATAGACAACACATATAATACCATGCACATGTTCTAAAGGTGCCAAGTTCAAAGGGACTGAGATCTCTGTGATTTGGACACTTATCTTCTATTGATTCAGCCTAGGCTCATAATAGCTTTTGAGCAGCTGTGTCATGCTGTTACATCAGTGCCTTTCAAACGTGTCCAGGAAGCAGGGCTCTGAAAAGTCATGGGACTCTTTCTGGAATACAATAAAATTCTGAAGAGCATTACTTCTATCATTTCAACCAGGATCAATTGTACCAGCAGAAAATTTACCCATATTTAATATATCCATCCTACTACATCTCCAAAGGACAGAATTACTTTTTTCAGTTATATATATATATTTCTTTATAGGAGAAGGAAAATTTATTGGCAAAAAAAAAAAAAAAAACAATTGTAGGGAAAAAAGAAT
Organism: Sapajus apella; assembly: GCF_009761245.1. Taxonomy (NCBI): domain Eukaryota; kingdom Metazoa; phylum Chordata; class Mammalia; order Primates; family Cebidae; genus Sapajus; species Sapajus apella. The sequence goes on from NW_022436996.1 coordinate 10,438,560, forward strand.
CAATTAAATACCCTCAAAAATGTAGTGAAAATATCATCACCATGAACTTTTAATGGCAAAATGTCTGCTATAGCCTTTGGAAGAACAGAGTTCCCTGAGAATAAGGTTCAAGAATGCCTGCCTTATGTTAATCATATACTACACAGAGTGGTATGAGAGTCAGCAAAGTGGAGAAAGCACTGAACTGCTGAACTGCCACGTGGCTAATGGGTTTAACTCTGGTATATACTGACTTTGTGACGTTTAGAAAGTCATTTAACTTCTCTGGCTTCAGTTTCCTTATCTTTTAAATAAGAAACTTAGGTTAGATGATATTTAAGATACATTTCTATTTTATTCCCCTTCAGGTATCATAACAAGATACCACAACCTGAGTGTCTTAACAGAAATTTGTTTCTTACAGCTCTGGAGGCTAGAAAGTCCAACATCAAGGTGACAGCCAATTTGGTTCCTGGTGAGGGCTCTTCTCCTTGATATGCAGATGGCTGCCTTCTTGCTATGTCCTCACATGTCAGGGAGCCAGTGAACTCTGGCATTTCTTCTTATAAGGACTAATCCTAGCAGATCAGAAACCCACCCTTACGACCCCATTTAACCTTAATTGCCTCCATAAAAGCCCTATCTCCAGATACACTGCTGGGCTTTAATGTATGAATTTGGAGGTGGGGTGGGACAAATATTCAGTCCATAACAATTTCCATCAATAAATTCTATTTTTTTAACCCTGTCTCAGACAGTTTTTAAAATTTAAACCATGTTGTCATATCTATCTTATGCTACGTGAACCTAAAAGTAAATTCTTCTCCATGGAATTTCTTATTTGCTCATTATTGATTTCATAATCAATTGCCTGCTATTCCTTAGGTACTGTTCTAGGTTTCAGGAAGTCATTAATAAACAAAAATGACAAAAATTAATTTCTACCTGGAGCTTACACTCCATCGGTGAGGCAGACAATGCCTAAGAGTAAAATCTATACCATGCCAGATAGCATTAAATGCAAAGAGACCAAAATAAAGCAGGAAAGGGCATTATGAACTATTGCGGCAAGGGAAGTTGAAATTTTAGATGGAAAAGGAAGTGAGAAACTGGCTGTGTGTATATCTGAGAGGAGAACACACCAAGCAGAGAAAACAACAAGAATCAAAGAGGCTGAGGTAGGGAAGTGGTTGGTTGTTCAGGGAAGAGCAAAGAGGTCAATATCATTGGAACAGAGTAAATGAAACTTACGGTATTAGGAGATGAAGTTCCAGAGGTGTCAGAACCAGGCCATTTAGGCTCGGGTTGATTATTTTCTAAAAAAAGATTTTTCTTTATTACTCTGAGTGTAATGGGAAGCTATTAGGAAGTTTAGACTGGTAGAAAGTGGGGCAAGATCTGGCTAATGTTTTAACAAGATCACTCTGATTGGGGCATTGAAAAAACTTTGGAGAGTACAGAGAAGGAAGGGGACCAGTTAAGAGGCTACCGCCTTAGTCCAGCTAAGAGATTAGGGCTTAATTTTATGTGGGAGTGGAGGTTTCTAGAAGGTAGTCCAATTCCCTTATAGTTTGAAAATGGAAAGAGCAGAATTAGTTGTTGTTTTGGACTATATATTGATGACGAGTTCTAGCACGTTTATCTTTAATTCCAAGTATATTTTTTGTATATATATTTTTTTTTTTTTGGTAGAGACAGGGTTTTGCCATGTTAGCCAGGCTTGTCTTGAACTCCTGACCTCAGGTGATTGACCACCTTGGCGTCCAAAGTGCTAATATTACAGGCGTAAGCCACTGCTCCTAGTTATAACTCACTAGTTTGTGAGTTTATCAGTTTATCAGTTTCTGTAATGAACATGACTTCTATCCTTTTCTAAGTGTTTCTATAAAATATCAGATGGGCTCCTGTCATAAATAGACCTCTGTATCAGCATAAATTACCTCCATTTAAAAAATACTGAACATTCAATATCTTTGGAGTAAGGATTGTTTATCCATCAATGCAGTTGAATTCAACTCAGTTCTCTAGTAACAGCTAAAAAGCTCCTATACATACTAGGTCTTCAGGACAGGGTAGTGATAAAGGAGAGAGTATTCATATATGACTAGGATATAACTTTCTCAAAGAAAGGTTGAAAATGTGGTAGAGACTGCACACAATCTTGTTAAGTGGTGGGATGTGGTTTGTAATTAAGTCATTTTAGGGAAATGGCTAATTGACTTGTGTGATCACAGGCCAAAGAGGGTATGGATATGACTCTGGGAAGGTGGCTGAATCAGGTGTGGAAGTTCTGACATGCTAAGAACTGGCTCTATTTCGCGTGAGGGACATTGGAGGTTTTAGTTTGTGGAATGGGATGGGTATGACTGTATGTGGGAGATGCCTCTAAAAGCAATGAGGCTAGGAGAAGGTTTCAGAGCAAGGCTAGAGTCCAGTTAGGTTACTGCTGCCTCTGTTCATTGGAGAGAAAGGTGACAATGGAGAAGAAAGAAGGGAATGGTGTCAGAGCTGTTTAAAAGGAAAAGTTACAGAATCACTTAGTGAATCAGGTATGAGAAATTAAAGTAGAAGTCAATTCAGATACTGCAACTGTGCAGCTGTGTAACTTTGTGGGTTGAGAAACAGAAGGCAAAAGAAAAAAAAATCACCTCTTTTTTGTTTTGTTGTTTTGTTTTGCTTCAAGAAAAGAAAAATCATGTCTAGTTTGAGACAGACAGGCCAGAGTCCTATATTATTAAATCTCATTGCTAATCAAGAGGTGGTACTTCTGATTCCAAAATTTCAAGATCATTGGTAGTTTCATGTATTGTTGCTAGCAATAAAAATGTTACAGTATATTTTCAAAGCATACATTACTTATACACATTGACCTAGTTATCTTACTCCAGAGAACTTATCTAAAATATAGTTTTGTAGCTTGTAAATGTTATTGAAGAAGTCTTTCACTGAATTTTTTTTTTGTCTTTATGAAAAAGGGAATCTAAAATGCCCCAGGAAAAGGGAATGATAAATTAGTTAGCTTACAACCTGAACAAATAAAATGTAATTATTTAATTAGAAGTATTATATAATGGCTCAAGCCTGTAATCCCAGCACTTTGGGAGGCCGAGGCGAGTGGATCACGAGGTCAAGAGATGGAGACCATCCTGGTCAACATGGTGAAACCCCGTCTCTATTAAAAATACAAAAAATTAGCTGGGCGTGGTGGTGCGTGCCTGTCATCCCAGCTACTCAGGAGGCTGAGGCAGGAGAATTGCCTGAACCCAGGAGGCGGAGGCTGCGGTGAGCCGAGATCATGCCATTGCCCTCCAGCCTGGGTAACGAGAGTGAAACTCCGTCTCAAAAAAAAAAAAGAAGTATTATATAAGACGATATTTCAATACAGAGAACTATTGTGATATATTTTCAGAGAACATAGGAAAACACAAAATATATCAAATTTATACATTTATATCAACATTAAGAATTCTGTAGTAAAGATTACAAAAGATTTTAGGAACAGAAAAAAAGGGTTAAGACAGCATCTAACTTGAAGTTTGAGCCAGACAACTTTAAATCCTGCCTACAACACATATGAAGACACAAAGAAAAACTGAAAACCACAGCATTGAAAAGGAGAAATGAAACCCTATAAAATGTCAGAATGTGAACGAAATTTCGACTATGTACAATGCCCCTGTGGCCTCTGTGTGGAAGGCCAACAAGAAACAAAGCAAATCCACCAGCTTAGCAAAATAGAAAGGCACTTTGTTCTTGTAGCTACAGCCTTCCTGCCTTAGAAATGTCACCCCCGAATCAACCACAAAGGCTCATTCAGCCCCCTTAGGGATGAGAGTTCTTTGTCAAGAGTTATATATTGCTAATATCTTTAATTCTATGGCTTTCCTCTCCACTTTATTTATAGCATCTTTTCATGCACAGAAGTTCTTAAATTCTTTTCTTTATGATGTGTGCTTTTTGTGTGTAAAAATATGTTCTAACCTGAGGTTATTAAGGTTTCTCCTGTATTATCTTCAGAAAGCCTTATAGTTTCACTTTTCACATTAATCTGTCACCAACCAAGAACTGGTTTTTGTATACGGTGTGATGCGACAGGCTAACTTCATTTTTTCATATGTACACCTAATCATCTCAGCCTCATTTATTAAAATATAGTTATTTTTACTGTAGCTACTCTCTGTCACTATGTTGGTTATAAATCTAGCATTCATAAATGCATATATCTATTTTTGAATCCTCTATTTTTTTCCATTAATTTGTTTATTCTTAAGCCAAAATTACACGTTCATCATGATTTTTTCCTTTCAACAAGTCTTTCTGTATGATAGAAAAATTCCTTCCATATTCTTCTTTTTGAGTGTTTTGGCTAGTATTGGCCCTAGGCTTTTCCATCTACAGTTTAAAATCAGCTTATTTATTGTCACCAAAGAAAAACCTGTTGGAATTTAGATTGCTATTTCATTTACTCTACAGATCAATTCTGGAAGGGTAACAACATTAAAATATTCAGTTTTCCAATCCATGATCACACTTCATCTATCCATTTATTTTGATCTTTTATACCTCTCATTAAGTTTTATACTTTTTCCTCTAGAGAACTAACACGTCCATTAGATTATGCAGAATTACTTGATATTTTTGTATACCATTGTGAAGATATTTTTAAAAAATCTCATTTTCTCTTTGCTACTTTTATTATATTTCTAAATCTCTTCTGAGATAGTAAATCAAAAAATCTGGAAAATATAGAAAGCTACAAAGCAAATATACAAACAGTTCCATTGTACTCTTTATCACCATGACTGTATATTTTAATTCTATAATGACATTTTTAGTTTCTTTGGAAACTAAAAATCCTTGTTTATTGTATCCATTTCCCCACTCCTCCCTCTTTTGTTTTTTGTCTTATTCTGTTAGACAGGAAGTAGAGAGAAACCTGTGGTGTGGTATTGCAACTCTGAAATAGAACTTTTAGGCAAGGAAATAATTTAAAAACAACAACATTGTAGTAGTAGTGTAGACTATAGATGGTAGATTGTCATAGATCATGTACGATCATCCTGTAACCCAAGCACATAATGGAGACAGAGAGAGGTTCATCTTGGTATGGAAGAGCCACATTCCATGACTATGAATAAGGAATTGAACTGGGAATTACACCTTGACTTCAATGACAATTTGACTCTTGCTCTAAAGGACAGGTATATATAGTATCTCTCACACACATAATGGTAGTGAACAAATCGTTAAAGGTTTCCTCTTTGTTAAGGAAAAATAAATAAAAAAAGGTCAATAGAGTCAAAATATTAACAGCAAACATTTCCTGAGTATATACTAAGTGATTTACATATACTAGTTCATTTAATATCAACACTGCTAGAAATTGGTTATGATTGTTATCTCTAATTTGCAGCTGAGGGCACTGTGCCACAGCATGCCATGTGATCCAGAGGACTCCATCACCCATACCTTCCCAGTGTTACTCTTTTATAGCTAAGCATTTCTTATACACATCTTGCCTAAGTCAGATTATGGAAACAAAAATGTTAATACAAGCCAAACAATGGTGATATCCTGTGGAGCACAAAATATTAGTCATCCACAGCTTCTTCACCTAGAAATAGGAATCGTAATAATTACTGTAAACTCCGCCTTTAAATGCAAAGCATAGTCTCTCTACTCTTCCTTTAATAACAAAGAATGTCCCTCCCTACCACTTATCCCATCAAAATTTTAACCCGTCTCTATGTTATCTCTATTGTGAATAACACCTTTTCAAATATTGGCTTTTTCTTTGGGTAATCAAACACTTCACTATAGTTCACATGAAGTATGCATGTTATTCAAAATAATCAAACAGAAGAAAAATGATATTTACATTGTGTTCTTATGAGAAAGTTATTCCACACACCTTGCTGGTGTTTAAGTCCCATATATTTCTAAGACTCTCTCTCTCAGCTCACAGGGAACATAATATGTGCTATTCAGAAGGGGTGAATACTTTAAAAATAAGCTTTTGGAAAGTATACTTGAAAAATGTTATTAGAATGTTTATTCCTCTTTCTTCTGGTGATACATAATTTGATTCTATATTATTTAGCAATTAGCATAAATTGATCAAATCCACTAACAGAATCATATAAAATCTTTCACCACATGTGCTAATTAAATTTTTGCTAATATAATTTCATTTACATTTCCAAAAGTACTCATTTAAGAAGTTTAAGAAAGATTAACATGTTGTTTTTCTTCTATGAATAATTGCATTTTGATTTTTTAAAAAGCTGCAAAAATCTCCTATTTCTCCTGTTAAACTAGAAGAAAAAGGAAAATAAAGAAATTACCTTTTTTGAGGTGGAATTCTACATCTGTATTTTCCAATGATGACCTATATTATAATTTAGCAAAAACTGTTTGCTAATTTTAAGAGTATCTGCCTTTCTAAAATATTGTTTTCAGTTCGTAATGTTTTTGTAGCTCATACTGAAGAATAAACTGAAATAAGCAACTGACTGTGGTTTACAGTGGTAATCACACCTTCTAAAGCTATCATTAATGCCATTAAAAATGAGTTGCCTGAAGCCTCAGTCGTTTTCTGTGACACCCTATGCCATTTAATAAGCACATCATTCATCAATTGCTTGCTTTGGTCTAAGTGGCCTCAAATTAATCATCTTTAAAGAAATGCTATTTTAAAGACAGTGGGAAGATAAGACCTAAATACACATTTTAGTGACAAAAGTTCAGAAAGTCAGAGAAAATAAAAAAGTATTCTTCTGTTTTTCCCATTTATCTTATCACTCGCTTAATCAATCTATATGTATTAAGCCCAAATTATGCTCTAAGCACTAATGTAGTAAAGAGTTTACATATAGGACATGAATAGATTACTATTAAAGAGTTTGGCTTCATGATACATTTTAATATGGATTGTTCAACTACACACTGCCTCCTAATTTACTAATTCCCATTTTAGGATGTGAATTCTTTGCCTTCCCACTCAGTTTCTTTGAGTATTGCAAAGCAGCAGAACACAACCCCTTAGCCCCTACAGATATGTTTTCTGACGAGTAATACTGTAAACATATTTCTGTACTCAAATTTTTCTGTGGTCTTCGACCTTTTCAGATGAGACTGTAGATAAAAACCTTTTGATTCCAAAGCTTCGAGGCTATCATGGTAAATTTCTTAGAGGAAGTTTTTGCTACTGTTTAGGGAAGACTGTTAAGAGTGAAAACATTGTGTCCTCACTGGAATAGTTTGGGTTCTTCTGCTGCCCAGGAGCAGGTGTTTAGCTGCCTGGAACTAGGATCCAGACCCTAGATATTCCATTCTGTTTATGGACTGTTCATTTCAGTTCAATTTACAGGCTCTCATAGAAAAAAACTATAATCTCCTTTCTTTCTCTTTCTCTCATTTCCTATCTTGAAAGTTGCTTTAGAAATCTCACGACAAATGATGTAATTATAACTGTGGCTTATTTTTCCTGCAAGAAAGCCTTTGTTTCTCTGAAAAGTACACCCACTCTTTCTCATATGAAGACACTTCACCTCTTACTTCACCTATCTGGATACTGCAAATGCCCTGATTCAGCCTCACCTTTCATTCCCTGGGTACTATCATCTCCTCCACCTGTCATATAGTGTGTTTGTTAAGTATAACGATGCATTTAAAGCATATAACACAGCCCTATAAACAACAATACTACTTAGTGGCAGTAACAATAAGCAGTAAAATAAAAAGGGCTTTCCTTGAAAGTAAATATATTCTCAAATGATTATACACCTGAAGATAACGGACAAGAGAAAAAAGAAATAAGTGACCGACTTACATTTGTGGCATACATTATTTACTTCAAAATTCGTACCTTAGGAAATTATATGTACTATGGAAATTTCTTTCTAATTATCATGGGGTTAACGCAGAGCTGTTAGTGATACACCAAAATAAAGAAGGTTGATTTAGCTCCAATTGCAAGTCTAAGACGTGAGGTTTTTTTTGCTTTTGTTTTTTGTTTTTTTTTTTAGGTAGTACAGTCAAAATATTCTTAATTTACTCAAAATTCTATTTATATATTTTACTTTACGAATGTAAACAATTTAAATGTATCTCTTATTTATTTTATATGGAGAAAATACTTTTGTATCAAACAATTGTTTTAAAACATAGTAATAATTTTGAATAAATATTTAGGGTAGGAATGAATTAAGTAGAGTTAATTTAGTTAAACTTCAACAATTCAATAGGGAGTAAATAACGGTATCTGGTATAATATATTTTTGATGATTTAGCAACAGATAAATTGTTAGCACCTTTTTCATAGAACGAATATCTATGCTTATTTTAGAATTTTTTGGTCACATTTTCAGTAGTCTGAAATCTTTCAGTAAAAAGTAGAAACATTTAATTCTTATTCATAAAAAACTATTAGTTGATTACCTAGAACAGATGAGGGATACAACGGAAAGAACAAGATACAGCATTTTGGGGGGAAAAGTCTACCAAAACTCTATGTATAGTTGAATGCATTAAATTTTCCATTCCTTTGAAATTTTGTACAACAGAATTAATGAACAGAGACCTAATACAAATTAGCTTAAGCAAAAATAGAATTTATCGGTTCAAGTACTTTGAAAAGTTCAGGGTTAAGACTGGGATTGAGACTGATCATAGGCACACTAAATAATCCAGAAAGCTCCAATGATGTCAATAAATGAGTTAGACTCAGTATCTCCCCTTTCCTCACCCTCTCCCTCATGGATACCAGAAGAGGACTATAAATCATTATACAGATCAACCTGGACATCTCTTGTTCATGTATAACCTTTCTTCTACTTCACCTATATTGTTATTACCCAATAGGTCTAAAGGAATGATTTCACAAGCAATATCAAACAACTGTGTAATGAGTTTTTATAAAGAATTGATTCCATAGGCTAAAAGCATTATTCATAATTAATAGAATATAAAAAAACTGTAATTATAAAAACATGCACCTACTTTCCAAATTTTTCTTAGTTTTATTTAGTGTATGATCAGCTTTAAGTGTAATTTATATACCGTAAGATGCACTCATTTAGTGTGCAGTTCAATTAGTTTTGATAAATACATGCATCTGTGTCACCTCCTTAATCAAGACATTTAATATTGCCATCACTCAAAAAGTGCCTGTGCCTTTTTGTGGTCAGTTCTGTCTACTCCTGGCCCCAGCCTACCACTGATCTCATTTCCATCACTCTAAATGAGGCTCACTGCTTCTAGAATTTTATGTAAATAAAATCGTGGTGTCAACTCTATTGAGTTTGCTTCTTTCATTCATGGTGTTGTAGAGATTCATTCATATGGGAACCTATGTCAGCAGTTTGTCCTTTCCTCCCTTTTTTGGCTGGGTGGTATTCCACTGTATGAGTACATCATCATTTGTTTATCCATTTCCATGTTGATTTAGAATAAACTTTCGAATTAGCTCTAATTAGAAGATATTTTAAATTAAGCAAGTTCTTATGTGTCTATATGTCTTCATTTCTTTTGGGTAAATACCTGAAAATAAAATAGATGGATCATAATGATAACCACATGTTTTACTTTATAAGCAATCATAAACGGTTTTTCAAAGTGTTTATAACATTTTACATCCCAAACAGCGATGTATGAATTCCTGTTCCTCACCCTGGCGAGCACTTGCTGCTGTTGATATGTTAAATTTTAGGTATTCTGGGATGCATCGTGGTACATATCACCGTGGTTTTCATAAACATTCCCCTGCTGACTCATGACACTGAGTGCTTTCCTGGGCCTCATCTTAACTGTTACCTTTAAACTCCTCATAGTAGATTTAAAAATTGACAAAGCAGCCACAAAACATTCTCTTGTGATTAACTGATATGAAACTTCATTTTCGTGCATTTATTCATCTTGTGATTACTGAATGTCTTCTAGATGGGCACTGTGCACCTGCTAAGGGTACAGAGGGAATACAGCTTGAAGCACTCTCTCATGAAGCTTACTTATACTCTGTAAGCTCTATGGAAGTGAATGGCACTTGTGAACTGCTGAGGATGACAAAAGATTATAGTTGTCAAATGTTTTGTTTCACGGAAACTCAGAATACGTGCAACGAAATAACAGTACTTTAGCCAGAGGTATGACATGACTGACTACATATTTTAGAAAGCTATTTTTGCTCTGTTTAAAACCAGAGTGTTTGACTCATCAGTGTACAAATGAGTAGACTTTTCAAGCATAAATTCAACCAGCTTCAGCTGCATTATGAAGTTATTAGAAATACGTTGTTTACTAAAGCCACAGAAGAGGGCCCTGTGTTTATATTTATTATTTCTAAGTTTCTTGTGTTACGATTTATTTTGAGCCACCAAAACTTTAGTGTTTGTGAACTACATTTGTTCTGACCAGAACTTTTGGCTTTTTAGTTAGCGCCAAGCAGAGATATGATGATCTCTGATATTTTTAAAAAATTAAGTTAGTCATAAAACATCTTCAAGGTGTTGTGATTTACTCATGGGCTATTTCAGCAGAGCCCAGCAGCTTTAGTTTCCAGAATTTACAATAGGTTTAACTAGTGATCTCTCTCAGTGAGTTTTAATGGCATATTACAGAGATAAACCAAGATTATATTGACCCATCAATGTTTTCACTACATTCGACCTTTTGAATTTATGTAGACATTTCTATGTTCAACTTTAAGGTTAACATAACTTTGTGATTCAGGCACCCTTTGCCTTCCACTAGGAAATTGGAGGGAGCCATATCATAGCTTTCTCCACGTCAATCTGGGAATCCAGGAGATAATAGAGAAGATAAAATCAAGGATTAAAATTACCTCAAGAGTAGAATTAGGTATTTGGAGTGTATGTTCAGCTATGAGTGGAAGCAAAATTAGACATGAGGTGTAGCTGAGCAGGAGTTTTTGTTGGAGTAATAGAATGGCCAAATAAAAGGGCCAGTGAGGAGCTGTCGACCCTCCCAGATGGAGGGACTCTACACAGTAGAGGCTGGCTTCTGGTGGCCGAGGTGACAGGTGTGAAGAACCATCTGTGTGCTATGGCGTGGGGCAAGACACCAAATACCCAAGAAAATAACCCATAGCAAACAGAATTGGAATAAATGAGACAGAGGTTTGAGAACAAGGGAAAAACTACAGATGTAGCAAGCTAAAGTGTAAGGCAAGGTCACAGAAAAAAGGCTGGGACCCAGAAATCACAGTGTCAGGGTGCAACCAAGAGCAAATTTGAGCTCCTTCTGTTTTCACGCAGCACTGGACTGATCCCAGGAACTGGAATGGCATGGACCTTATCAGCAAGATGAGCTGCAGGTTAGAAGGCAAGGATGACAGATACTTGCTAACATCCTCTTGAACGCTGTTTTGAGGCTTGTGCCCCTAGTCCAGTAAGCAAGAATGTTCTTCCAAACTTGACTTAGCTCCCCACGCTGCTGCTCTGTGTTGGGTAGTGTGAGTGAAGAGTGTTCAGCTGTCTCAAAACAGTCATGCCCCAGGAAACTACTGAAGCAAGAAGGGCTTGATTTGCCCTTATAGTCAGTGCCTTTCTGACCCCCTTTCCAGTCTGTAGAACTTGCCATATGTGATAAGTCTTCAGAGAAACACAAACACAATGCCAGCCTTAGAAGCAACTGACACTTTTAATGGCTCTTTGCCTCCCCAGAGAGGAGAGCTGTTCTACCTTTGGTCTTCTTTTAGCTGCCTCTCTTCTTTGCCACTGTCAGAAGGCATGCCCTGCTAAGATGCTCTTCTAATTCCTACTGCCACTTTCGTCTCAGAAAAAGAAGAAAAAGGAGCAAAGGAGCAAAGTACTGTATTCTCCCTCTCCTCATTTCTCCCAACACCACAGCCTTCACCACCAAACAGCTTGCATCTCATAACTAAAGGGATTTAATTACAGCTGCAATCGTTGGCTGCTCATGGATCTTTACACTTAATAGTACATACAACAAACTTCTGAGATGCCTAAAGTTGCCCAGAATCTGATCTCATGTCTACAAATAACTGTCAAACAATACAGTAGATATTTAGTAGAAACATTCAGACTAGAAAAACTCAAGAGGCGAACTTATTTCCTTCCTTCCTTCCTTCCTTCCTTCCTTCCTTCCTTCCTTCTTTCCTTCCCTCACTCCCTCCTTCCCTCCCTCCCACTTACACATCCATTTATTCTTCCATTCAGTGTTTAAATAGCTATATATGCATCATATCCTTAATATCATAAAATACTATTAACTCAGTATTTTTTTCCTGGCATATACATTTCCTGGAACTGTTCTAAGCGCTGAAGAGATAGAAAAAAAAAGGTTTCTGGAAATGGCTCATTGGCCTTCATCTCTAGTTAGGACTTCCCAGTAGCTAGATATGAGTGCATCTAAATGCCTCTGTAACAGCTCAGATTCAGTAGGCTCACAACTGAACTCCTCCTGTTTGCCTTTCAGCAAAATCATAACTTCACTATGTGTTTCAAAAATCTTCAGTGGCTTTACAGAAATTACTGAATATAGCCCTTTTTTTGCCTAATATTCATGGTCTTCTATATGAACTTTCAGCCATAATTTTTAACATTTTCTCCTTTTGTTTCGAGACAGGGTCTTATTCTGTCCCCCAGGCTGGAGTGCAATGGCACAGTCTCGGCTCACTGCAACCTCCGCCTCCTGGGTTCAAGTCACTCTCCTGCCTCAGCCTCCTGAGTAGTTGGGACTATAGGTGCGTGCCACCACACCCGGGTAATTTTTGTATTTTTAGTAGAAATGGGGCTTCATCACGTTGGCCAGGCTGGTCTCAAACCCCTGATCTCGTGATCCACCCACCTTGGCCTCCCAAAGTGCTGAGATTACAGGTGTGAGCCACCGTGCCGGCCTCTGTTACTATTTTCTATTACTAATTGCATATAGTCCTCATTCCATTGGTGTCACTTAATTTATGCTTTCTAAAGCTTTGTTTATATTGTTTCTATTGACCAGAATGGCGTGTGTGTATGTGTGTGTGTGTGTGTGTGTGTGTGTGTGTGTGTGTGTGACAGAGAGAGAGAGAGAGAGAGAGAGACAGAGAAACATATTAGAGAAAAATAAATTTGCTCATCATCTATTCAGTGAGTATACACTCCACATATTAGTGAGACTGAGATGGAAATTCTAAGTTCACCTTTTCCTTCCAAATCGTTCCCTGTGTCTCTCATGTGGTGGGTATATGAATATACTAAGACTGTATTAATATACTAAGACCAACTTTTGCATTAAGATGCATGTATTTTTTTCATATGTCATAGCCCATAAACATAGCCACCCATTCTATTTGGTGATTGACTGAAGAATCTGTTCTTTGTTCCAATGACAGAGGAAAATCTGGCTATATTGGATTCATTAGATCATCATTAACCTGGCCTGTGAGTAGAACTGTATATATTCTGTGTTTTTCAGATTAATTAAAAGACCTTCGGGTGTTACTTTGAATATATACAATTATTATCACCCTCTCCAATCTTGTAGCTCAATGCCTGATAAGATGTAACTTTATGGTGCTGTTATTTTTATATATCCCCCAAGAAGTTATATCCTCCTTGAATACAGCATCTGTGACAATAACCTCCCAACCATTTAGTTTGAGCCTTCTACAGCATTGGGGCTTGATGCCTAAGGACTGGATGAATTAATGGCAGGTACTTAAAATGGTGACTGTTGAAAAACAGGAGGATGCCTAGAAACAGGCATTTTAGGGCTTTATGTTTCCAAGGAAACCTCTAAAGCCTTACTCTATTCAAAACAGAACTTGAATGCCATGCTTACTAGCACAGGCCCCAGTGACAGGAAAGTGCATATGTTTGGAGTTGAGAAGAGGAAAGCAGGAAAGAGGAAAGAGGAAAGTGATTAGGAGGTGCCCTGAACAGAAAATCTTGATTGGAATCTACTAACTAAAGATTAAGTCATGCAAAGGAAAAAATTCATGTCAGTTTCAGCAGCATCCAGGAAGTTTCCAGTGTATATTCTTAGAGACATTTGTCACTTACGTCATTTCAGATAACTTTATAATCAAGATAATAACTTTCGTATGTTAGTATTTTCAAAGCAGCTTTAAGTTTATTGATTTTCTCAGTTATTGGATGATTAAGATCATTTTTTTAGGGATTTCATGAAAATTAATCTAAGCCATATACCATAGTGTCAGCAGCTGGAATCCATAATGCAATGTTCTTCTGTTTGCTAGTTATCTTTGTTGAATAACTCCATAAGAATATAACTGCTATAAAATCCCAGTTCAAAGATTCTTTCACTTATCACAATTTATAATTACTTTAGTTGAATCTTTTGTTTTCTTGATTTCTTCTATAGGTCTTTATAAAGAGTTCAGAGCCATGAGGTCAGGAACCATGATTGCCTTCCTTCTGCATCCCCAACATCCGAGATAATAATGTCCACAGAGCACTAGCTTTACTAGCAATTTGTTGCATTAGTGGATTGATGAACAAGAGCTATCTAAGTCAGCTGGTTTGATTTCAACCAAGAAATTTCTCCATTTGCCTTGAGATTCAGCCTCACAGGACTTGATCATTCTAAGGACCAGAAGGCTAGGAAAAATTACCTACATGGCTTGACATGAAACAGAAAGAGCTATAAAACTCAGCCACAATGATTTATTAATGTTCTAAACTGTAATGTATAACTCTGGTACAAGTGTTTAATCTTCCTAAATGTAAATATTTTGTTTTCACTTAATTATTACACTTGATTGATGCATCTTCTTATATTCTAAGTGGCGGAGAGACCGTGAGAATGTTGAAGACTGACCGTTGAGTAAGAATGCTGATGGCAGTAGAAGAGGGAGCAATACTGCCATATCTGGTGTTTAAAGGGAAACGTCGTATTTAATTCCTGGGGAAGCAACCAGTCAGAGATGAGGAGAAAACTCTTTGGAAGTTCTTCAGTTTGCTTTTTCCTTAGTGAAGCTCAAATTTTATCATAGTAGATAAGGACTTCTGATGATTTGTGCAGTGTGAGTATGTTACAAATGATACATTACTATATGGAGAGGGGCACACACATTTTTAAACAGGTCATAATGTAATAGCATTTTCTAAAGAAATGGTTCTCGAAAAGGAAAGCGTTTGCAGTTTGCTAAGTAAACCATAGTGTCTTCCCTGAGGATATCCAAGAAGAGGAGGGAGAGAAAGAGAGAAAGAAATGACCCAGTAAAGAATCCTTGTAAATATGCTAATTGTACCTCCTGATGGTTTTTACTAGCAGAAAGATAATGAGACTCTTTTCTGTGGCATCCTTTTTGCAGGATATGTCTAGTCTGCGTAGGTTGCTTCCAGCAACCTAGTGAATGAGGAACTCGTGGGTTTGTGGGATGTGGCCCAGTGGAAGATGTTAGGTCAACGGTATAGTTACGGAAGAAACAAAGCAAGTTGTTTCGTAACCACAATACTTCCTTGTGGAAGCGATGGCCTACGTGCATCACTTAGAAACCTCACACATTAAATCCAGACCAGGCCACATCCTCGTGTGGCACAGGATGTGAGGAGCTGCACTAGCGATCTCAGATATTTTTGTGAATTGCCTTTTTGTTTTTTTTTTTTGAGACGGAGTCTCATTCTGTCACCAGGCTGGAGTGCAGTGGCGCAATCTTGGCTCACTGCAACCTCCGACCCCCTGGTTCAAGCGATTCTCCTGCCTCAGCCTCCTGAATAGCTGGGACGACAGGCATGTGCCACCATGCCCAGCTGATTTTTGTATTTTTTTAGTAGAGACAGGGTTTCACCATGTTGGCCAGGATGGTCTCAATCTCTTGACCTCGTGATCTGCCCACCTGAGCCTCCCAAAGTGCTGGAATTACAGGCGTGAGCCACCACGCCTTGCCTGTGAATTTCATTTATTGCCACCTGCATCTTTTGAATTATTAGCAAAGCTGGACACTTGGTAAGATCTCTTTGTGAGTCTGATTTGGCAGTCTGGCTCTTTGTGTTGTCTGAGCTCTGAAAATGATTTTAAATGAATTAATAGGCATTTTTCCGGATAAGACATAGATTTTGGTAGAAAGTAAATGTAATATTTCCTCCACAAGGTAAACTGTAAGTACTCATTGCAAGGAGCATTGGGACATCAGTAATTCCCTTGTTTTATTCAAAATGTCTAAAGTTTCTCTCATTAAAAAATGTACTCAGAGAAACTGTCTTATGGGATTCAAGTTGAGTTATCAAGACAAACAGGGTGCAGAAACGAAGGGAATTTAAAATGAGTTGCTATTTTTACATTGAACATAATTTCTTTTTATAAAATAATTTTATGTCTATTAGTAACAAGCTGGATCTAATCAGATAGGAAGGTTTATGTATGGGAGGAGAGACTGAATTGTCCTTAGGAATAGTAAGTGGGTGTAAATGTCAAAGAAAAACAATAATAATTTATACTTTCTCTTTAAGCCTTCATGAACAGCTTATTATATAAAAAGCAATACATAAGGTAATAAAATATACCTTACTACCTTGAGAGATTGAACTGGAAACTAAGAAGAATTTCTTTCTAGAAGGAAATTTAAAGAAAAAGGATAGCATTGTTCTTCAGAATAACTTGAATCAAATGCCCATGGCTGCTAGAAGTAAATTTTTACTTATTTATTTACGTACTTATTTTTTGAGACAGGGTCTCACTCTGCTACCCAGACTGGAGTACAGTGGTGCGATCTCGGCTCACTGCAATCTCTGCCTCCTGGGCTCAAGTGATCCTTTCACCTCAGCACCCTAAGTAGCTGGGACCACAGGTGTACACCACCATGCCCAGATAATTTTTGTATTTTCATTTTTTGGAGAGATGGGGTTTCACAATGTTGCCCAGGCTGGTCTCCAGCTCGTGAGCTCAAACTATCTGCCTGCCTCAGCCTCCCAAAGTGCTGTGATATTATAGTCCTGAGCCACCATGTCCAGCCATAAGGATATTTAACCAACTTACTGAAAAGCACATTCAAGGATCCTTACTATGTCATCTCCCTCTAACCCAACTCTCCCAGCTGAACTAGCTCTGGCCAGGATATTTGGCTCTTGCTTGATGTTCAGGGCATCAGAAACTAAACTAGAGCTTAGAGGAGAGAAAGCAGTAGGAATGCCCTCTCCTTGCCTGGCATGAAACCTGCCACGAACTTCTTGGCACTAAAGAAAAGAGAGTAACATTATCAGTAATCTTTTCAGAGATAAATTTTCAGTGAGATAAGTAAAATAGTGATCAGACATCCCAATTTTTCAAGAAATACACTTTTAGCTGATGTTAGGAGAATTACATTTCATTACAACTATATTGTGCCTTTGTTTCAATTTTGTAATTAAATCACTGAATCTTCACAGCGAGGTGTTTCCTGAAATCTTATGCAGAAGAATTTTGCTTCTTGTATATGTTTGATTCATTTTCTGTTTTACTTGTCATATTCTAAGAGATTATGAAAGACATATATAAATTCTCTTTTTTCTTTAATTACAGTTTTTCTCTTTCCTAATTATTTGAAGCAAATATACCTTTCTAGAGTTACAGGTTTTTCAGTGAACCTTCCTAATAAAGTGCTACATATGTACTTCAAGAATAGATAGCTAAAGACAATAATCATTTTTTATCTATTTAATCAAGATGGCAACTCACTGTCTTGTTTCTTATCAAAGAATTGCATTTGCCATATGTTCATAACTTGGCTTTTGATTGTTTACAATATGTGACTGAACTTAGCTCTTAGTCCATCAGGTATAATTATTAAGATCCAGGCTAAGATTTTTATCTGAAGCTCTAAGGAAAATAATTATGGAAGAGAGCCAGTTAAGAGAAAAATAAGAGTAGAAAATTTAAATTTGATTCCATTCAAAGAAAGAACAAAAACTATAATGCATGATTATCTTGTGCCAAGTTAGTTTTCTGTTTTATTTGCATGGAGGGAGGTCAAAATTAAGGTGCAAGTCAGACCTACAAGACTTCAAGTGAATCCTCCTATGACAGGCCATGAAACACTCATAGGTCTGAAATGACTTGGAAGAGCTACAGAGAAGGCTTTGGAACTCTAAACAACATCAGCATGCAGATTTCCTTCTGCCTGGAATTTTGTTTCTTTGAATACTTTAAGGAAATGACTTATTCAGAAAAAAAGCATTTTTTAAAATGGAAGAAAATAGTAACAAAGGAAGACAAAAATAGTGCAATCTCTCAGAAAATATCAGTCCAGCAAAAAGTTAGGAGTGGAAGAACAAAGAACTATTTAGGCAGAGGATTGCTGCCTGCCTGTCCCAAAGCAGGTACCATAATTACAAGTCCCTTGGCAGTCAGTTTGCAGCAGGTAAGCGGAAGGTATCCTCGTGTCCCCTTGCTTGTGTCCATTCTAAAATATTAAAAACAGGTAGGGTGACATCATTCCATAGGTCTCTAAGTTAATTTGTACATTTTTTCAGAAGTTATTCAACCAGGGGTTTAATAACTTGTTTTCATGCCACAACTATCTGACTGTTTAAATAATCATCTTCCTCCAAGTCTAACAGACAGGCTCATTTAAATATTCCGGAACTGTAATATTCTCTAGTTAACTCTGATGAAGACACTAAAGGAAGGATGCCAAAGAGACTTGGATCCAGAATACAATTCTGATGAAGAGCTTATTTCTTTGGAGCAATAAAAACTCGAGATTTGATGGAATTTTCCTGAAAAGTTAATTTCTAGAAAATGGTTTCCTGCCTATAGTTATAATACTGATGTTTTAGAGAAGGGAGTTCCTTCTAGAAGCATCTTTCATTTTTTTTGATATTGAAAGAACTTTGGATTATTCAAAAGAGTATTTTTTTCTTAAAAGTTGCCCTTCAGGATTACTTTTTAATAGTGATTAATTCACTTACTTCTCACCATTTTTCAGTGTCCTTAGACCATGATTAACTTTGACACTGTAACAAAACATCAGCTCTCCTAGTCCTTGTCATGCAAGAATATCGGCTGCACAGTGACAAGTGACTTTCTGCTACTTTCTGTGTGACTTTAGTCAAGACTCTTATGCAAATGCAATCATTGATACATTGCTGTTAACTGGTTATTACATTGCAAATACCAAATAGTAACCCTACAAGATTGCTATCACTTCTTTATTGAAAGTTTTTCCTTTATTAATGGGAAAAATGTATTTGTTAGCATGGGTAAAACTACCAAAAGAATTCCATATGCTTAGTCAGGATTGCCTTTTATCAAGCTTGATATTTTAGAAATATCAGCAAGCACACCTGTATCTGAAAATTATATTTCAAAACAAAATTCTTGATCTAGAGAACAACCACGTTTGAAATAGGATTTCACTTTTGGGTGTCATTTTTATGAAGTTAATATTGTCCCAGGTAATACCATGCTGTCAGAGGCTGTGTTTACTTAGCTGTCCCCAAAACAGTAGAGAAGTTAAAAAGAAAAAAAAAATACTGTGAAATGAGTCTCCAGTGACTAACAAGTCTCCTTCCAGAGAATGAATTATAAAACTTCATCAAGTCCACCAAATCTGCTTCCCGCAAACTCTATATATAAGCCACTCTAACCAGGACTTGTGACATAATTTGCAGGGTCAAGTGAAAAATGAAAATGTGAAGCTCTTTGTTTAAAAAGTTTTAGAAATTTCAAGATGGTAACAGCACATCACTAAAGCAATTGTGGAATCTTCCTAAGCACAGAAACCAGTGCAGACTGGTTGGCCACGGAGCTGGCCCTGGTTTTAACTGTAATACTACTGTTTGCTATTATTATTATTAATTATTTTGAAACAGGCTCCCTCTCTGTCTCTCTCTGTCACCCAGGTTGGAGTGCAGTGGTGCCATCTTGGCTCTCTGCAACCTCTGTCTACAGGGTTCAAGCTATTCTCCTGCCTCTGCCTGCCAAGTAGCTGAGACTACAGGCGTGTGCAGCCACGCCCAGCTAACTTTTGTATTTTTTAGTAGGGATGGGTTTCACCATATTAGGCGGGCTGGTCTCAAACTCCTGGCTTCAAGCGATCCGCCCGCTCAGCCTCCCAAAGTTCTGGGTTTACAGGTGTGAGCCACTGCGCCTGGCTGCTATTAAATTAATGCTGGTGGATCTTTTGAAAACAAAACCAAACGCTAACAGTAAGCATTTGAAATGTGGCAAATTATTTAGGAATATGCCTTTTTGTTTTTGTTCTTCAAATCTACCTCATGTCTGACACACCTACGGAGATGAAGCCTAGGAAGATCAGTGCCTCAAGTCACTATACTAACGTCTCCCTGACACTTCTCATCACTCATAAATGTAAGCTATCACCATCCAGTCAATCAGGGTTAATTAATTTTTCTGCCTGAGGTCACAACTCCCCCATACTTCTCATTTTTCATCCCATTGACTCCATGCATAGGCATCTATTTAGAGTTTACAACCTTGAATTTTATGTAAAGATCTCAGGGAACACATAAATGGATAGATGATTGTAATTGATGTTAACTTATTACCTTTTGTTGTCTTTCTGTGTTTATGCCTAAACAATATTTTGATTTTTTAAACTTTATTATGAAAATTTCGGGGCCGGGCGCGGTGGCTTAAGCCTGTAATCCCAGCACTTTGGGAGGCCGAGGCGGGTGGATCACGAGGTCAAGAGATCGAGACCATCCTGGTCAACACGGTGAAACTCCATCTCTACTAAAAATACAAAAAATTAGCTGGGCATGGTGGCGCGTGCCTGTAATCCCAGCTACTGAGGAGGCTGAGGCAGGAGAATTGCCTG
>NW_022436996.1:10459381-10463068 GCF_009761245.1 Sapajus apella
TGACCATTATTTATTTTGTCATTTTTATTTATTCCCATCTATTCTCCCTGATCCCATTTTATTTTGACTGGGATGCTTTCAACAAAATTTCAAATATCAAGTCATTTACCCAAATTCTTCAATATGAATTAAAAACATTTTTTATGTCATATAATGCATTATTTCTTCTACTAAAATTAGTTTAAAAAAACCATATTGTCATCTAATACATAGCTCATATTCAAACTTCCCCTAATGTCTAAACAATGTTTTTTTTAATGGTTTGTTTGAATCAGGATCCAAAAATGTTTCCCACATTGCATTAGTTTTTACATATCCCTTGTTTCTTTTAAGCAGTAACAGCACCATACCTTTACCTTTTAATTTGTTTTAAAAAGTTTGTTTCACTATAAAGTTACAAAATGATGCTTTTCTATTTCTACCATTTCTCCTGTTTGGAAAACTTCACTGATATCTTATATTCATTGGGTTAGTCTGAGGAACAAGTCCTGCTAAAAGGGAAGAACACTTGCTTACTTTTCCATGTAACTATCAAGTTTAAGATGATGAATTGGTGCCTTAGCAAGCAGCTTCCAATAGTGTCTAGTACATTCTGTTTTGTTTCTCCAAACTTTTAAAAACTTTTTTGAGTGTTACTATGAAATCATGGAGCCATAATTTGTTATGATTAGTTGCAGCCATTATTTATTTAATTATTATTTTTTTATTTGAGATGGAGTCTCGTTCTATCGCCTAGGCTGGAGTGCAGGGGCACGATCTTGGCTCACTGCAACCTCCTCCTCCTGGGTTCAAGCGATTCTCCAGCCTCAGCCTCCTGAGTAGCTGGGATTACAGGCACGTGATACCACGCCCTGCTAATTTTTTGTGCTGGGATTACAGGAGTGAGCCACTCCTGTAATAGTGCCCGGCCCCGCTATTCTTTCTGATGTTCAGTTTGTCTCATCCTTTGTCTGCAGGAGCATCTTTAATCTGGCTTCTAAGTTTTGTTTGTTTGTTTGTTTTTAGATGACACCATTAGTCTTAGTATTTAGAACTCAAATGAGGGCTGCAGTGGTGCTCATGGCTGCCGGGGTGCCGATGCTTCCAGGCAATGGACACAGCTTAAAAGTGAGGAACAAAAGCCTGAGTTCACACTGATGTTATGTTTCCTCTCTGTTTAAAAGTTTGCTTTTTGAATACATTCTAATCCACTTCATTACTTTTCGACCTTAGATTTCCCTCACAGTTAATTACTGAGCAGTAAAGCC
The DNA here is from genome assembly GCF_009761245.1 of Sapajus apella. NCBI lineage: Eukaryota > Metazoa > Chordata > Mammalia > Primates > Cebidae > Sapajus > Sapajus apella. Next base: position 10,460,629 of record NW_022436996.1, read on the forward strand.
ACTTCTCTTTTGACTCCTAATTCACCCTTTAGTTTATACCAAAGTTGTGCTTCTCTTTGTCACTCAGTTTTCAGGTTGTCAATTCCCTACATTCCATGCAGTGAGTTGTGTGTTTTTCATCTCTTTTGCAAAGTCCTGAATGAATGTCAGGAAGAGGCTTCTTTCGTCCCCATTACTGAATTATTTTTAGTGCTTTTCAATCTGTTTTGTCTTTAAGATAATCTAAATTTTTTCCAAATTTCTTTGATTTCTGCGTCATAAGTACATAGACATGGCGATTAACTCATCAACATTTCTAGTTCTAATTATTCTTATGGTGCATTTACATAATTTATTTTAATTGCATCCATCATAATCAATTTAGTCTGCATATAATTTTTAGTACAGGTGATTTAGTCTGCATATAATTTTTAGTACAGGGGAATGCCTCCACAATTATTCAGGTTATTAACAGTCGTTGCTTCAGAACTGAGATAGATTCTATGTGTCTGGGGCCTCAGAAAGAGAGTATTTCACACAAACTAATTCAGCTGCATGGGAATTAGACCCTGTGCCTAGTGACAGGTAGAGTCTCAGAATTAGTTTCAGTCTATTAGAAAAGCTACCCAAGAAGAATTCCAAGGAGTTTGCCCTTGTCTTACCTGATTATGCCAGTCTCCTTCTCTGATGGGTAATCAGCTTTTAAATTCAGTTCAAAATAGAAATAAATTAAAGACTAGGTTCCAATCTCAGAAGAGAAAGAAACTCTACATATCATGGATTATGTTTCCAGAGAACAAGAACATTCTGATGCTTCAAGATTGATACATAACAGAGTGGAAAATATGATCACCTTTATTCAGTAAACACTACATTTATCTTAGTAGCTAAAAGAGAAATTGGTCCATTTGAATCAAGCCTGGACAGCAGGATATGAATACAGTGAATTCTGCTCTGTAGAAACTGGAAAGAGGTTTTCCTTTTTCTGTTATTCCATGCCATGCCCTCTAACTGTTTTCCATGACACAAACACACCAGTATAGCAAAATACTATTCAAAATAATGTAGCATTTAAACCCTTTAAATTAGGAGGAAAATTCTGGCAAATAGTTTGATCCCAGGAAATGTAACATTTACGAAGGCATGGCTCATTACGCCATGATCACATCTGGAATTGGACTGCTATGAAAACTGACCTCAGCTACCAATTTAATTACAAAGCAGCCTGCCACAACTTCAAATATCTGCTTTTCAAAACCCAGGTGGACGCTGAGAGCTCATTTTTCCACCTCTGATTTTCTAGAGCTTCCAAATGAATTGTCTGCCTCATGCAATTATCAGAGGCCCCTTCCTGTACACACACAGGAGCTCACCCTATTGACCAGGCTCCCAGCTGAATGAATGACGGTTCCATTTTCATGAAAGAAATAGGAAAGTGACCAAACACTGCCTGTCACTATTAAACTCGTTTGTCTGTCATTATAACTTCTAATGGAAGTGCTTTATCTTAGTCTTTCAGATCCTCTATAATCTGCAGAGAAAAAAAAGGGTTCAGGGAAAATACCTTGAAGGTTACCCTTCAGAAAAAAGTGTGGCCCCAAACAGGTTTTCTTGAGCAGAACAAATTACTGTACATTTTGAACATATCCTTTGTTATGTGAGTCAGTAGGTTCCTGTTGTTCAATTAAAAAGGAAGTCAGTTACGTATCTGTACAATCTGAAACCAATTGTAGAGAATGTCTTCTGGTGTTCATTAGACTCATCGGTTAGATGAGTAATTTTATATTTTCTCACATGCTCCACAGTAGTCACTGTGACCTTCATTATGCAGCAATAACGTAGTATGTCAGGAACTGGGGATGATGTGTTGCTAATCAGAAGAGCCTGTGTGGAGATTCCAGATCTATTGCCTCTGACTGTGGATTTGCATATGTACTTAACCTCTCTGGCCTTGATTTTTTCCTACAAGTAAATGGGAATAATGTCATTCCAGCAGTCAAGTGTGAGGATTAAATGAGGCAATACAGGTAACCCCCAAGCATAGTGACTAGTATAATGTAGGCACTTAAGAGGATGTAGTTTTCTTGGTATTTCCGTAGTAAAATAAGGAAAGGAAAAATCATTAGAGAAATATCTAAGTTCGGGCCTGTGATTATCATAGGCTCTATATATTTTTGGTGTCATCATTCAAATTTATTAAAGAATCAACACATACTCAGCTATTGTTCAGGATAAAATGTACAGCTCATGTTTGCACACATTTCACTCCCTTTTATTCTGGCTCTTGATCTTGGAGCCACTCATGATTCAAATTCAAGAGTTATAGCAATAAAAGCTAAGTAACTTATGGTATATTTATCTGAAACTTTATGAAACCTATTTATATCTTGAGCTTGAACAAACTTTCCAGATCATAAATTCCTATAATCTTAAAGACTAATTTTCCTCTTTCTTTCTCTTT
>NW_022436996.1:10463168-10590242 GCF_009761245.1 Sapajus apella
CTCTCTTTCTCTTTCTTTCCTTTCTCTCTCTCTTTCTCTTTCTTTCTTTCTCTCCCTTTCTTTTCTTCCTTTCTCTTTCTTTCTTTCTTTCTTCCTTCCTTCCTCTCTTTTTCTTTCTTTCTTTTCTTTTCTTTTTTCTTTTCTTTTCCTTCCTTCCTTCCCTTCCCTTCCCTTTCCTTCCTTCCTTCCTTCCTTCCTTCCTTCCTTCCTTCCTTCCTTCCTTCTCTCTCTCTCTCTTTCTTTCTTTCCCTCTCTTTCTTTTCTTCCTCCCTTTCTTTCTTTCTTTCTTTCTTTCTTTCTTTCTTTCTTTCTTTCTTTCTTTCTTTCTTTCTTTCTTTCTTTCTTCCTTTCTTTCTCTTTTCTTTTCTTTCTTTCTCTTTCTCTCTCTCTCTCTCTCTCTCTCTCTCTCTCTCTCTCTCTCTCTCCCTCCCCCCCCTCCCTCTCCCTCCCTCCCTCCCTCCCTTCCTTCCTTTCCTTCCTTCCTTCCTTTCTTTGGTAAATTTATACTTTGAAGATTTCAAGTCAACCTCCTAACTCCTCCACTTATCTCTGAATAAATACTTAGTCCAAGGCTAGTATTTTGAAATTTGGTTAAAACCACCTACTAGCAACTACATAAATAAACAAGTATATCAGTTTTCAGATCATTTCATCATGTTCTTAAAGGTACAGAAGCTTTCAGATAATTATTTTATAATTGGAATTAAAAAGAAAACAAAAGACAGGATCTGAGAGAGCATGAGGTTTGCCCAAAGTCACACATCTAACTGTGGCAGAACTTCTAGCCTTTTTCTTCACAGCCTGGAATTTTCTAATTGTTGTAGTCTAAGCTCATTGCTGGTTCCTTTTGCCCAGGATCATCTTATCTGATAGCAGGCATTTGATATATGTACAAGAATTAGTATACCTTGTTCTCATGCTATCTTGAAGCAATCTGGCTACATGGCTTTGGGAAAGTCACCTGTGAAGTACAGACCTTTCCAAAGAAGTTCTTACATAATTTGATTTTTTTTTTAAAAAAAGTAAATTGAATTGCTAACTTTTTAATGATCATGCAGTAATACGTATAGAGAAAATTCAAGCAACAGAGAAAAAATATAAAGAGGAAAGCAAAAATCGCCCAATGTTCTCCAAACAAGAAATATTCCAATGCATATTTTGATTAATGTTATTCTAGATCTTTATGCAGATAAACACATAAATAATTTTATATAAATGTGATATTCTTACCCATGCTTTTTAATAGCTTGTTCACATCAACAATTTTTCCATTTAATAAAAATTATAAAAATTTTAACATTAGAACTTGGTAGGCTTTTTCTATGTAAAATTCAACTTAATGCTCAAAATAAATTTTACAGAACCGAGTCACAGACAAGATATTTGTGCAAGGGCACAAGGTTAGTATTTGGTGGGACTGAGGTGGAACAAGATTTTAATGCAGCCAATTTCAGCTCAAGACATTCCTTTATAATGGCTGTATTGCATCTGCTGAATGAATATCTAGGATTTATTTTAAATAAACACAGATGGGTAATGAAATAGCATTAATATTTCTGATATTATAAAGAGCTCATTGATAAATATCAAATATATTTGCATGTATTTATTTGATCAAACATCCCCTTCGATATAATTCCAAATATATAATTTTTGGGTTATGATGGGGGGATGGATGCAGCAAACCACCATGGCGTGTATACCTATGTAACAATCCTGCACGATCTGAACTTAAAATATAATAATAAAATAAATAAAAGAAAATCACATCCTGAAAAATTATTGATGAAACTGTAAAAGTTCTCTTGAAACAAAAGTACATGTCTTCAATTTTGATATACATTGCCAGATTAAATACTATGATTTTATAGAATAGTCATTTCTCTACATCCTTGACAACAATCGTTATTGATATTAAAATAAACAGAGATTTACTTCATTAACACAGACTCTTTTGGCTTTGTAATGCAGAATTAAAAACATATACTTGCTATGACCCATTCTTTAAAATTTAATAAATGCTTATTAAGTGATCTTAAAAGTAGATATCATGGGGGAAACAAGAATGCTTGCTTCATAAATCTCAGAATATAATACCTGAAAAATCATCATTTTGGGGAACTAGTAAGGAGCATTGCACAAATTGCTAGTAAAAATAGTAATATTATGGATAGAAATGCTACACATACATCAAAAGCTTTTATATGTTCATATCTATGACTCAGTAATTTAACTAGTTGGATTCAGTTTTCAGAAAATGACAAGAGATGTGCTCTCAAAATATTTATCTTAATATTAGCTATGAAAGTAAAAATGGGAAACTTAAATATGTAAAATAGACATTGATTCGGACTATGACACATCCATTAGATGAGCTGTTATTTAGCCATTAAAACTTCTGTAACTTTCGTAGACTAATCTTATACCAAAATGTTCTCAATATTTTAAATAAAAATGCAGAATAGATACTGAATAATTCTGATTCATAAACACATATTTGTATAACGTGCAAGAAAAATTTGCCCAACATTTACAGTGGTTATTACATATTTTTATTTTATACTTTTGACTTTTATCGTCCTTTCCCCCCAAACATAGTATAACCGATTGCATTTCTTTTACTCAGAAACAAAAAAAACTACTTCATATTTCACCTTTGTCCAATCATTGATACAGCTCTCAGAACCTAAAAGGTTCCCCTTAACTCTCATTCATTGCCAGTCCTATGCACCGCGTAGATGACTTATATCTTAAGATCCCTACATGCGGATCTGTAGGAAATGTTTCTTCTGGGTCCTCTTCCTTTTGTTTTAGTCTGCCCAATACCTTTCCTTATTCCACCTAATTCTAGTAGAGCTCCTCATCAGGTGAGCCTGCCTGCCATGGCACAGAATATCCCATCTTGTAGACACACTATTTAGTCCAGGAAATGGCATGGGACCCAAGATGGGCTCATCAGAGCCCTTTGAGTGTAGAGAAATTTGGGATCAGGAGCCCTGAGTTTGAGGGAGGCATGCTGGTAACATGCTTGCACATGAATGTAGCATATAGACAAGAAAGACAGGGAGAGCTGAGGTGCAGGGAGAGAAACATGCTCCTAATGCCATCTTGTGAATCCCTGAATACACCCGTGCCTGAAACTAGTGCCAGGCTAAATAAAGGCTCCTTAATTTTGTGGACCCTAAAATTTCTTTTTTCTTTAAGAAAGTTTGAGTTACAGTTCTGTCACTTATCATTAAGAGCACCAATAAAGGGTCCAATCAAAGGGCGTACATTGGAATTACCTTTCAATTCTCATATGGTATGCAGCACCCTTTTCATCCATCATATCTTAGTGTGCATGATCAGAAAAAAAAAAGAAAACAGTTTTAACTCATGTTCAGTAAGTTTCTCACATGCCCCTTTACCTTGCAGTGACTTAGACTCAATTTTGTATATCTTTACTTTAAAAAGCTGCTAATGTACAACTTAACCCATGAATCTTTCTTAAACATAGAGTTCAAAGTTCTGACTGGTTTTTCTTAGCTTGTTGTCAAGGTCATTTGCATTTATATCTCCATCCTTCCCACATACCCTGATGCAATCTGCAAGATAAATGAGAGTGTTCTTTTCTATCTTGCAAATCATTAGATCTGATTATGGCTCTTGAACGGAAAAGCATTCAGCACGGGAGCACGCTAGGCGAGTGACTGACTGCTTACACCTTACTTGCTGTTCTTCCATTTTAGGAATGCATTGGCAAGTCCAGGGTCACACAGTTCAAGATAAACTTCATCTCAACATGGGCAGGACGGCTCAACACCATAATTAACTGCTCTCAAGGAAATCTCCTTAAAGCCACTGAAGATTTTCAGTTGTCCCAGACTGATTAGAAAAGGGTCCCAATATTGTAATTAAGTTGTCAATCACATAAGAAATAAATTTGTATGGAGACAAATGCTGATGAGGATGTGGGCAAAGGGAAATGATCAAATGCTGTTGGTGGGAATGTAAAGTAGTACAGCCATTATGGAAAACAGAATGGAAGTTTCTCAAAAAACTAAAAATACAACTAATATGATCCAGCGATCTCACTGCTGGGTATACATGCAAAAGAAAGGAAATCAGTATATTGAAGAGATACCTGTGCTCCCACATTTATTGCAGCGCTGTTCACAATAGCAAAGATGGAGCCACCTGTGTCCATCACTGGATGAACTGACAAAAAAATGTAACATATATACACAAGAGAATATCATTCAGCCATAAAAAAGAATAGAGATACAATTTTGTAAGAAGACTCTGGAGTACGTATGGGGTAGAGTTGATTCAATTTGGGATCCCAAAAACATCTTTGGTTTCAAATACAAAAAGAAAAAAGAAAGATAAAAAATGCAGAGGAGATGCCAGTCTGATGTGATGGAGAGTGGAAAGAAAGGACTGATCAGAAAAATCATCAAAACTAAGACAAGGAGGAAGATTCCTAGATGTGCTAATCAAGATAAAGAAATTCATCTCAGAGGAACTGAGGAGGATTTTGTATTTCTGACAAAGACAAGAGGAAGTTGGTGAATTCCTGTGAATAGAATAAATAGGATGCTGTATTATTGAGTTTAACCTGGAAGTAAATAGGATATTTGCAACCAAAAGCCAAATGTGACCCTCTGCTGTAGAACATACAATACCATTTCTCCACAGCTCCACTCGCATACCTTTATATCTCAGCTAGGGCCTGAGGCTGAAGCTAAAGTGAACTGGCAAAAAAAAAAAAAAAATAATAAGAGAGAGAGAGAGAAAGAGAGAGAGAGAGGATCCGTGGCCCTAAAGCCTAGGGTATCATTAACTAGAAAGAAAATAAAATAGTGAAGGCTTCGAAGATCATCTTAGCATGTTATTCTCAGAGAGAGTATGGTAAAACTTCACATTTCATACATCTGGTCTATAAACAGTTTTTAAAACTGAGCTTTCTCATCCTTACTAGAAGGTGTGTATTTTAAGGCAGTAGTTAGGGTTGGGGTGGTAACCACAGCAGTGATGGGAAAAAAACAATTGGTCCCATTGGTGTCAATGAGAACTCCTACTTTATTCTTTTCTTTGTTGGCCAAGAAAGCTTCCCCAGGGAAGCAGCATAGGATAACTAGGAAAACCCTGTAGTTGGGGCAAGCAGAGGAACTGGGAGCAGGTTTTTGTGTTCTGATGGGGTGGAAGGGAGAAAGGTAACAGGCAGGAAAGATTTTGTTCATCACAACTTATGAGTATCTCGTCCTTGTCCCAGCGGAAGACGTGTGAGACTGGCTTGCCCAACTGTGCTCCATCTGTGTGATTCATTCATTCCTTCAGTAACATTTATGGACAGACTGTCATAGAAGAGGCACAAGAAATAAAAAGCTGAGTTTTGCTGCTTGATTTTCCCCTGTGTTCAAGCCCAGCGTCAGTTTCAGCTGTTGGTAAATTTGGTGTCTTTCATGCAGTGTAGCAAACAGATTGGGGATCAGTGAGTTTTTCTAGCAATTTCAGATCCCCTTTGCTTTATCCCAAGTTTTAATCATTGCCATGACTACAGACTTGCAGGGAGTTTATTTTCCCACAGAAGGGTGCAGATAAAGGTAAGATATGCAAGATACACACTTCATCAACGCTATTTACACACAGAACCTGCACATTTGACCCTGTGTGCTTTTATTCTCTATCCCCAGAGAATGGACATGATTTCTTTGTTGTGGTTTTCTTTGTGTTAAATGATTTATATAGATTACTCCCCATGAAAAAGAAGTTCATTGAACATATTATTCTTATCTACAGATCTCTAGCTATAGATTTAAAAGATCCTTGTACTTGGAAACAATAAAAGTGATAATGTTCAAAATGAAAAGGATCTTAATAATCTCAGTTTAGTAGAAAAGAATGACAGTGCTGATAAAAACTCCTGAATTGATTCATTGCATGCCCCTGACCTCGTTTACATCAAAGATGTCCTCTAACTATGCAGACAAGTTTTAGTTTAACTAGTAGAGAAAGAGAATTTTTAAAAAAATCTTTTTACCAAGTAATGATGACTTCATTATAGTTACATTTCTCCATAGTTATAAAGAAATATACTCTGGCTATCTGAAATTAAGAACTGAATGGAAATCATGTTACAGTTTCATGTTAAGACATCTTGTAATTGGAATCAAGCAACATGCACTATGGGATTTCAAGAAAAAGAGAATTCAGTGTTCTGTTAAAGATGCTTATGATTGGGGTTGGTTGATGGGTGACAGGGATGTGTGGGTTCAAGTTTTCTCTCTTAACATATTCAAAATTGTGTCTAATCAATATGTTGATCATGAAGTCCACATTTTAACATCAATATTCTTTGATATTATGCTACATACTTGAACTGGAGAGGAAGATTGCCTTCCCTGAAATGGTAAAAATCTATCAGGCTGAGCTTTTAGCTGGAAGCCAGTGATGAAAATGACAGTGCCTTATCCTTGTAGAGCTCTTTTATGTCTTAAAACAACTTTATAAGCATCATTAGGCTTCATTCGATTCAGTCACAGAGAGGCAGAATGACTTGAGAATTGATTTGCCTAAACTCCAATTTCACTGTAGCAGGAAGATTAGAACCCAAACAACCTGATTCTTAGTCCAGGATCTTTGAGTTAGAGTACTGACATAATATTCTTCTTTTTTTTTCTTTTGGAAATGCTTTTATGTTAACTTATATATGATATGGTTCACCTAAAAACTTGAACTAGGTGTCCCTTGAGTTTTTACTTTTCTGGCTCTTTGGTTAGCTAGTGTTATGAACAGAATTGTGTCCCCCCAAAAATTCACACGTTAAAGCCCTAACCCCCAATTTGGAGGTTTGTATTTGGAGATGGGCCTTTAAGAAGGTAATTACAGTTAAATGAGGTTGGGGAGGGGGGATCCCTGATCCGATACTACTGGTGTCCTTAGAAGAGAAAGAGAGCTCTCTCTCTGCAAGTGTGCACAGAGGAAAGGCCATATGAGGAACAGCAAGGAGGCAGCCATCTGCAAGACAGGAAGAGAGCCCTCACCAGAAAACAACTTTGAGGGTACTTTGATCCTGGATTTCTAGCCTCTAGAACTGTGACAAAATAAATTTCTGTTGTTTATGCCATCCAATCTGTGTTATTTTGTTATGGGAGTCCTTGCAAACTAATACAGATAATGTTTTCTCAGGGCAAGAACTAAACTTGTCCTCTGACATACTGAACCATTAGTTCAGTCTAGCAAAGCATGAAGGAGAGCACCACATATTTGTTAAAGAAATGAACCACTGGCATATAAAGTTGAATAATGGTACTATTTCTGTAAGTTTAGGTTGTGTTTATCAACAAATAGATGGTTTATGGCCAGGTCAATTGAAAAGTTGATATTTAATAATAATACCAGGCATTCTGCTTATTGAATTAATTTTAAATTTTCTTTAGTTTGTAAAAAGGGCAGATGGCCAATATGCCTGTTATTTTAGTTGATATTGTCTACCTAGAAATACACCATACCCACTGAAGTTCTTGCTGCATCTCCTTGATATCACTGCAGCCTCAGTGACATCAAAAGCTCATCATCAAATTTCCACAAGGGTAATTGTGAATACTTAACTGTACAACAGGTCCTGTGCTAAGCTCTTTAGGGGCATTATCTCCTTTAATATTCAAAATAATCTTTTTAATTAGTTACTAATATTATTTTTTCAAACAAGGAGAATGAGAGTTGGAGAGATTACATAACTTGCCCCAGGTCACACAGGTAATAAGGCAGAGCTGGGTTTTGAAACTAGATGGGTGGGGCTCCAGCGCCCTAACCAACACTCTGCTCCACAGCAGCCATCACCATGACAAAGACAGGAGGAGACAGTGGGGAGAAGCCATGGAGCAGGGGGAGGAGATAGGGATGCAGATAAACCTTGGACTGAAGAGATGGCTGGCAGTGGAAGTGAGGGCTGGCATTAAAACATAGGAGAGGTCAGTCCGGCTGCTCAGAAGGAAAAAAAAGAAAAACACAAAAAATATGAGAGGCCAGGAAGGAGCAAATGGCATTGTACTGAATGCAAAAAGATGAAATCCTAAATCAAGGCAGCAGGAATAAAGCAGAAAGGTAATTACCAGAGCTTGGTGACTGGACAAGCTGGGTAAGAGTTAAGCGTCCAAACGGCCCATAGGCCTTTAGCTTTGGTACCAGGGGAGAACAGTCATACCATTAACTGGGAAGATAAGGAATGAGTCTGGGAGGAGAAAGAAAGACAAAATAAATTTGCTTCAGGGCATCTGGTTTTACAGCCTCACCTAATCCCTGCTTTCCAGCATCAGAATTTTTATGATGCTGATCGATGTTGAGCTTCTTTACAATTCACTTACTTAGGGATCTTAATTCCACGCAGTGATAGCCACCTATTTCCCTATTCTAGCTACCATTTACTATTTGGGAGATTTCTGATACAGGTGTTTTTTTTACTCAGGAGAGTAGCTATGATGCAATCACAGTGGAGATCGCATCATGACCAGGTAATGGAGGAGCTACTAGGGGCTGGCCCATCCTTGTGTTACTCCCAAATTATAGCAGCTGACTTTCCTATTGGCTCTGACCTTAGTTTATGTTTAAAACCATATAAGACTGTGAGTGTGTTAGGTTTGCAATATTTTGTCGGTATTTTTGATGATAAATTTTATTATACAAATGTATGATAGCGAGCATAGACTTTTACTGTGTGGTGAAAATGAAATTCTCATGGGAGCACACACTGTCCACATTTTCCTCCAGTTTTCAGCTTCTTGAGACTGTATTGGGACCACATCTAGGATGATTTGCTCTAAAATAAATCCAAAAAATTCACTCGTGTATTAAAGCCTATTAGAGAAGTCTCTTTTCTCTCTTGCTCTATCTTTGAAAATGCTGTGTATTTGTTTTGTATAAATACACTCTGTCTATTTCTGAGATGGGGCAAAGTCATAGCCAAGGACTAGCTTAAGATACATTTTCCAAGCTAGTGGGAAAAGTTACATAGAATTCTTAACTTCACTATGCAAGCGGAATATCCAGAATCCTATTCTACATGAGCAAAACCTCATTCAAAGCCTGATTCTTGTCTCAAAATAGGAGGTATGTTCCGGGAATTGACAGTTACATTAAAGAGAAGAATACTGCAGAGAAAAGGAAATAAAGATATGCCTTCTTTAGTACATATGCAGACGACATATGCTCTGACACTTGCCTACATCCTGTCGAAACACTGATAACAGATTCCAAAGGAACAAGGGAGAGAAAGTTAAGAATTAACAAGTAGCTAGGAGAGTGTATGGTGAATCATTATTCAAAGAGCAAATGTACTTGGCTATTAAAATAAATGACAGGATGTTTCAAAGAAGGGAAATTGTAGGCCAATTCACGCATTCAAATGTTTTCAAACATTTATCATGAGTTGGAACAGTGATAAGTGTTTCGAATGATCTAAAGATGAACCTTTTACTGTTTTGCCATTGATATGGTTTGGCTGTGTCCCCACCCAAATCTCATCTTGAATTCCCACATGTTGTGAAAAGCACCCAGTGGAAGGTAATTGAATCACGGGGCAGGTCTTTCCTGTGCTATTCTCATGATAGTGAATAAGTCTCATGAGATCTGATGGGTTTATAAAGGGGAGTTTCCTACACAAGCTCTCCTCTCTTTGCCTGTGCCATCCATGTAAGACGTGACTTGCTCCTCCTTGCCTTCTGCCATGATTGTGAGACCTCCCCAGCCACGTGGAACTGTAAGTCCAATAAATATCCTTCCTTTGTAAATTGCCCATTCTCAGGTACCTGTTTATCAGCAGCATGAGAATGGACTAATACAGCTATCAACATCATAATAATACAAAATAGGATGGGATAAGTACTGCAGAGACATTCAAACAACATGTTTTGAGGAGCACAAAAGAATGGAGAGATTAACTTAGATTAATATAGTGAATTCTAATAACAAAAAACCTTTTTTGGGGGACAGTTTTACTATTATACTGCAAGGTTATTTGAAAATAATTGAACATCTGGCCACCTTAGGATTGACACTCCAATGGTAATATACTATGACTACAGTTTTATTTTATTATTATGCTATACGACTTAATATAAAGGTATGTATAAACCATGAGTCAAAGGTTTCCCAAAGAAAGAATTGCTTATTAACTTCTGATTAAACTCTTGTTTCAAGAGATTTAACAATTTTCACATATTCTATTTCCATAGTATGGAAATTATTTGCTTCTCATGCTAGCATAGAAGATGACTCTTAATTTAATATTCTTTCAAGATCTCATGTTGGCAAAAGGGGTCACAGATTAAACTGCAACCCAGCAGCAAATTGTCTTTTGCAGGGCCTATTTTATTTGTCATTACATTCCTGGTGACATTGCCCTTTGTGGTCAGGCAAATACTTGAAGACAGTGTTTAAAATGACACACAGATTCCTTACCTGGACCTGAAGAATAGCTCAAGGTCCATCTAGCCATGCACTTACCTAGCAGATAGTGCTGTGATCAATGCTGTAATGACCCAAATCTCTTCATAACTCTTCTAAACAGTTCTGAAAACCTGAACCCTTGGAATGCTTCCAAGGATCATCATCTTGATATTCTTTGGCAGATTTCTCTTTGCTTTCCAGAGCCTCCGAGAGCCAGAAGTGCCTCGGGACTGCCACCTTCTGCACAGGCTGGTAACCAATGACTACTGGGGGTGGTAGAATGACAGCCCAGCCTTTTCTCCTTCAGTTGGGACAACTCTCACACCATCGAGATCCCCGAAGGACTGGCTGAGATCTACGCCATGATCTCGAGGACTTCTTCCTGGGCTCTCCCTCTTACCCTGCTTCGATTCCTTCCCTGTCCTGCTTCCATTGTTTCCTTAGCACGCTCCCATTCTTAAACTCTTTGCACACAAATCTTCATCTCCGGATCTGCTTCTAGGAAAGCTTATTTAAGTAGCATGGTTTCATGCGCCACTGCACTCCAGCCTGGCACCTGGCGATGGAGCGAGATTCTGTCTCAAAACCGCCCCGCCTCCAAAAAAAAGAAGTATGGTTTCATTATTTAATACTACAGTTGACATTTTGCTACTTCCAAAAACAATTTGAGGAAGTGACTGACAGTATTTTACCCTAAATTCATATGCTTCACTCATCTATAAAGTGAATGACAAGTTTCTTCCTATTCATGAAACCTACCTTGGGCTAACTGAAGCTTATCCTGATCAATGTAACAATGTATTCTTTAAACAGAAAAGTTCAGAGAGTCCACTCTTTGTTACTTCTGACAATTTCTTTTTGTAAGAGTATTTAATGAGGTCAGTTCTAACACAAAGGCTCCCTGGGTTTGTGGGGCAGTGTCAGGGAATGGGCTGACAGAGTGCGGCATTGCTACACAAATGTGTTTCTCTACCTAAACATCCATGTGTACTATTTTTTGGCCCAATTCCAAATTGACAATACTAAGAATCAGTTTTGAGTTTGAAATTTGATTAAAAAAAAAAACACTTTGAAATCTGCATTTAAAATGCTTGCTGTACATATCATACTCTTACAAAATGTTTTGAAACTCCTTGCACATTACCAAAATAGAATCAGGACCATTTTAACCTGTGAAACAATAACTCACATAGGAGCTAACCTAATTAATGTATTTCTCTGACCCACCAGTGGGCTGTGGGACTAAAGTAAACCTGAAGCCAGCCCCTCTGTGGAGGCCTGGAGAAAGACAGCATCCTGCAGCCCCCTCAGCTCTCAGAGATGCCAGTCACAGCCACACAGACATCTGGAGTTGTGAGCAGAGAAAGCTGTAAGACTGTGTGAAGGATGGCCAGCCTTGGGCAATGTGGTAGGCCGTATCAACACAGCTCCCAGCGTGCCTCAAATCTAAAAATGCTGAATTAAATATTAAATATACATGTAATATACTTGTTTTATATTTAATTCAGCATTTATATGTATGGAATATATGTATGTGAAATACATATATATTTCATTGATGATATTGTTGATACATTTTATTATAAAAAACATATGACAGCCAGCATAGGCTTCTACTGTGTGGTGAAATGGAAATTCTCATAGGAGTCCACACTGTCCACATTTTCCTTCCAATTTTCAGCTTTTCAAGGCTTCTGATTGCATTGGGACTGTATCTAGGATGATTTGCTTTGAAATGAATAATATAATGGGGATATATAGGATTCTAAGAAACTTTATTTAAGAAGTATAGTTTCATTATTTAATAATATGATTGACATTTTGCTACTTCCAAAAATAATATATATATATACATATATATATATATACATATATATGTATATATATTTTGGAAGAGAAGAGAAAGGGAAAAGACCCAGGTTCCAGAAAGATTCCAGAAGTGAAGAAGAAATCAAAAGCAAAGCAGTGACCATGGGAACTGAGGCCACAGCAACTGGAAGGACGTGGTTGCCACAGAGGCCCAGTAGAGAGTACAGCTGAGATGGCCTCAAAGCGCTGGGATCTGAAAGGGCTGTCTCTTCTGAGAAGGAAGGAAGAGGGAGGTTAGAGACCCTCTATCTGTAAGCTCAGGACAGGGTCAGGGAAGCCTGCCCTTAACTCACTGTGCTCTCCATGAGAGCCTGAGGCTGACAAGGCTGCATCGCGCAGCGTATGGAGCACAAAGTTACCACTGCCTGCTTGGTGCCACAATCTCAAGCTAAAACCTTATATAAAAACTGCTCCCAGAAAAAAAAAAAAGCAGGCAAGAATATAGAGGACTTGAAGAACACAATGAACAATCTGGACGTCATGAACATATATGCACCTTGCCTCAAACCATAAGACCCACCTTTCCATAAGAACTCTGAAAATTCCTATTTAGTTTCAAGGCTGACGGGGCCAAGACAAGATATGCAATTTCTAGCAGTAGAAAGAAGCTCACTGTTTTTATTCTACATGTCAGTAGCTTATATTTTATTTTTCCACCTGGCCATTGATGAGGGGAAGGTATTGGAAAACTGATACCTGAAGGGAAAGTGAGAATGCATAACGTTGCTTTAAGGTGGAGAAAAATCCTAAGAAGGGCATTGCAATTAACAGCAAACACACAAACACACACATACACAATAATGATAATAAAAACAATTAGATTTGTAAAATAATATGGCTTTCTCTTACAGTTTATTACTTCACTATCACAACAATCCCATGAAATCAGTTGGATAAATAGTATTCTTCTATTTAAGAAAACAGGCCGGGCGCGGTGGATCACACCTATAATCCCAGCACTTTGGGAGGCCGAGGAGAGTGGATCACGAGGTCAAGAGATGGAGACCATCCTGGTCAACAAGGTGAAACCCCATCTCTACTAAAAATACAAAAATTAGCTGGGCATGGTGGTGCATGCCTGTAGTCCCAGCTACTCAGGAGGTTGAGGCAGGAGAATTGCTTGAACCTGGGAGGCGGAGATTGCAGTGAGCCCAGATCGTGCCATTGCACTCCAGTCTGGGTAACAAGAGCGAAACTCTGTCTCAAAAAAAACAAACAAACAAAAAAAGAAAACAAAGATTCAGAGAGACAAAATGACTTGCCTGGAGATTAATAGGTATAATTAAATGCAAAGTAGAACTTTGCCAGGTACAGGCATACCTTGGAGATATCATGGGCTTGGCTCCACACTGCCAGAATAAAGTGAATATTGCAAAGAAGTGAGTCACAAGAATATTTTAGTTTCCTAGCACATATAAAAATTATGTTTTGGCCAGGTGCAGTGGCTCACACTCGTAATCCCAGCACTTTGGGAGGCCGAGGCAGGTGGATCACTAGAGGTCAGGAGTTCAAGACCAGCCTGATCATCATGGTGAAACCCTGTCTCTACTAAAAATACAAAAATTAGCTGGGCATGGTGGCACTCGGGAGGCTGAGGCAGGAGATCACTTGAACCCAGGAGGTGGAGGTTGCAGTGAACTGAGATTGCACCACTGCACTCCAGCCTGGGCAACGGAGACTCTGACTCAAAAAAAAAGTTACACTTACATTATACTGTGTCTATTAAGTGTGCAAAAGCACACTTAATAGAAAATGTACCTTAATTAAAAATGCTTCATTTCTAAAAAATTCTTCATTTCTAAAAAATGCTACTGATCATTTGAGCCCTCCGAAAGTTGGAAACATTTTTCTTGGGAAGGGTCTTGCCTCTGTTTTGATGGCTTCCAACTGATGAGGGCAGTGGTTGTTGAAAGCTGTGGTGGCCATGGCAATTTTTTAAAACAAGGAAACAATGATGTTGGCCACAATTGACTCTTCCTTTCATGCACTATTTTTCTGTAACATGTGATACTGTTTGAAAGCATTTTACTCAGAGTAGAACTTCTTTCACAATTGGAGTCAGTCCTCTCAAATCCTGTTGTTGCTATGTTAATTAAATTTATGTAATATTCTAAATTCTTTGTTATCCTTTCAATAATGTTCATAGCATCTTCAGCAGGCGTAGCTTCCATCTCAAGGCACCAATTTCTTTGCTGCCCTAGAAGAAGAGACAACTCATCCATTAAAGTTTTATCATGAAATTATGGCAATTCAGTCACATCTTCAGGCTCAGAATTTAATTCTAGTTCTCTTGCTATTTCTACCACATCTGCAGTTACGTCCTCTACCGGAGTCTTGAACCCCTCAAAGTCATCCATAAGCGTTGGAATCAACTACTTCCAAGCTCCTTTTAATGCTGACATTTTGATCTCCTCTCATTAATCACAAATGCTCTCAATGGCATCTAAAATGGTGGGTTGTTTCCAGTAGTTTCAAATCTACTTTTCCCAGACCTCCCAGAGAAATCAGTCTGTTTGGCAGCTCCAGCCATATGAAATGTGTTTCTTAATAAGATTTGAAAGTCAGAATGACTCCTTGATTCACAGGCTGCAGAATAGACGTTGTGTTAGCATGCATGCAAACAATTAATCTTCTTGTATATCTCCATCAGGACTTTTGGGAGATGAGGCACATAGTGAATGAACACTAATACTTTGAAATAAATATATTTTTTTCTGAGCCGAAAGTCTCAATAGTGGGCTTAAAATATTTAATAAGCCACGCAGAAACAGATGTGCTGTACTCCAGGCTTTATTGTTTCATTTCTAGGGCACAGGCAGAGTAGAGATAGTAGAATTCTTAAGGGTCCCAGGATTTTCAGAAAGGTGAGTATTGCCTCCAACTTCAAGTAATCAGCTGCATTGGCCCATAGCAAGGGGCTGTCCTTTGAAGGTTTGAAGCCAGACATCCATTTTTTCTTTCTGCCTGTGAAAGTCCTAGATGGCATCCTCTTCCAATAGAAAGATGTTTCATCTAGATTGAAAATCTGTTGTTTAGTATAGCCGCCTTCATCAATTACCTCAGCTAGACCTTCTAGATAACTTGCTGGAGCTTCTACATCAGCGTTGGCTGTTTCACCTTGCACTGTCATGTTATGAAGAAGCCTTCTTTCCTTAAATTACAGGAACCAACCTCTGCTAGCTTCAGATTTTTCTTCTGCAGCTTTCTCACCTCTCTGAGCCTTTGTAGAATTGAAGAGAGTTAGGGCCTTGCTCTGGCATAGGGTGTGGCATAAGGGAATGTTGTGGTTGGTTCCACACAGACCACTAAAGCTTCCTCCGTGTCAGCAATGAAGCTGTTTCACTTTTCTATCATTCACGTTTTCACTGGAGGAGCACTTTCAATTTCCTTGAGAACTTTTTCTTTGCATTAGCAACTTGGCTGTTTGGAATAGGAAATGCAGTTTTTGGCCTGTCTTTGCTTTTGACATGCCTTCCTCACTAAGCTTAATGATTTCTAGCTTTTGATTTAAAACGACAGATGTGTGACTCTCTTTTTCACTTGAATACTTAGAGGCCACTGTTATAGTTATTAATTGGCCTAAGTTCATTATGGTGTCTTTGGGAATAGGGAGTCTTGAGGAGAGGGAGAGACGGGGTAATGGCTGGTCTGTGGAGCAGTCGGAACACACACAACATTTATTAAGTTCATCGTCTTGTATAGGCATAGTTCGTGGTTCCCAAAAACAATTATAATACTATCATCAAAGATCACTGATCACACATGACCATGATAGATATAATAATTATGAGAAATTTTGAATTCTTGGGAGAATTATCAAAATGTGACACCAAGGCATGAAGTGAGCACATGCTGCAAGAAAATGACACCAATGGGGTTGGCTTAAAGCAGGGCTGTTACAAACCTTCAATTTGTAACAAGTGCCGTATCTGAGAAGCTCAATAAAGCAAAGCCCAATAAAACGAGGAATGCCTGTGATTGGATTTTATCTGCTCTTCTGAAAGTACCATACTTGTTCGATATCTTGGAACATTAGAAGTAAGCCCACTTCTGTGGAAATCCTTAACCTCCACCAAAAGCACCCCTCAAAAGATCTTCTGTGGACAGACTGAAGATAAATGATTAGATGTGCTAATTCATTAGCCTGAATACTAAAAGCTTGTTCCTGTTTGCTAGATGAAGTCAACTTCCATCTTCATAGCCTTAGGTATTGGCTACATAATTCCTCCTGTCTTCTTCACTCCTTGTTTTTTAATTCATTGACTACTTAAATCCAATGGAGATCCTTCAAAATGAAATTAAAAGAAGAATTCCATGTACAGCATAAAAGGAAAATCCCTATATCCTCATCGATCTTTTTTCTCCCATCTTTTCCTAGTGAAAGTCGCTTTCTGTAATGGTGCCATAGCTATCCCTTTGACCATATTGCCCTCCACTTAAAAACGCGCAGTGGTTTTCTACTGCCCGAAGGACAACCTGCTTCACCAAGAGCAGCACCTGTGATTTTCTGTGATCCATCTTCTCCATTCCCCCACCACTCCTCATGTCCTAAGCTTCCATGTCTTACGCAGCGTGCTCAGCAATTACAAAATCCTCTGGTCCACACATTTTTTTATTTTCATTTTTTTGTACACTCTGATCTCCTTTTTTTGGCCTCAAAGAAAATACCTTTTTATCTAATTCTATGACTTAGGAACCTCTTCTTGTGCTATAATTGTTCCCTATCCTCATCTTTGCAATTGATCCAGCCAGTAGTTTCACAGCTCGCTCTCTCTCTCTCTCTGTGTATGTGTGTGTGTGTGTGCATGCTTTCTTATTAGAGTGGAAGGATCTTTAACATTAGATATATGATGATTTATTCATCTTTAGATTTCTAACATCTAGTTAAAGGCCAGACATATAGTAGGTGTTCAATGAATGTCTGGACACTTGAGGTGAGATGAGGCTAAATTACTTCCTTTAATACATATTCTTCAGGCTGGGTGCAGTGGCTCATGCCTGTAATCCCAGCACTTAGGGAGGCTGAGGCAGGAGGATCAGTTGAGCCCTGGAGTTTGAGACCAGCCTGTATAATATAGTGAGACCACAGCTCTGCAAAAAATGAACAAAATTAGCCAGATGTGGTGGCATGTACCTGTGGTCCTAGCAACAGAGCAAGATCCTATCTCAAAAAATATATAAATATATATATTTATATATTATATATATCATATATATGTTATACATATAATTTTCCTTTCATCCTTGTTTACTTAAATTTGATTTGGTCTTTTTCTATTTCCTGTTTAGCATTTTTCCACCCATTCAATGCTTTGCCAATTTCCTAAACCCTTGGTATAAAAACCAGAATTAAGTAATTGATTAGGGTAGGATAATTCATTTTTCCTTGGCTCTAGGCCCATAATGTTAGTTGCAATAGAAAACTATCAGAAACCACTGTGTTTCCTGAAACGTTCCCACATGAATAAGTCCAATCAATTTTCTTCTCCAGGAGTCTCAATGTAATAAAACTTGCAGAAGGAAATTGCTTAGGTATTATAACATACATTGCCCACTGAGTTCCCCAGTCCTTCCTGCTTTTGCTCTTATTAATCATGCATAAAGGGGCTGACTAGAAACATGAAAAAAAAAAGCTTTATTATCAGCCTCACAAATTTCACAATGACAGAAACTTATAAGGTATGTTATAGCATCATTCTGGAGCTACTCTGATCTCCATTTTATATTTCTGGAAACTAAATGGACAGTTGTAACCAAGAAGAGAAAATGGATTTCAGTTTTTCTCTTCACAACTTTGAGAATTCAGTTTAAAAATCCTCTTTCTCCAAAATGTTGTATAATACACATTTCCTTGCTAGTTCTGTCAGAGTGGTCAGTAGCCTGACTACTTCTGAACTTGGCTTCACCTGAGAAACAGAATTAGAGTTATTTATTTACCATTATGACTGTTGGAAAACTTGAATGCAAAAATTCAACTAACGTTTTTGTTTTACTAAGCTGAAATAATTGATTATGCACACATATGCATATGTACTCACATACACGTTTGTGTGTGTATACATACATAAAGTAGCGTTTGTTATTGTTATCTGAAAAGTCTTCTATGGCAATTTTCTCACTGGCCTGGGTAGAATATGGCTTTACTGAGGCAAAGACATGGATGGTGAGTCTAAAACAATCTAATGCTTACACAAGAATAACATCTGTGGTCTCATTTTTACCACTAGCTGCAGCAAAATACATAACAACATGCACGTTGATGACCACAGGGGTGGCCGGTGAGATGGAGATGCTCATCTCACTGGATCAATGCAATCTATCACCATTATTAGAGAAAGTCATTTCAGACAGTTCTCTGCTTCCCATCCAAGTCCCTCACAATCCCATTATGTACTGTCAGAAATCATGTTGACTTATTTGGTAGCAGAACAAAACTCCATTGCAGTGAGTGTGGACGGAAAAAAGAGGTGGGCTTTGGAAACAAGCTTGTTTCCAGTCCCTGCTATGATGCTGCCTAGTGATAAGAATCTGGACATGTTACTCTAATGCTATGATCTGCTTCCTCACCTATAAAATAAGTGTCATAATTTCTACCTCAGTGTTTTTGACAATGCTGTTACATTAAATATGACTGGATATATAAAGCACTTAGCACAGTCCCTACTACATAACAAAATTACCAGCAAATGTTTTCTCCTCCTCACTAATGGAATAACATAATTAAATGTGATTTATTGGAATAAGCAGATAAAAATTATACAACTGATAGTTAACTCATTAGATGAAAAGATTAATGGCTAGAATTAACACAGTCAGGGCAAGGTTAGTCTTATGTAGAGAAAGCAGGTTAGAATCTCTCTACTTTGTACCTAAATTAGGTCTCATATTCTACTCTCAGAAAGGTATTGAGTTGTTGATTTAAACAGACCAGTAATACCCACTTATGCAATACCTACAAAGAGCCCAATGTACCGGACACTGGGAAGACAAAGATGAAAGATTGAGTTCCTACCTACACACCAATCTACTAGGGATCAGGTAGGTTGGGGAGGCACTCAGGATGCTATCTGTCTTCTTTCTTTATTTTTCTGGCTTTATTGAGTTATAATTGGTAGACTAAAAACTACACATAATATGTACAATTTGGTGAGGCTGGAGATATATATATATATACACACATATATAAATATACATCATCTACACACTAGTGTTACTGTAACAGTGAAACAGCAAAAGAACTAACACAATTAACTTCATTTTGGTTGAACCCATTTCCCATTTAGAAAAAGAAACTACAGCTCACCACCAGTGCTCCTTTAATTTTATATAAACATGCTCTTTCAGCTTGAAGCAAATCTGACTGATTTTCAGTGTGAAAATAAAATATAAAAATTGTTGTTGAAGTTATTTCTAAATATAACATGTTTCTAATCCTAATGTAACAGAAATGTATATGATGTCACTTTAGGATTAGAGACAAGAGTATTTTTAGGGCAAATGGGAAATGGGTTAAGTGGTCTTCACCTATTCCTGCTTATAGGCTGGGATAATTTTAGAGCACTAATATGCAAAAACAGCAATCATGGAGCTTTTAAAACAAAAGCCAGCATTATAGGGGGACATCTATAAACAACTATGTTTTGTTACGGATTTATAGGAGGATTGTGACCTGATCCAGGACGAAGCAGTTCCCAACCTCTTTGGACACTTGCTGCTGCCCAGAAGTCTGCAGTTATTGGTCAGCTCTTGATCAAGAATCCCCTTCTCTTCCCCCTGCCCTTAACATAACGAGAGCCTAACATATGTGCTGATTTAAGATGGTTTTTGCAACTATAGTCCATCCTCTTCTTGGTCTCTGGATAAATCACTTTTCCTCCTACCAACCCTTGTCTCTCATGTCTGGCTTTTAAATAGCAAGTGGCTGATCCCGGGTTCAGTTACATCATCATCACCACAGTCTGGGTAATAAACATATCCACATCTCCAAAAGTCTCCTTGTGCCCTCTTTTTGTGTGTGTGTGACAAGAATACTTACCAAGATCCCTCTCAATGAATTTTTAAGTATATAATACCTACTGTTTACTATAGACATCATGTACAGTAGATCTCTGGAAGTTACTCATCTTGAGTAAATTTACTTATTGAATAACAGGTCTCTTTATCCCCTGATCCCATTCCCTTTCACCTTCCTATTCTCTATTGCTATACCATTGATTATTTTAGATGCTTTTTTATAAGAGAAATCATGCAGTATTTGCTGATATAACCTATCTTCTGTTGTTTTCTTGTTAAAAAGAAAGTGTCCCTTGTGAGGGATAATATACGAAGCTTTCACCAGTCAGGAAGAATGGAGCTTTCACACAGTGAGAAACTAAAAAAGACTAACAGCCACTTCCTCTGAGTTCCCCATTTGACAGAAGGGAGAAAAGAGGCCTATAGCAGCTTTGTGACATTTTCAGGCTCCTAAAGGTGGTTTGTAGTAGAAGCAGGATGGGAATACAGGAAGCCTTATGTTGAGTTCACAGCTTTAGGCTACTGGTTCAATGGAAACCTATGACATTTACCTGAAGAACAATTTAAAGTACGTGCCCTGTTTGGGGCGGCTCTTGCCTTGGGGGAAATCACGTTCTCATTTGACAGTGGAGCCAGTGTCTTCCTTCCTTGTTCAAATTTCAAAGCCAAAGTTATAGCTGCAGTTGGACTCCAGAGTGGAGGAGAGAGAGTGAGGGGCACTTATGTTTCATGTGATCTTCCTATTAATAATGATATATTCTTATTTGCTCCCTGCCCAAGGCAGGACTTTAATATAAAAACACAGAAGCATCTTTTGATCATAAACAATTTCTGAAACATTAAGAAGACAAGATTGTTTTAAGAACTGCATTTAAAATATCTATGCTTCCTAACTTCACTTCTTTAAAGGAAAATAGCATTAATTCTTCCAAATAGATGATCAGTTCTTAATGGTTTCTTTGGCTTGAATTTTAGTGAAATTGTTGTTTATCTTTATTTGAGATCCTTTTAAACAAGAGTTTAAAGATTTTTTCTAAGTACAAAAAGGACAATGATTCTTCAAAATCTGAATATTTTGCACTAGATCCATCTCTAGAGTTTTACTATGGAGCAGAATAAAAGGAAAGGATGAGAGGGTACTTTCTTTTTGCTGGAGTGGGAGAGTTTTGGATGTACCAAATCTGCAGGGACTATAATCCAACACCATGTTTTTCTGCTTCTTTTCTGCTGCTCTGAGAAGGGCAAAGCTAAGACAGCATAGCAGTCCCTTTGACTTAATTAGGCCTGTTTCTAAGGGTCTAGGGCAAATGCGTAACTTGTGTTGAGAAACAAGCAAGTTAGTATAAAAAGCACTTACTCATTCTAGTCATCTATTTAGATTTGCTTCTGACATTTAACCTTTTCAACAACTTACAATAGTGGCATCTAGTTTGACAGTTTTCTGTTTATTCCACTTTGCTTCCTGCAATACTGTTTTGAAGTTCTATTATCCTTTAAAGGTAACCAACACTACACTTCTGAATTCTAGCTTCTGAAATATAACGTAAGAAGGAGAAATTGCCTTCAGCATATTATCCAGAAAGATTAGGGATTAATTTAATGTTCAGATTATCATATGTATTATGCATAAATCATAGAGCATTCCTCTTATAGCTTCCAGGGAACAAGTATTTTTCAATCCCACTGAAGCTCTCTGGAGAGAGCGTTTAATTAACAACACCTCAATAGGAGTTGAATCTAGCTGTCACTTAAAGAGGCTGTTTGGATTGGTTTTCAATGGCCAAAAAGGCAAAACTAGGATATGAGATTAAAAAACAGAATCTGCGACTGTGAGGCTTGAGGACATCTTTAACAATCAGACGTTTGCACCATTTACCTCAATTTACCAGATCACAGTTTAACATTCATTCAATTTAATTCATGCTTGGGATTCTAACAATTTCTCTAGGACTCTATGGAAACCCTGGAGAGGAAAACCTGTATTGTACAAATAGCTAAAGTGACTTTATGAGCATCAGATTGGTGTATACAGCCTTTGAACTAGCGCCTAACACATTTCTGGGCATTTTATATATTTGGTAGGCTTTCTTTTGGGAAATTTTTTGAATTTAATAAACTAGATGATTTGTAAAACTCTGGTATAGAATATGTTATGGCCTCATAACTAGTATTATTATTACCAGTAATGCTTTTAAAGATTTTGAAATACATCAGGAGTGCTATGAAGAAATGAAAGTATAGGACAAGCAGTAGATGTAATGAAAAGAAAAATACACTGCGCAGATAGGAGAGAGAATGAAAAAGCATTCTGTGGAGGGGGTTAGAAGCCTTTGAAACTATAGAAAGATAAGAACTCCTAGAAGAGAGGATTCTAAAAGTGTTTACCAGGAAGAAATAATAAATATTTGAGGTCATGGGTTTCCTAAATACCCTGACTTGATCATTAGACAATGCATATGTGTACTGAAACACCACATTGTACTCCATAAATACATATAATTATTCTGTGTCAATTAAAAGGAATTCCTGAGTAGTGAAGACTGAATGAGGTGAAGTGATTTGGACCAAAATGCTTGAAAAGCTGGCAATATTTGAAAGATGGTTACTATTAGCAACAGGGACAGATGTAGACTGATCTTTTTTCACGTATAAGTAGAGTTTTGAAACTAGAGTTCTAAAGAAAAAGACAAAGTCTATCATTACGGTGCGAAAAAGTCTATCAGTCTGCAAAGAGATCACACCCCTTTTTTTTAACCAATGTCCCAATGAAGATGAACTTAATAGTACTGAATGTCAATGACAAAAGCATAGCTGTGCTTTTCTGGGTCTTATTTCCATTTTTATTAAATTTTTTCCTTTCCCCAGACCTCTGAATTTCTTTAGTCCTGTCCTTATTTCATTGCAGTTCTGGCCCTTTGAATCAATGTTAATTTGGCTTTCTGGGTCCTACTACGCATGCTGTTTTTCATCTCCCTTTTCCTGTTTTCTGACTGTAATATTCTGACATATCTGTTCATAGTTGAATTTCATTGATCAGGTTTGCTTGAAATATCTTTAAATAAAAATGTGAGTTTTTTTTTTTTTTTTTCATGGAGTAGAGGAGAGAGAACTTGATCAGTACAGGAGAGTTGACGTTTAGTGCCAGTCACTTACTGACTGTGGAAAGTTTGAGAAGTTACTTCATTTCTCAAGCTCTAAGTTTCCTTTTTCTGCAAAATGAAGGTATTAGAGCTGACAATCTTGAAGGTCCCTCTAGAACTAGAAATCTTACTTTTTGAGATAAGAATCAACATCAATCCGTCAGTGTGATATGAGTAAAGTGAAAAAGTAAACTATAGCATTGTTCAGAGAACACCAGAATTTTAGACTTGTAGGAGATCTTACAGTGATTCTAGCTTTCCTTTATTTTGACATTTGAGGAAACTGATAACTAGAGAGATGAAATGACCTGTGACATAGCGACACAGTAGCAGGTGCTGCAATTTAATATATTACATATTTGCAAATAGTGCTGTGAGCTTCTGGAGACTTTAAAGGTTTAAGCAATCACATTACTTGAGAAAGCTCATAATTGTGTTGTTAGGGGTCTGGAGGTACTAAAAGGCAAAGTTGGAATAGGTTTCTCATAACATTGCCATATCAAGTTCATAAATATGGAAGAGAAGTTATTGAAACTGACAAAACACGAAACAGATAATCACAGAAGAAAATACATTTTCCTTCATATGCGTGTTGGTAAAATTAGGTGAAGGGCTGTGCAAACTGCCTAGTACACTATGACTTTCCTGCAACTGTGGTCAAACCCCAGAAATATCATACTTTGATAAGAGTTTTTAAAAATCCATCTGCCGGCCGGGCACAGTGGCTCAAGCCTGTAATCCCAGCACTTTGGGAGGCCGAGGCGGGTGGATCACGAGGTCAAGAGATCGAGACCATCCTGGTCAGCACGGTGAAACCCCGTCTCTACTAAAAATGCAAAAAATTAGCTGGGCATGGTGGCGCGTGCCTGTAATCCCAGCTACTCAGGAGGCTGAGGCAGCAGAATTGCCTGAACCCAGGAGGCGGAGGTTGCAGTGAGCCGAGATCGCGCCATTGCACTCCAGCCTGGGTAACAAGAGCGAAACTCCGTCCCCCCCACACACACACAAAAAAAAATCCATCTGCCTTTCAAGGAATTATCAGTTATGTAAATCTCCTCACAAGTAAACCACCCTCAACAATGATGTATTCAATGTCTTGCTGATGACATTTTAAGTGCTGCTGAAAGAGCATATTGTGGTTAATTTAAAATGTAATTAATGTAAGATTAATTATGATCTCAGAAACTGGAACATGTTACTGACAGATAAAACTGGAAGAGTGGCAGACTACATGAAATCCACAAAGAGAAGGGATTGGTCTGTATTTCCCCCACATTGTCCATGAGGAAAGAGCACACCGATGGCTTAGGGCTAATCCTATTTCTTTAGATAGAAACAGCTAAAAGTGGGAAAGACCATTCCTCAAAAGGTTTGGTACCTTTGTTTTCATTCTCCTTGAACTATATGGTGTTTTGGATTACAAGTGAACAGACTTGCTAATCAGAAGGGCATGCCCCATCCAGGACTAAGATGTCTGGTATAATTTACAATGTTCAGTAATAAACTGAAATGCTGGTAGACAATTGCCTATGAGTTTAGAAGTCCGTGTTCCTAAAAAGAATGCTTGGTATTTTATTGTTTTTGTGGCAATTGTGAATGGAAGTTTGTTCTTGATTTGGCTCTCTTTAAGTCTGTTATTGGTGTATAGGGATGCATGTGATTTTTGCACATTGATTTTGTATCCTGAGACTTTAAATCACACTGCCACGTGTGTACCTATGCAACAATTTTGCATGTTTTTCACATGTACCACAAAACCTAGAATGCAATAAAATAAATAAATGGGGGGGAAAAAAAGAATGCTTGGAAATGATGGAAGTATACAGATTGCAGCAGTTAAGAGTGGGCAACTCTTGAACCAATGTTCCTATCAAAATGCAGCCATAGGGAACTATGAGCATTTAGTTTAATTAATATCTGGATTGCCTACTTAATTTTCTGTTTTTCTCCAGGATTCAATGGGGCAAAGGAGTCAGGAGTGTATAATTTAAAGAGAAACTGATTTATTTTTAGGTGACAGAAATATGTAGAGGGAACTCCTGGAAGAAATGGCACAATGTTAAGGTAAATTTTAATGGAATGAAAAAGAGTAATGCTCCTTATAAGTCTTGTGTCCATGGGACTAACGTCAGCCTGGAGGACATAGGAAAGCCCCAGATATCAGAGCAAAGGGGAGTGGAAAGGCAAATACCACAAATGTCACCCTTTTTCTGAACCTGATATTGCTTAGATTTAGAGACGTCTCAGTAATTTTGTGTTCACTTGTGAGTAAAGGTTAAGAGGGTTAAAAAGTGATTGAAAACTACAAACCGGTAACATATACATTCTGATTTTGTCAACCAAGTACAAACCCAAAAACAAACAAAACAAATAAACAAACATACTGTAACGTTACTACTCAAGTGAAAATATACAGAAAAAAACAAAACCCAAACCCAAACCTAAAACAATAACAACAACATAAAAATCAGCCTGATTTTAGTGCCAACTCAATTACAGATTAGGTATGACTGCCCACCTAACTCCCTAGGATTCTATTTAAGGTAAGGCACTATATCTTAGGTATATTTTGTTTACCAGACAGTATTTCACAGAATGCTTAGCATAGACAAAGCCCTGCATAAGTACTGGCTGAATTAATTCGTTAATTAATAAATTCAACATATTTGGCAATTGTTGAGGTTTGTCATCATTACCAGGCCACACTATAACTCAGGCTGTGGGCCAGAACTTGGTATCATGAAAACCATAAAGGCCCTGATACTCTGGGTATTAGTCTTTTTTTTTTAATACTATAAAGAACTGTCTGAGATTGGATAATTTATAAAAGAAAGAGGTTTAATTGACTCACAGTTCAGCATGGCGAGGGGGGCCTCATCATGGTGGAAGGTGAAAAAGGAAGCAAGGTACCTTCTTCATAAGGCAGCAGAAAGGAGACATGCTGAGTAAAGTGGGGAAGGCCCCTTATAAAACCATCAGATCTCCTGAGAACTCACTCACTATCATGAGAGCAGCCTGGGGGAAACTGTCCCCATGATTCAATGACCTCCACCTGGTCTCTTCCTTGACACGTAGGGATTATGAGGATTACAATCCAAGATGGGATTTTTGAGGGGACATGAAGCCTAACCATATCACCCAGCATTAAACTTTTGGAAGGATAAACTTTGTAACATGGCACATCCCTGAATCAAAATGTCCTATTTTGTTTAATGTGATCCCATACTTTAGGGCTATTAGCTTGTTTGGTGATCCTCAGCACAACAATAAGAAAGGAAATGGAAATGCTGTACATGTTACATTAGCCTTCTTCAGAGTCTATGATTTGCTTTTGAGAAATTATTTTTAGAACAGCTTATCTCCCACAGACATAATACTATTAGTGTGTCTAGTGGGCATGTTTATATAGTTTGTATACCATAAATGCTCTTTTTCCTCTTTTTTATTCTATTTTTAAAATAAATTTGAGAGTCATTAGCATACAGGTCAGTTTAGA
Source organism: Sapajus apella (assembly GCF_009761245.1). Classification (NCBI taxonomy): domain Eukaryota; kingdom Metazoa; phylum Chordata; class Mammalia; order Primates; family Cebidae; genus Sapajus; species Sapajus apella. The sequence goes on from NW_022436996.1 coordinate 10,490,115, forward strand.
CAGAAGGAACATATATGTCATTTTACATTTGGAAAATTGGAATTTGTAAAACGTGTATCTCAGGGAAGAATGAAAATAGTGAGTATGAGAAAAAACTGAGAAAGAGAAGAATATGAGTGAAGCTTAGGTGATGAACATACAGAATACAGGAGTGTCTTCTGTCTTTATTAAAATGTAAAAGGTGGGCGTGTTAGGAGGCAGGAACATATTAACTTTGATGTGAATAATGGGAATAGAGAAAGTAGGAAGCCTTCAATTATAGTAGTGGTAAAGGACATGGCAAATAAAACCTTGACTGTTGAAGGAAATAGAAAGAGGTGGGTGTTCAATTACAGAGAAGGTAATGGAAGTGCAAAAATAGAAGGGCAAAAGTCACAGTGTGGGGGGCCACAAGAGGAATGCAGGAAATTACAGCGTGGTTAATTAGTTTACTCTTGTTTTTAATATTATTCAAATATTAAATAGCTAAGACGTAGTTCCCCAATTGGGTTGAAATTTTATATCCCTAGTGAGATAATTTAAGATTTTTAGTGACAGTATCAGCCAAACAGTTATACTCTTTACCAGTGTAAAACATTTAAATTCACTCCTGTGGTTGCTGTTGTTATTTATTTATATTTTTTCCATGACACAGATGTACTTTATTTAATTCATCATCTTTTAGGTGATTTCTATGCTCTTTTCCATATGTCTAATGCCATATTTTTAATATATATTTTATTGCACTTTAGATTCTGGGGTACGTGTGCAGAACATGCAGGATTATTGCGTAGGTACATAAATGGCAATGTGGTTTGCTGCCTCCATCCCCCCATCTATATCTGGCATTTCTCCCCATGTTATCCCTCCCCAACCTCCCTACCCCCCGCTATCGCTCCTGTGAGTGAGAACATGCGGTCTTTGGGTTTCTGTTCTTGTGTCAGTTTGCTGGGAATGATGGTTTCCAGATTCATCCACGTTCCTACAAAGAACACAAACTCATCGATTTTTATGGCTGCATAGTATTCCATGGTATATATGTGTCACATTTTCCTTGTCCAATCTATTATCAATGTGCATTTCGGTTGGTTGCAGGTCTTTGCTATTGTAAACAGTGCCACAATGAACATACATGTGCATGTGTCTTTATAACAGAACGATTTATAACCCTTTAGATATATACCCAGTAATAAGATTGCTGGGTCAAATGGAATTTCTGTTTCTAGGTCCTTGAGGAATTGCCACACTGTCTTCCACAATGGTTGAACTAATTTACACTTCCACCAACAGTGTAAAAGTGTTCCTATTTCTCCACATCCTCTCCAGCATCTGTTGTCTCTCGTTTTTTAATGATCACCATTCTAACTGGCATGAGATGGTATCTTAAAGTGGTTTTGATTTGCATTTCTCTAATGACCAGTAATGATGAGCATTTTTCCACGTTTGTTGCCCTCATAAGTGTCTTCTTTTGAAAAGTGTCTGTTCATTTCCTTCACCCACTTTTGAATGGGTTTTTTTGTTTTTCTCTTGTAAATCTGTTTTAGATCTTTGTAGATTCTGGATATTAGCCTTTTGTCTGATGTGTAGATTGCAAAAAATTTTTCCCATTCTGTTGCTTGCCAGTTCACTCTAATGATTGTTTCTTTTGCTGTACAGAAGCTCTGGAGTTTAATTAGATCCCATTTGTCTATCTTGGCTTTGGTTGCCAACGTTTTTGGTGTTTTAGTCATAAAGACTTTGCCTATGCCTATGTCCTAAATGGTTTTGCCTAGATTTTCTTCTAGGGTTTTTATGGTGTTAGGTTTTATGTTTAAGTCTTTAATCCATCTAGAGTTAATTTTAATGTAAGCTGTCAAGGAGGGGTCCAGTTTCTGCTTTCTGCACATGGCTAGCCAGTTTTCTGAACACCATTTATTAAACAGGAAATCCTTTCCCTATTGCTTGTTTTTGTCAGGTTTGTCAAAGATCAGATGCTTGTGGTGTTGCCACTGAGGCCTCTGTTTTGTTCCATTGGTCTATATCTCTGTTTTCGTACCAGTACCATGCTGTTTTGATTACTGTAGCCTTGTAATAAACTTTCAAATCAGGTAGTGTGATGCCTCCAGCTTTGTTCTTTTTGCTTAGAATTGTTTTGGCTATGTGGGTTTTCTTTTGGTTCCATATGAAGCTTAACGTGTTTTTTTTCCAGTTCTGTGAAGAGGGTCATAGGTAGCTTGATGGGGATAGCATTGAATCTATAAATTACTTTGGGCAGTATGGCCATTTTCACAATATTAATTCTTCCTAACCATGAGCATGGAATGTATTTCCATCTGTTTGTGTCCTCTCTTATTTCCTTGAGCAGTTGTATTGTAGTTCTCCTTGAAGAGGTCCTTTATGTTCCTTGTTAGTTGTATTCCTAGGTATTTTATTCTCTCTGTAGCAATTGTGAATGGCAGTTCGTTCTTGATTTGGCTCTCTTTAAGTCTGTTTTTTGTGTATAGGTATGCTTGTGATTTTTGCACATTGATTTTGTATCCTGAGACTTTGCTGAAGTAGCTTATCAGTTTTAGGAGATTTTGGGGTGAGATGATAGGGTCCTCTAAATATACAATCTTGTCATCTGCAAATAAAGACAATTTGACTTCCTCCTTTTCTAATTGAATACCCTTTATTTCTTTTTCTTGCCTGATTGTTCTAGCTAGAACTCCCAATAGTATATTGAATAGGAGTGGTGAGAGTGGGCATCCTTGTCTAGTGCCAGATTTCAAAGGGAATGCTTCCAGTTTTTGCTCATTCAGTATGATATTTGCTGTGGGTTTGTCATAAATAGCTTTTATTATTTTGATATATGTTCTGTCAATACCTAGTTTATTGAGAGTTTTTAGCATAAAGGGCTGCTGAATTTTGTCAAAGGACTTCTCTGCATCTATTGAGATAATAACGTGTTTTTTGTCTTTGGTTCTGTTTATGTGGTGAATTACGTTTATAGACTTGCATATGTTGAACCAGTCTTGCATCCCCAGGATGAAGCCTACTTGATCGTGATGGATAACCTTTTTGATGTGCTTTTGCAATTGGTCTCCCAGTATTTTATTGAAGATTTTTGCATCTATGTTTATCATGGATATTGGCCTGAAGTTTTCATTTTTTGTTGAGTCTCTGCTGGGTTTTGGTATCAGGATGATGTTGGTCTCAAAAAATGATTTGGGAAGGATTTCCTGTTTTTGGATTATTTGGAATAGTTTCAGAAGGAGTAGTACCACCTACTCTTTGTATGTCTGGTAGAATTCGGCTGTGAACCCATCTGGACCTGGGGTTTTTTTGGTTGTGGGCTACTAATTGCTGCCTCAACTTCAGCCCTTGTTATTGGTCTATCCAGGGTTTCAACTTCTTCCTGGTTTAGGCTTGGGAGGGTATAAGTGTCCAGGAATTTATCCATTTCTTCCAGCTTTATTGGTTTATGTGCATAGAGTTGTTTGTAGTAATCTCTGATGCTAGTTTGTGTTTCTGTGGAATCTGTAGTGATATCCCCTTTATCATTTTTTATTGCATCTATCCAGTTCTTCTCTTTTCTTTTTTGTTAATCTGGCTAGTGGTCTGTCTATTTTGTTGATATTTTCATAAAACCACCTCCTGGATTTATTGACTTTTTGAGGGTTTTTTTGTGTCTCTATCTCCTTCAGTTCTGATCTGATCTTAGTTATTTCTTGTCTTCTGCTAGCTTTTGAGTTTTTATGATCTTGCTATTTTAGCTCTTTCAATTTTGACGATAGGGTGTCAATTTTAGATCTTTTTCTTGCTTCTCATGTGGGCATTTATTGCTGTAAATTTTCCCCTAGACACTGCTTTAAATGTGTCCCAGAGATTCTGGTATGTTGTGTCTTCATTCTCGTTGGTTTTAAAGAACACCTTTATTTCTGCCTCCATTTCATTGTTTTTCCAGTCAAAATTCAAGAGCCAGTTGTTCAATTTCCATGAAGTTGTGCAGTTATGAGTTAGTTTCTTAATCTTGAGTTCTAATTTGACTGCACTGTGGTCTGAGATACTGTTTGTTCTGATTTCCGTTCTTTTGCATTTGCTGAGGAGTGATTTACTTCCAATTATGTGGTCGATTTTAGAGTAGCTGTGATGTGGTGCTGAGAAGAATGTATATTCTGTGGATTTGGGCTTGAGAGTTCTGTAAATGTCTATTAGGTTTGCTTGGACCAGATCTGAGTTCAAGTCCTGGATATCCTTGTTAATTTTCTGTCTTGTTGATCTGTCTAATATTGATAGTGGGGTGTTGAAGTTTCCCACTATTATTGTGTGGGAGTCTAAGTCTCTTTGTAGGTCTTTAACAACTTGCTTTATGTATCTGGGTGCTCCTGTATTGGGTGTGTATATATTTAGGATCATTAGCTCTTCTTGTTGCATTGATCCTTGCACCATTATGTAATGTCCTTCTTTGTCTCTTTTGATCTTTGTTGGTTTAAAGTCTATTTTATCAGATATTAGGATTTCCACTCCTGCTTTTTTTTGCTCTCCATCTGCTTGATAAATCTTCCTCCATCCCTTTATTTTGAGCCCATGCGTGTCCTTGCATGTGAGATGGTTTCCTGGATACAGCACACCGAAGGGTTTTGAATTTTTAACCAATTTGCCAGTCTGTGTCTTTTGATTGGGGCATTTAGCCCATTTACATTTAAGGGTAATATTGTTATGTGTGAACTTGATCCAGCCATTTTTATACTAGCTAAATGTTTTGCCCATTAGTTGATGCAATTTCTTCATTGTGTTGATGCTCTTTACCATTTGGTATGTTTTTGGAGTGGCTGGTACTGGTTGTTCCTTTCTATGTTTAGTACTTCCTTCAGGAGTTCTTGTAAGGCAGGTCTCATAGCAACGAAATATCTCTGCAATTGCTTCTCCGTAAAGCATTTTATTTCTCCTTCACTTATGAAAGCTTATTTTGGCTGGATATGAAATTCTAGGTTGAATGTTCTTTTCTTTAAGGATGTTGAATATTGGCCCCCACTCGCTTCTAGCTTGTAGAGTTTCCCCCAAAAGATCTGCTTTAAGTTTGATGGTCTTTCCTTTGTGGGTGACTCAACCTTTCTCTCTGGCTGCCCTTGGGATTTTTTCCTTCATTTCAACCATGGTGAGTCTGATGAATATGTGCCTTGGGGTTGCTCTTCTTGAGGAATATCTTGTGGTGCTCTCTGTATTTCCTGCATGTTAATGTTGGCCTGCCTTGTTACGTTGGGGAAGTTCTCTTGGATAATATCCTGAAGAGTGTTTTCCAACTTAGATTCATTCTTCCTGTCACATTCAGGTACCTCAATCAAGCGTAGATTATGTCTTTTCACACAATCCCATATTTCTTGGAGGCTTTGTCCGTTTCATTTCACTCTTTTTTCTCTAATCTTGCCTTCTCATTTTATTTCATTGATTTGGTCTTCTATCTCTGATATCCTTTCTTCTGCTTGATTGATTCAGCTGTTGAAACTTGTGCATGCCTGGTGAAGTTCTTGTGCTGTGTTTTTCAGCTCCATCAAGTCATTTATGTTCTTCTCTAAGCTGGTTATTCTAGTTAACATTTCATCTAACCTTTTTTCAAGGTTCTTTGTTTCTTTACATTGGGTTAGAACATGGTCTTTTAACTCAGAGAAGTTTGTTATTACCCATGTTCTGAAGCCTGCTTCTGTCAATTTGTCAGACTCATTTTCTGCCTTGTTTTGTTCCCTTGATGGTGAGGAGTTGTGATCCCTGGGAGGGGACAAGGTGTTCTGGTCTTTTAAGGTTTCATCCTTTTTATGCTGGCTTTTTCCCATCTTAATGGATTTATCTCCCTTTGATCTTTGAAGTTGGTGATTCTGGGAGGAATCTTTGTGTGGCTATCCTTTCTGTTGCAGTAGGTGTTGTATCTTTTTTGGCCTGTAGAGGTGCTGCTGTGCTGCCTCCGATTCAGTCAGGTTGCTGGGTGGGTGGTCTTCCCCTCCTGTTTGTTTGCAGGTGGAATTAGTCCCGCTTTCCCAATAGCATCTCTCCTTCCCTGAGCTCTGTCTTCCCGGTTGGGGTTAAACTGGTGTATTCACTGCCAAGCTCTCTGGTGCGCTGGCTTCAGTTTGAGTTTTGTGGGGGTGGAGCCTGCCAGGCCTTATGGCCTGTTTCCCTGTTTTCAACTCTGCCTCTTTCTGTGGGACGGGTTGTTCCACTAGTCCATCTTCTGCCCTGGTCCAGCTGACAACTTACGGTACCAGGTGGGAGCCGTAGCTCAGACTTGCATCCACAACCCACAGCACCCCTTAGTCAGGTGGGGCTCTCATGGACCATGGGTTGCAGGAGGGATGAGGTAAGCACAGGATTCGAATTGGAGCACCGAGGGGGTAAAGTCCTCTCACCCTCCAAGCCAACTGCACGTTCCAGGTGGGGTTGCACCCACCCTGTCTTGGTTCGTTCTCCCTGAGCAGCTCTCACTCTGCTTTGGCTCCCTCCCTGGGCTACTTTCAGAGTCCTTCAAGTCCCCCCATGAACCTGGCACCTCACTTGGAATCCTGAAGTCTTCTAGCCCTCTGCATCTCATTTGCTGGGAGCTACATTCCGGTGTCATCTCCTCTCGGCCATCTTGGTGCCACCTCCTCAGTTGCTGTTATTACTGTGTTTATGACCACCAGTAGTTAAGCAAATCATTTAGAGACAATGAGGTCTGTGTACAGAAACTGGCAGGTTCACTCAAATTCTGCCAAATTGTTATGTGAGAATATGATTAAGAAAAACACTAGCCAGATTAGAACAACTTTTATTCTAGTGGCAGGATTCACTTTAATTGGTTCAAGCAGTCATTGGCTTTATGAGCTATGTTTACCAGAGAGAAGCAGGTTGAGCAGCTGTATCAAATGAGGGAGAGAGAGAAAAAACATTCCTTCTTGGGCTTGTTTGGTGTTGGAGCAGAGCTCTCGGGTGGGGCATTTGGCAGTTCTTAGGTACCCAGCTTCTCTGCAACAAACTGACCACTGCAATTCTTGCGGAGAGCCAAAAGTTCAATGGAGGAGGCAAGAGCACCCATTAGTATTTGCAAAGATGAAATAATAACCTGTTTATCTCTTTTAATAACATTTTGCTTTAAGACAATCCTAAAATATTAGCATCTCTTTATGCCTATTACTCCTTACTTTCTTCCTATGAATTCCCTATTAAAGAGTTTTTCATAGTTTTTTTTTTCTATGAAAATCCTTAAAGGAAAGTTATTAAAAATGTTTATGTCTCAGTGCAGTAGTAATACTAGCGCTCTTGAGATACAGAGCACTATTACCGTGCATTGGAAACTTACATGTGTTTACAAGCACATGTGGATATAATTAGATTAAGCCATTAGTACATTGGGCTCAGGAAGTGCTGCTCTGCAATATAAGCTTAGCATTCATATTTGTAAATGGCTATGTGATATGTTTTTTAGTAATTACTTTTTACAAGAACCAACAGTGAACAACCCTCATCATTATCTATTTGAATGGTACCCAGGATAGAAAATGGAGAAAATGGCATTTGACTATAGGAAAGAGTCAGCAAAACAGGTGCCACCATAAATGATCTCAAATCCTGCTTTTTGAACTTACAATGTCTAATGATTAAACTCCTACAGACTGAAATATATTTTATTTTGTAAGAGTCTCACTTTACAAAATACTAGTGATTCTTAAGTGAAAACTGGAAATATTCATAAACTAATAATGTTATAGGGTCAGTTAAAACCAGGCAGCATATATATTTTCCAACATCAGACACTGCATCACAAGTTGATTAAGAAGCTGATCATGTCCCTTAAGAGTGTTTCCATTTATAAAAATAGCTACAGTTATATTAATTGCCTGTGTGGTATGTGCTCATTCAAATGACTACGAAAGCTGGAATTTAGTAATGTTCTGTGTAGTTTTTTCCCCTACTTACGTATGAAAGCTATTTGAGGCAGTATTCCATGGCTAATACAACTGTTCCTCCACGGTCAAGGTAAAATAAATAAATTAACCTGGCTAGGCACATTTAATTACAATTAATCATGCTGATATTAACATTCACAAACAAGACAGTGTATCAGGCAATATGGTTACAAAGATGACATGGATTTATCCTTGCTTTCAAGGAGCTATTTAGTTAAGGGGGATATGAGTACAACTGTATATAATAAAGTATAAATGGTATTATTATAGAAATGTGAATGAATTCAGGAAAAAAAAACAGGAAACTAGGCTATTCGTGCCACCTTTACATTGCTATTTATTTATTTGCTTGGGATGGGTTTTCACTCTGTTGCCCAGGCTGGCGTGCAGTGGCACCATCATAACTCACTGCAGCCGTAAACTCCTGGGCTCAAGCAATCCTCCCATCTCCGTTTCTAGAGCAGCTAAAACTACAAGCATGTGCTACCATGCCTGGCTGCTTGCTTTTTAAAATTCTACTCAAAATTTATTTCATCAATAGTATGAAAGTATATTTTAACATTAAGACTCTCCGGTGAGAGCCTGGAGTGACTTCCAGGATAAACATTCTGTGATTTGATACTAATTTAAGTTGCAGTGTAAGTTCTGTAACTCACAGTAAATTCTAAATTGGAAGAAATGAAATCCCAAGGGGGAACATTAGCTATGTAGTCAGATACAGATCTGCCATTTTACTTGGCTATTTTCCTCCTCTGAATCTGGTTTCCATTTCCATGAAATGGGATATTAGCTAACTCAAAGTCAAACTAGAAAATAAATATAAAATTAGGTGAGGATACTGCTGGCGAATTGAACATTGCTTTGCCGCTTTTCAGCCAGGCCTAATTACTAGTGATGGCCATATTAAGTCTTATAATGCTCCACCTCCGGGATTAGTGTATGCCTTCTACAGATCTGATGGGCAGCAAATCAGAGGGAAGCTCCCAAGGCCTATAGTCACTGCAGCCTTCAGTGTTTTAAACATAGGACATTTCATTTAAATCATAGTTACTCAGCCTTTTAAATACCAACCACACCATAGGACCTGAATGAAAGGTGATTGATTCTCTTTTTTTTCTTTCTTTAGAAATAAAAAAGCCTATTTCACCCAGATTTTGGTGATAAGCTCCAAGAATTCTGCTGATATTGTTGTCAAGATATTTTGGAAACATACCAAGAAGATTCTTATGTATTTGCCAAGCACGTAGCTCCCAGTCTACTTGCTTTATTAGAGGAGGGAAAGGTATCAATGTAAAGTTCACTTCAAGCTCAGCATTGGATCAGTTTTGCTGTGTTAATAAAGCATATAAGTACTACTTGACATCTAAAAAATTGTGTAACACACTGTCCAACTCTTGATCCAAGCAATACTGATACAGAAGGTAGAAAGAAATTATTTAGACAGTTAGTGAGGGCAACAGAGTCCTCAACAGAACTTCCCTTCTAACAAAAAGCAGCCCCCAAAATTAACCTTTTCCTAACAAACAGCAGCCTGAAAAATCGAGCTGCAAACATAGATAAGCAAGCTGGAAGCTTGCATGGGGGATGCCGGTAGCTGTGCCAATAGAAAAGGGCTGCCTGGGGAACAGGTATGTCCACAACATTAGCTTCATCTTCCCTTTTTTGTTAGCACATGTACAGAAGGAAATTAGCAACATGGCTCAGCTCAGGCAGAGAACTCGCCTGCAAAATAGAAGATTAGGATGAGGCTGCCAGAAATTTGCACCCTATGCAAATGGCACGCTTAGTCCTAACCAGTTTTTTTATGCCACATGTAGACCAGACTCTTCCTGATCACTAGCTCTTCTATAACTGCCTCTGCATTTCACTGTGGATTGGCAATCCATTTTTGCAGGACCCTTCTCTGTAGCAGAGACCTATTAGCTTTCTTTTGCCTATTAAATTTTTGCTGTTAACCTTACTTGGTGTCCACATCCTGGTGCCTGTGAGCCAACAGACCTTGAGTATTACCCCAGACAATGAGGTAGCTTCAACATGGCATTTACAAACTTTAAAAATGGACAGTCAAGTAGTAGGTAGACACATGCTCTACTATCTCACTTAAACTAAGTTTCAGCTTCCTGATCCATATTTAACCAGAAAGGGAATTGGCTCTCTTGTGACCAGTGTTAGTACAAGTTGCATCTCACAGAAATAAAAACCCAGTTATGCCCAATTAGTTATTTTAAATAGAGCAAAAACAATCTGATGGAGGAAGAAAAGTCTTCAGTAAATGATGATGCAACAACTTACAGGCAAATAGCTAACAAAATAAAAATGAACATTGATCTAAACCTTACACCTTATACAAAAATCAACTCAAAATGGATCATAGATGTAGGTGTACAGCTTATAAAACTATAAAACATCTAGAAAAAAAAATAGGAGAAAATCTTCAAGATCCAGGACAAGAAAAGAGTTCTTAGATTTAACACCAAAAATCGTAGTTGATTAAAAGAACAGATGAAAAATTGGATCTCATCAAAATAAAAAAGTATTCTGTAAAAGATTCTGTTAAGGATGAAAAGACACATTGCTGTCTGGGAGAAAATATTTGCAAATCTTCTACCTCACAAATGTTCTAGTATCTGCAACATACAAATAATTCTCAATTTCAACAGTAAACCACCCTCTTAAAATGAACGTGGGCACAAGACATGAAAAGTTTATACAAAGAGGCCGTATAGATGGCAAATTAGCATATGACAAGACTCTTGGCATCATTAGTCATTAAAGAAATTAAAATGGAAACCAAAACAAAATATTATATATTGAAATATTAAAATATTAATACACATCCATCAGAAAGACTAAGATAAAAACTGATAACATCAAATGCTGGCAAGGATACACATAAGTGGAATCACTCATACATTCCTGAGGGGAATCTAAACTAGTCACTCCGGAAAATAGTTTGACAGTTTCTTTTAAAATAAAAAGAAAAATGGACTTATCACGTGTTCCAGGAATCATACGTGGAGGCATTTATCCTAGATAAAGGAAGACTTATTTTCATACAGAAATTGATAAACCAATTTTAAGAGCAGTTTTGTTAATAATGGCCCAACATGGAAACTAATCAAATCTGCTTTCATGGGTGAACGATTAATCAAACTGTGGAATACTACTCAGGAAGAAAAAGGAGTAACTTGATATGTGCAATATACGTGATATGTGCAACATCTTACATGAACTTCAAAAAAGTTTGCTGGGTAAAAAAAAAAAATCTTAAAAAAATACATACTTTATACTTTTAGAAATACAACATTTGTATAATAACATTATTATAGATATGGAGAAAAAATTAATGGTTGTCAGGTGTTAGGAATGAGGGTGGTAGATACCGCTACAAATGAGTAGCACAAAGGAGTCTCTGGTAATGGTACAGCTAAATACCTTGATTAGTGGTTACACAAAGCTACACATTTGATAAACTGCATAACACTACATATACATCCACATGTGTACACACACAGGCACAAGTAAGGGTGTGTATAACCGCTGAAATATTAATACGCTCTATGGCTTATACTAATATCAATATAAATAAAAAACAATTCCATTTCCCCCAAAACCTTGTTTTTCTCTCAAAAAAAACTCCAAAAAGAGAATATTTCACAATTAGCATACTAAACGCTATTCATCCCTCTAACTCCTCAGTCTTCTTCATAATTTTTGCTCCCTATTTTGTCTTTTTCTTTTTTTAAAGAAAACTGAAACAAAAACAAACACACAAACAAAAAACCTCTTTCTCTCTCTTCCACCCACACAACTGTACTTCTCTTGCCTCTCCCAAGTACTTTTCCCTTTCTTGCCCATGGCCCTACTAACCTCCAGATTATCTCTTTATCACGTGAATCATTTCAGCCTATTTTAGATTATTTGAATTTACCTTTTCACTCCTCCTTATCAGTAGCATAAAACCCTTCCAGAACCTGAACAAGCAAACCCCAAAATTCCTAGGGGAGAAAGAAGGATTTGGAGATTCACAAGTAAGCACTGTTTGTCCCTTTCCATGATCAAATGAGACCAATAACATCCACTACTTTCATAGGGTTATTATATGTATTAATAAGATGCCATATATAAAGCACTTAGTATGGTGCTTGGCACACAGTAGAGGCTCAATAAATGGTAACAGCTAGTAATGGGATGCAAATGGCACACAAAAGAGAGTAGTATTAGTGTTCTGCAATGTAACAATCCACAAATATTCATTAAGCATCTAATACATTCTTAGTGCTTTGCTAGTACTCTGAAACAACCAAAAAATATAGAACATAAAAGAGCACTTAAAAAGGTGCTCAATATCATTAGTCATTAGGGAAATGCTAATTAAAACCATTACGTGATACCACTATACACCTATTAGAATGACTAAGATGCTGAGCAACTGGAATTTTATTCATTGCTGATCTAAAAACAAAATGCTATACCGCTATAGAAAATGGTTTGTCAGTTTCTCATAAATTTAAACACTCATTTACCGTACAACCCAGCAATCCTACTCCCAGGCATTTATCCAAGTGAAATGAAAAAGTATGTTCAAACAAAAATCTGTATGGGAATGTTTATAGGGGCTTTATGGTTCCACATTGGAAATTACCCAAATGTTCACCAACTAGTTAATGTATAAACATGCTAGGTATATCCCTACAATGAATTATTATACCCAAATACAAAGGAATGTGCTCGTAATACAGAAAACATGAATGATCACAAATGCATTATGCTATGTAAAAGGATCTAGACACACAAGCCTGTATACTACATGGTTTCATAGAGGGAAAACTATAGAGGCAGAAAATGGATCAGGCCATTAGGGGCTGCAGGTGGGAGGGGTTTGACTACAAAAAGCCACAAGGAAAATATTTAGGGTGATCGAACTGTTCTATCCCTTAATCGTAGTGGTGATTATACAACTGCATGAATTTCTCAGAACTCATAGAAATGTACAGTGAAGCCGGGCGCGGTGGCTCACGCCTGTGATCCCAGCACTTTGGGAGGCCGAGGGGGGTGGATCACGAGGTCAAGAGATCGAGACCATCCTGGTCAACATGGTGAAACCCTGTCTCTACTAAAAATACAAAAAATCAGCTGGGCATAGTGGCGCGTGCCTGTAATCCCAGCTACTCAGGAGGCTGAGGCAGGAGAATTGCCTGAACCCAGGAGGCAGAGGTTGCGGTGAGCCGAGATCATGCCATTGCACTCCAGCCTGGGTAACAAGAGCGAAACTCCGTCTCAAAAAAAAAAAAAAAGAAATGTACAGTGAAAAGGGTGAATTTTATTACATGCAAATTTCACTTCAACTAAAAAAACAAACAAAAAAACTGGAATGCAGCCCCAAAGTAAATAACACAGATCTTGCCACCATGTTCTTTCAGATATAGCTAAGGAGATGAGATTAAGATGATTCAAGATTAGCGAACCATGTGTACTAGCTTGTAATTAGTTGCTAAATTATGAGGTTTAGGGATCAGTGCAAATTAAATTTAAAGAGATCACTGACTAGTGTGGGAAGAGGAAAGATTGGGCTTCACTGTTAAATATCAAAACAATGGGCAGAGAGGACTGACAGGGCATTTTTGTCTGAAGGAACATGAGTAAGAAACACTGAGCAAGAATGCAGAGTCTTACTACCTGAAGTATAGCATTTGTACTGAGAGTAATGAGAAATTGATTTGATAAAGAGGATAGAGCCAGATTGTGGAGGATCTTAAATTTCAAAGACAGCCTGTGGTAAGATTAAAGTCATTTTATAACACAATTATAGTAAGTTCTTGAATGGCGAGTTACCACGAACAGCTGTAGTTTCACGTGATTATCCTGAAGTCATGCCCCTGCTATACAGGGGAAGAGGCCATGGTCTGACACCACAGAAGAAGGAAATCAGTACAGCCTTTATGCTGCAGAACCTTGTAGCTTTGGAATTGACATCTTAGCTGATTGTCTTAATAATAGACATCCTGTGTTAAAAATGGAATCTTGGAGTGTTTTGCAAGAGGAAAGCACAGCTGCCTCTAGCAATTTATTTCTATAGCTTCTGGGCATCAGACATTTTGCATAGAAATGGCTGCTCCAGTGGCTGTTTTCTTTTAGGCCTGTGGGGACTGCAGCTGTCTGGACTGCCACATGCTCCCGTCATTCCTGACCTCATAAATAATGAACACTTGGAAATCCTATACAACGGTGCTTTTCTGCCCCAGAGTTCAAATACATTTTGACCCTTGCATAAAGCTGTTGTAGGAAGGGCATCCCTTCCTACAAGGGAGGCTTCAATGTGGGCAGAGCAGAGTCCAATTTTAGATCCTTACTTTGGTAACCATCTGTCCTCATGCATGCATGAGCTCTCTCTTCTATGGTCTTAGCTAATAGTCTTTATTTAGAAAGATGTTGTAGTTAAGTGACTAAAGCTCAGATATTTGGGTTTATTTTCAAATTCAGTTTAAGACTCTGGAGAATATATTCATTATCTATTGCTAAATTCCAGTCAGAATCCTTACAGGGACTAAGCAGTCTTAATTGTACATTAGGCTGTTATTTAAATACCCTATAGCTATTCAAAGTAAGGCTACCAAGATCAACATTCACAGCACATTGATGTCAAAGTAGGTGTATCCCTGAGACTTCCAGAAATCTCTTAATTAATCCTGGGATGTGCTGTATTATGAGAATGTCAAATGTCTTGCTGAGTAGCAAACAGATGAACCCTACAACAGCTTCAAGTAACAATGAGGCTAATATCAAATGCCCTTCATCTGAGAGTCCTAGAGGCCTTTACAAATGGCATAACATTAATCTGAACATCACTCTAGAGAAGCATCAAATTAATTTCCACTTCAGAAATGGAACCCCTGAGAAAGAAGCATGTCCACGACCACAATTAAACCTACTTTTTAGCATACTTAAGGCCAGTTCTTATAAGCCATCTGTTCTGATAGCTAATTTGAGGCCCTGGGGTAAGACAGAGAGCATGAAGATATCAAAGTGGAAAACTCACCATATTCATTCAACATTGTTTAAGCACATTTATATATGAAGTCAAATAATATAGGATTATAGTTCTAAAGGAGCAGCATTTACAGAACGGTGTAGTCAGTGCTATGATAAAAGTATAAAAGAGATGTAATAGAAATAAATGCATTACGGGAAGAGAGTCAAATTAGGATACCAAAAAATATTTACATAGCAAGTAATGCTTAACATGAGCTTTGAAGGCTTGTGGAAGTTACTTTAAATTGAAGGGGAAAAAACCCCCACAGATTTTCAAAACGATAAATAGCATATACGAAGCATGAAGCATTATAATTGGTAATAGCGAGAGTAAATAGTCTGTGAGGCTGTGTTTCAGGAGTGGTGATGGTGGGAAACAGAGGATAAATTATAATGGAATTTATGTGCTAAGCTAAGGAGCTTAACATGCATCTGAAATGTTAGCTTAGGGGATAGTTCAATGGTCAGTGCACATATTCCCAGGAGATCTATTGCTCCATCAACATTATGATACCAATAAGGAGTTGTAAATGTAATTTACAGGAACTCCAACATGCAGAAACAATACCTCCTCACAAATTCTATTTAAAATTCATGCCTCTGTGTGCTTTATAAGATGCCAGCTGGTTATTTTGCACAGGAGAAAAAGAAAACAAAGTTGGTGTACAACTAGCCTATCTCTGCCATGGAGTTTGGCCAGAAGAGAGATCTTCTGGGCACCTTATGACAAGCAAAAGGCAAAAGATTTCAAAGAAACATAAACAGATTTCAGTGATTAGTTGGACATTAAGGAGCTAAAGAAAAAAATAAGCAACTAAAATTTTGATTCTACACTAGGCTTTTTGGGCATCACGCTGATTTGGAATGACAATAAAAAAATAAGAATACTTAGGTGCTAAGGATGAATAATTCAGCCAAAATATAATCTGTTTGAGACGGCAATCAGACATCAAGAGGGGTTTGTCTCTGAACATCATCTACTTTTTAGGGACTCTAACCTTGAAAACAAGACTGCTCAACATGTGTCAAATGCCCAGTCTTGATGAATAGTGTTTACAGAGGACTACCAGAAAGTTTGATAAAGTGTCCTTCCTCTGGCATAAACCCAATTTAGGGGCTATTTCTCATGCTTTCTTCCCAATCTGTTGCCTTCCTTATGCCATTTCCATGGAATTTGAGACTGCATGTATCAGCATCTTTACAAAAGGGAGCTCTGTGAAATTCATTTTTGTATTACCGTAAGGATGTTGTGCAAGCTGGATTATCTGGGAAACACGCTGAGATGGAGTTAGGATTGAAAGAGTTTTATTGGGAGTAGAACCAATTAAAGAAAAAAGTAAGAGGCAGGATTGGGCACAGGAAGCTGACAGATCCCAAGCAGCTCTGAAATTCTTTACCAGCTCAAAGAAGAGCTCTGGAAGAAAGATGACCCGATGGAGAAGTCCTGTAGCGGGTGATAATGTCCTGGCCCTTGCATCATCAGTCTGCTCAGTCATTGCCTGGAGATCACTGAGAGAAGAGCGTAACCTTGGTTTGAAAACTGAGACAGATCTTCAAGCATCTAACAGCTAGAGGCATCAGCTGACCATATCTCTTTCAGCTAGGCAGTGAGTCCTTTTTTGAAGGAGGATCTGAACAGTGCATCTCTGTGTCTGGATCTATTATGAAATGGATGTATTGAGTTCTTAGCTTGGAATTATCTGTTCCAATCTAAAAGCAGAAAAAATGATCTATTCACTGCACGCCAGAGGGGCTTCAAGCTGGCTGACTGCAGGTATCTGCTACTCTTGCCTCTTATACAGAGGAGAACAAAAATGATAAATAGATGATCACACTTTGAATAGATAATTTATAAAAGACAGGACACAACCAAAACAAGAAAGGAGGGGGAAGTGAGGCTGCCTGCTTGGCTAGCATTGGCCGAGAACCTGAAGAGGTTCCCCAATGCAGGAAATGTGTGAGTGAGTGACCCCCAACAGTTTAGGTTACCACTATAGGCTCCTGCAATCCTAGGAGAGTCCCTAGAACCTAGTGGGCCCCAAGACTAACATAGGAAGCTGCAAGGAGACCAAGTGAAGACATTGCTCCAGAGAGAGCTTAAGCTGAGTCATGCCCTCTGCCTCCGATCCCTAAGCAGCTATAGCAAGTCACCATATTCAGAGCCCAGCCCCTATCATCCTGCCTGGGTGGCCCAACAGTACCTGCATCTCCACATCCCTGGAGTCCCATTGACATTTCCCACCTGCAGCCAACGAATGCCATGGCTGGCAGCTAGTTCCAGCCAATGTTCAAGTGCAAGCCATTGGCTATGACCCCATCATCCCCAGCAGCAAAGCTGCCATGCGTTTCCATATACCCCAAGAACAAACTCTCCTGCTTACAGTTGCTGTCACCGCAGATGACTGCTGTTCCCAGGGTCAAAGCTTGAACAAAATGTGTGTTCCCTAAACACGTGTATACAGCTGCTGCCACTGAAAACAACCTTGCCTTTCTCAATAGCAGGGCTGCAGCACAGCAGCTACTGCCTCCTCTCAAACATTTCATTGGGAACATGTGAATCACCTTACCCTGTCTACCACCTGGCACCTGCTCATACTACTATGAGCAGGTCTGAGAACAGGCCCCACAGCCCTGGCTCTGTCCCTCACTCCATGTCCAGCTATGTCACCCAAGGGCCTAGAAACCACATACCCCAGTCCACCACCATTAGCACCAGAGTACTCCTTCTGTAGTCCTGGGGTCAGGCCCACCCAACCTACTGCTATCACCATATTGGGGGTACACATGTACACATACCAGCTGTGGGGCTGGAGGCCGACCCACCCAGCCCACTGCAGTCAATGCCAAAAACAATGCAAACCACTTGGGAAATAGATGATTATCTCACTATTGCCGTCATCCATTCTATGCCTGCTGCCAGGAGCCTGATAACCCACCCACCCATCTGGCCCATCACTGTCAGTATCAGCACCTGGGAAAGCCACTTAGAGGCCCAAGAATGGCCTGCCTGAACCTGCTAACACAAGTATGTTAGCATATGTTGCCCTAGGGCCCAAGGAAAGCCATGTTTGGCCTGTCACTGGCCACCACTGGGGTCTGAGGACAGGCCCATCTGTCGTCCCTGTTCCCAGCAAATCTTCATCACAGCCTCCATTGTGCCGTAAATCACTGAGGAAATCATAGACACTGCAATCACTGAGGAAATAGCAGACACTACTGACACTATTTATAGCCAAATAAATCATAAAGTGATTACACTACTGCAAGCACCCAGAGTCAAAGCCAAAGTGTTCTACCCTACCAAAACCATAGATTCATCTTTAAGACAACATCCTTCCTTAGGAAAGCCAATTCAAAAATTTGGAAGAAGAAAGGTTTACACCAGATACATAGATGTCAAAGTAGGGGTAAAAGAAACACGGAAAAGGAAGGAAATATGACACTTCCAAAGAAACACAAGAATTTTCTGGCAGCATATTCTAATAAAAAATAAATTTATGAAATCCTTGAAAAAAGAATTCAAAATATTGATATCAAAGAAACTCAGTGAAATGCCAGAGAATACAAAGAAATCAGAAAAACAATCAACATATGAATGAGAAATTTACCAAAGAGATAGTTATCACCGAAAAGGACCAATCGGAAATTCTGAAACTGAATAATTTCTTAAATGAAATAAAAAAATACATTTGAAAGCTTCAACAATATATTAGATGAAAGAGAAGAAAGAATTTCAGAACTTTAAGAGCAGTCTTTTGAAATAACCCAAACAAAAAATTATTTAAAAAAATTAAAAAGAATGAACAAAATGTGGCATATGGGACACCATCAGGTGACCATATGTTTGAACTTGGGGTGTCCTATAAGGTGAAGGGGAAACAAAAGTGATAGAAAACCTATTTAACAAAATAATAGCTGAAAATGTTCGAATTCTAGCAAGAGGTTTAGACATCCAGCTACAGGAAGCTTAGGAGTTCCCATACAAACACAGTGCCAAAAGGTCTTCCCCACAGCACACTATAGTCAAACTGTCAAGTCAAAGATAAAGAGAGAATTCTAAAACCAGCAAGAGAAAAGCATCTAGTCGCTTATAAGGGAACCCCTATCAGACTAATAGTGAATCTCTTAGCAGAAACCTTTCAAGCCAAGAAGAATGAGATGATATATTCAAAGTGCTGGGGGAAAAAAAGCCACTTGAGGATAATATGCCCAGGAATGTTGTCATTCATAAACGAAGGATAAATAAACTATTTTCCAGACAAGTAAAAGTAAAAGGAATTCTTTACCATTAGACTAGTCCTATAAGAAATGCTAAAGGGAGTCCTACACTTGGAATTGATAGGATATCTACCATCATAAAAACTATACGAAAGTATAAAACACACTGGTAGAGCAAACACACAAATAAGGAAGAAAAAAAATCCTCAAATGTTACTACTATAGAAGATTTTCTGTAATAAACAATAGGAGAAAAAGAAAGAATTAAAAGATATTACAAAATAACCAGAAATCAATTAACAAGATGACAGGAATAAGCCTTCATATATCAATAATAACTCTGAATGTAAACAGATTAAACTTTCCACTTAAAAGATAATGACTGGCTGAAAAGACAAAAAAAAAAAATGCAACTGTCTTCCACCCACAAGAAATTCATCTCACCTCTAAAGATACAGACTAAAAGTAGAGGTGAAAAAAGATATTCTATGCCAATGGAAACCAGAAACAAGCAGGCATAGTTAAACTTGTATGAGAAAAAAACAGACTTTAAGTTAAAAAACAGTAAACAGAAGCAAGAAAGGTCATTTTATGATGAAAAAGGGTCAACTCAGCAAGCGGATATAAAAATTCTAAACACATATGTATCTAACACTAGAACACCTAGATATAAAAAGTACATATTACTAGATGTAAAAGGAGAGATGGACTCCAATACAATAATAGTTGGGGACATCAATACCCTACACTCAGCATGAGGCAAATCATCTAGAAGATAATTATCAAAAAAATTGAATTTAAACTAAACACTTGACTAATGGACATTCAGCAGCTACAGAATATACCTGCTTCCCATTAGCACAGGGAACATTTTCCAGGATAGACCATATGTTAGGAAACAAGACAAGATTCAACAAACTTTTAAAAATCAAAATTATATCAAGTATCTTCTCAGATCACAGGGGAATAAAACTAGAAATCAATAACAAGAGAAGCCTTAAAAACTGCACAAATACATGAAAATTAACCAACCTGTTCTTGAATGCTCACTGATTCAAGAAATTAAGGAATAAATAAAAAAATATGTTGAAACAAACGTAAGCAAAAATGTAGCATACCAAAACCAATGGAATACAGCAAAAGCAAAACTAAGGGGCAAATGTATTGCAATAAACACCTATGCCAAAAAAGTAGGAAGATTTCAATAAACAATCTTACCTCAAGGAACTAGAAAAACAGGAAAAATCCAAACCCCCAATTAATAGAAGGAAGTACATAGTAAAAATTAGAGTATAACTAAATGAAATAGAGACTTAAAAAATACAAAAGATCAAAAAAATGAAAAGTTGTTTTTTAAAAAAGATAAAATCAATAAACGATTGGCTAGACAAGCCAAGAAATAAATAAGACCCAAATAAAGAAAATGAGAAATAGAAAAGAGATATTACAACTGATACTATAGAAATAAAATCATCATTAAAGACTATTATCAAAAACTATACACTAACAAATTAGAAAACCTAGAGAAAATGTCTAAAATTCTGGACACAACCTACCAAGATTGAATCAGCAAGAAATAAAAAACCTGAATGAACCAATAATGAGTACCAAGATGGAATTAGTAATAAATAGTCTCCCAACAGAGCAAAGTCCACAACTGAATGGTTTCAATGTTGAATTCTAGCAAATGTTCAAAATATGAACAAGAGTTCCCCTCAAACTACTACCAAAGACTGAAGAAGGGGGAATGATCCCTGACTTATTCTGTAAGGCCAATGTTACAGCTATCAGCTGTCCTCCCCTCACACTACACTGGGGAGCTCAGGATGTGTGGTCTTCTCCTCCACTACGCAGTGAGTTTGGCTGCACAACCACTCTTTCTTCAGAAGGAATTGCTTGATTTTTTGCTCAGATATTTGCATTAAACAACCATTTGCTATGGGGCACACTGAGAGCAAGTGTTTTGAACACAAGGATTTTCTTGAAGCAGGCTGACAAGAAAATTAGAGAATGTAATTTATAGAAAAATTTTATTTTTTTAGGCAGAAAACTACAAATTTTCAATTTAGCTGCATGAAAATCAAGCAAGATGAAAAGATGATGCTAAATTAGAGAACACAAACAAAATGTATTAGTGAATAAATGCTTCCCTAGATTCATGGGGGAAAAACAGTAAAAAAGTTATGTATATACACAATGGAATACTATTATCATGGCAAAAACTGCAATTACTTTTGCACCAATCGAATATTTGGCAATAAAAAAGAATGAAATTATGTCCTTTGCAGCAACGTGGATGGAACTGGAGTCATTATGTTAAGAGAAATATGCCAGGTATGGAAAGACAAATATTGCATGTTCTCACTCATACATGGGAGCTGAAAAATTGACCTCATGGAGGTAGAGAGTGAGTAGAATGATGGTTACCAGCGGCTGGGAAGGGTGTGTCCATGAGGGAGTGAGAAGAAGAGAAGCTGGCTAATGAGGACAAATATACATTTAGATAGAAAGAATCAGTGCTAACATTCAGTAGCACAGTAGGGTGACTGCAGTTAACAAAAATGTCTTGTATATTTCAAAACAGCTAGAAGAGAGAGCTTGAAATGTTCCTAACACATAGCAATGATATATATACTCCAGACGACAGACACCCCAAATACTCTGACTCCATCATTACACACCCTATGCAAGTAACAAAATATCATATATCTCATAAATACATACAGCCATCATGTATCAAAAAATCATGGATCAACTGCTTTAAATATATAAAATGAAAAAGGATTTTTTGTCCTTACTCCATAAATACCTAAATTATAGATCTAACAAGTTATTTTATTGATGTGTTGTCCTAAATAGCAATTTCTTAACATTACTGAAATTGCCTTTCAGTAAATGCCCAGGGCCCTATAGTTGGCTATTAAATGCTTGAAGAAGAAATAAAGTTCTGGTGGCTCCTCACTTGATCACTTTCCAGCTAGTATTTTATTAGTAGCAAGGAAGTAATCACAGAAATTCACTACTGCTAGAGAGGCCAGTGTATGAGAATGAGTAGGTGGCCATTTGCGTTAGTTGTTAGTTTTTGCAGTGTTCCAATTAGAGTGATCTGGGCATTAGGAAAAAAATCTCCTCTAGATGGGAAGGAGGGGTTGGTCATGTGATTGGTGTATGGAGAAACAGCTGCAGTGGTTAGAATGAGCAGGTCGTTAGAACTGTAGAGGACAAGCTTTCTATGTGCCTCAAGTGCCAGTGGCAGCCAACGAAGGTGGCACTTGTTACCATTGTTTAAACAATGTAAATAAAGAGCGACCCTTAAAGGAAAAAGTAAAGAAGCAAACAAAATGATAGGAACCACTCGGTTTTATTGGAGGGGTTAGTTTTGTTGCTACAAGCAGGACTGGCTACCTAATTTGCAGAGTCCAGTGCAAAATGAAAAAAAATGTAGGACCCTTCTTTAAAAACATTAAGAATTTCAAGACTATAACAGCAGAGCATTACAACAGCATGAGGTCCTTCTGAACTTGGGGCCCTCCGTGACTGTGCAGGCCACATGTTCATTAAATCAGCCTTTCCTACATTCCCAAACGTTAAGTGCAGGAGATGAAGCACTTTTTCTCAGATGAGCAATTAACACTCCATCTTCAAGCCTGAGAAAGTTCTGCTCCTATTACTTTTCCTAGTCTGACTTGTTGGTCTTCTGGCTCTGGGGTGGGGTTACTAAAGGACGCAGAGGTTACAGAACTCCCATTCTGTACCATTTCCCCACTGAGAAGAAGTCTAATGAGGACCATTATACTTTTAAATATTCTTTATTCTTACCGAAATGTATGTTGGACCCTATCTTACATTACACATCAAGATTTTTGATCCAGAAATAAGTTTGTTGTTGTAACAGATTGGGAAACAGCTAACCCATTTATTTTAATCAGAAAGTTGTAATTTTTCTGATTTTAATCAGAATTGGATATAAACATTTTTTATAACACTATTGATGCTTTCAATACAATTATTGCTGCAAATGCTGCAACCACAGCTATTGTGATTTCAGAGTTATATCTTATAGAGCTGGATCCATGGAGAGACATCATTTTTTGAAGACAAATTTAACTGAAAATAAACCACCCCAACTTCATTAAATTAGAATGGGGTTAAAGGATGGCAGGGGAATATGGACAAGTATATTTTGAAAAAAAAAAAAATCCCAAAGTGATGTGATGGTCTCCTGGTTAAGAACTACTGTTCTATTTCAAATCCTTTTTCCCCCAGACGAGGAAATGGGTACAATAACAAGCTTACATTCATGCAGGCAGTTAGAGAGAGCTGGATACAAAATTCAGCTATACTGTGTTTCAACAGGGATTCTTTCACACTGTAATGAAAGTATAGTGTAACTGGTAGTCTCAAAAGATTTTAGTTTGAGGATCAAATGATATTGAGGTTTCAGGAAAGTTCAGCCTCATAACTAGAATGAAGTTTTCTGATGTGTGTTTTGTGTTAAACTGAATGTACCATGTCTGTTTAGTTGGGAGAACTTACAACTCCTGTTAATAAATATTCTAGATGTTTATAATTAAAAGGTCAGATTAGTATAAAATCTCTGATTCTGATAAAAGACTACTTAAAATAGCCTCCAATAAGAAACCAAGTTCACTATGGATTAATGGGGAATTATGCAAAAAGCTGTTAGAAGACAAATTTCCCATCTGATTTTCCCAGTGTACTTTGTTTGGATACACAATTTAATAAAATATACCCATGACAAGTCACCCAGAGGATTTCTAAAAACACTGAAATACCTCTTAGCAGATGACTAATGTTTATGGCTTTTTATTGGCTGTATTCTCACACTTACATGATACAAGTCACATGATAAATTAATGTTACAGTAAAGCAAACTGACCTGCTAAAGTTATTATTAATGAAAGGCAGCACACTGACAGACTCCTTCACCCAGAAACATGAAACTGAAGAGTGCATTTTCCTTGCAAACAAATGAGGTTTATACTTTACACTAGGGTCATTTTACATGAAGGCAAGGGAAGAGAAATATTCAGCTATAATGGTCCAACATCTAAAGTGTCTAAGCTTAAATGAAAAGAGCCTGACATATTGAAATACCTCACTATCAAAATGCATCTCTAAGGTGTTATGTGTGTAACTGAAGAGAACTACACAAAATCCTGGAAGAACTGTCCCTGAAGTTCAGAGACATTTTTAAAAATTAAATGAGCATCTGAGGAGGAATGCACTAAACTAAATGCCATCCGTCCTCTTCACTTCAGATTCCACAGCACATAGCCCCCGGCCCAGTGGTGCTCCACTCTCCAGAATTAGTCCACGACAGGGAGTCCCTTGGCAGTGCTATTCCAGTGCAAAAGGAGACCCAGTGGGCCAAATGATGAATAATAGTTATAAGTAAACATACTAAATGATACCACGGAGTTCAGGGACTGCTCTCATCCTAAGGAATTTCTTGCAGGCAAAATAGTTAACACTGGTTTCCGACTACTCTTATTTCAGCTTTTCATTTGGAGGCTGGCAGTTTCTTCAGGATAGCACGGTGGGAACATTGTGTCTCCTCGTAAAACACCAGTAAGTTTCCAAGTTTCAATCACTACTCTGCTTTCATTTCTTCCTTCTGATATTTCTTCAATTTAGCACTAAAACTGTGACTCCATTTTTTCCTCTTTTAGGCATATGTTTTGTGGCTTTTAAACTTCTTGCCTTCTGAGAATAAAAGTGGCAAATGGTGAGAACAAGTTCTGGGAATGAATTTGAAGTGGATAGGCATAAAATTTAGTTGGATAAAGTGAAATAGTTGTCATCACAAGGGGAATGGATTGCTGCAGTTATACGCACCTGCGTCACCTCCTATGACTGTGAGCATCCGTGTGAATGGCTCTCCTGGGGCAGTGCACTGGTGGCCCCAGGCTGTATTTTACTAAATGGTATAATTCATATTTATCCCTAGGTAATTTTCCTGAATCATTTTAATCCATGGTAAATTATACCATCATATCCTTCCTAATATCATTACCTACTCTACATATCTGCATTTACTTTTATGATACAACTAAGGAGCTGAAAGAAAAGACCTTTGGAGGGAAAAATTTCAGCCCCATTTAGGACTAAGTATGGTTCTGGTCATTGCCAACATAGAGTGAAAAGCAAAGAAAGGCTGTGAATAAAGCAGAAAAATAATATATTCTCCACACTGTCAGTGTCAGAACTTGAAAAGCCATTAAGAAGAGTAGGTGGATGAACCTCAAAAACATTATGCTAAGTACGAGAAGCCAGATATAAAGAGCCACATAATGTATGATTTCACTTATATAAAATATTCAGAATACGTAAATCTAGAGAGAGGAAGACAGACTGATAGTTGCTAGGAACTGAAGGAACTGGGAGTGGGGAGTAATTGACTGATGGGTCTAGAAATTTTTGGTGGAGTGATGAAATGTTTAGAACTAGACAGATGTGGTTGTTGTACAGCATTATAAATGCACTAATTGCCATGGTATTGGCCATTTAAAAATGGTTAATTTTATATTTTGTGACTTTCACATCAATAAAAAATTAAAAGTAAAATGAAAAACTATCCTCATGATTTTTCTGTAATATTAAAGCTATTTACTCATTTACTTTACTTTAAGTTATGGGGTACATGTGCAGAATGTGCAGGTTTGTTGCATAGTTACACATGTGCCCTGGTGTTTGCTGCATCCAACAACCCATCATCTACATTACCTATTTCTCCTAATGCTCTCCTTCCCTTGCCCCCACTCCTTGACAGTCCCCGGTGTGTGATGTTCCCCTCCCTGTGTCCATGTGTTCTCATGGTTCAACTCAACTCCCACTTATGAGTGGGAACATGCAGTGTTTGGTTTTCTTTTCTTTTCTTTTCTTTTTTTTTGAGATGGAGTTTTGCTGTTGTTACCCAGGCTGGAGTGCAATGGCGTAATCTCTGCTTACTGCAACCTCTACCTCCTGGGTTCAAGCAATTCTCCTGCCTCAGCCTCCTGAGTAGCTGGGACTACAGGTGCATGCCACCATGCCCAGCTAATTTTTGTATTTTTAGTAGAGATGGGGTTTCACCATGTTTACCAGGATGGCCTCGATCTCTTGACCTTGTGATCCACCCCCCTCGGCCTCCCAAAGTGCTAGGATTATAGGCGTGGGCCACCATGCCTGGCCAGTGTTTGGTTTTCTGTTCCTGTGTTAGTTTGCTGAGAATGATGGTTTCCCACTTCATCCATGTCCCTGCAAAGGACATGAACTCGTTCTTTTTTATGAAACCTGTCTTTTAAAAAGCTATTTTTTAAAAAATAGAATTTTAGTGGAGATGAGGCATGAACTCCAACCTATTTGGCTTGCTTAAGTCACCATAGATAACCCTTTACATATTTATCCTTTTTTTTAATCAAATGATAGTCTAAACTTTACGTTATAAGCATGTATTAAGGACACTACTACCTGCTTCCTCTCATATGCATTAGTGTTTACATGTAGTCAAATTTATCAAGTTCTTCTTTAGTTCTGTCTGTCAATCTTTGCTTTACAGTGTCTGATTTCTGTTTCCTTCTTAGAAAGATCTGTCCCACTCCTTCACTTGATAAGTTTTTTGTTGATAATGATTTTTTTTCCTCTAAGGTATGTTTGTATTTATGTATTTATTTTTTCTAATTTTTTTAGTTAGTATTTCTGATAATATGCAATAATGTGCTAATGCCCGTAATACAAGCACTTTGGGAGGCTGAGGCAGGGTACTGTTTGAGCTCAGGAGCTACAGGCCAGCCTGGATAATATGGCAAAACTCCCTATGTGCAAAATAAGATACAAAAATTAGCTGGGTGTGGTGGTGCACACCTGTAGTCCCAGATAACTGGGAGGCTGAGGTGAGTGAATCACTTGAGCCTGGGGTTAGAGACTGCAGTGAGCATGATTGTGCTACTGCACTCTAGCCTTGACAACAGAGCGAGATCCTATCTTAAAAAAATGTGCTGTCATTGGTTTTCATGGGAAATTAAATAATAAAATGCCGCAGTGAATTGAAAAGCTTAAGTGTGGTTAGGGGAAGAATAAAGAAGAAACAGTAATTTTTTTCATATTTAATAGACAGTTTGTAACTGACACTGTTTTAAAACAAATCTATCAATAATAGATGTTTAAGTACGTTATGTAATGGTATAAAGGAAACGGTGGGTTGGAGCCCCTTCTCTTTCCCACCCCAAACTCACAAGAGCAAGTTGTTAAATTTTTAGGAAATTTGCAAAGCAGTTGTTAAATAAAGCCATAATTGAAAATAAAAGTATAAGCTCCTGACTTCTGGTCTGGCATGTAAGGAGCTTAGGAATGCTCAGTCTGTCCTAACAACAAGTAAAAACCTGAGCAAAATGAAAGACGACAACTCTTCTTGGATCCATCAGAGAAGTGCACTCATAGAGCAAACCACAGGGCAACACTAGAGAGATAGATAGGTGGACATGGAAAATTACAACTTAACAACCCAAATAGAAATCCATGATCAGAAATCTCATTATGAGCAAATACCAGGATAGGAAACTCTAAGCTGTAATTAATGAATCTCTGGAGATTCAGTGTGGACAAGCTGGAAAGATGAAAACTTTGGGGTATTCAGTCATAGAAGGTCCTCATACTTATATAAGTTTTCCCTCCAGGAGTTCTACTATATTCTCACAGTAAATATTGGAAAAGAGTCCCCTGTTGCTTCTAGTAGGGAAAGAGGAAATATTACTATTTCGAAATACACCAGAGCATTCTGTTCTTTTTAACAAGACCTACCCACAGGAGACACTATTTTACCGGAGCTGAATCTTCTGAGGTTGTATCAGAGCCTCACTTACCTAGGGAAGGGGAAATGAACAACTGTTGTCCCTTCCAGTCATCCTGTCCTATGGAAAGGTGTGGGAGAAGACTTGTGATGTCCATAGACCAGAGGCACAAGCTCACCAAAAGACTGAGACCTAATCATAGAATGCTTTCCATCTCCACAAAACTTATCACTACATTAATAAAGTCAAAAAAACACAAAAAAACACAGTTGGAGAGACTGAATTAGCATCAGAACCAGAGTCAGATATGGTAGGGATGTTGGAATTATCAGAAAAGGAATTTTTTTTAGAACTATGATTAATAAAAGTTTTAATAGAAAAAAGTAGACAACATTTAAGAAATAAAAAATGTCAGCAGAGAGATGGCTGTTCTAAGAAAGAATAAAAAAGAAATGCTAATGAATAAAAATGCTGTAATGGAAAGGAAGAAGGGCTTTGGTGACTGACATTTAATTAGTAGACTGAACATGGTTGAAGAAAGAATCTCTGAGTGTGAGGATGTGATAACAGAAATTTGCAAACCACGCATTAATTTGGAAAAATTCTCAGTCATAATTGCAGACATCAAACTACAGAAATAGAAAGCTCAAAGAAAAATAAGCAGGATAAATGCCAAAAAATGAATATTTAAAAACTATATTTAGGCACATCATGTTCAAATCTTATAAAATCAAAGACAAAGAAAAAATGTTGAAGTAAGCCAGAGGGAGGGAAAATCACGTCACTTATAAAAGTACATCTGACATCTCCTCAGAAACTATGCAAGCAAGAAGAGAGTGGAGTTAAATATTTAATGTGTTGAGAGAAAAAAACCAATCTGGAATTCTGTCCTCTGCAAAACTATCCTTCAAAAGTGAAGGAAGAATAAAGACCTTCTCAGACAAATAAAGATTGAGGAAATTTGTTGTTAGTAGCTCTGACTTGCAAAAAAAAAAAAAAATGTTAAGTGAAGTTATGTAATGGTATAAAGGTAGCGGTGGTGTGCTCACATTATTCAGAGAAAACTAAAATGATATAGGTCAGAAACTAGAACTACATAAAGGAAGAGCACTAAAGAATGTATAAGAGAAGATACAACAAAAACTTTAATTTTTCTTATTCTTAATTTATCTAACAGGTTCTTCATGGTAATAATAACAATGTAATCTATGTATATGGAGGAGGAATTTGAAATATTTTGTTATTATAAAGTATTTGCACTACTTGTGACAGTTATTTGAAAGTGGATTTCAATTAGTTGTAAATGTTTATTGCAAACTCTAGGGCAATCGCTTAAAAAGTTAAAATAAAGAAGTATAATTGATACACTAAGAAAAGAGAAAGGATAGTCATATAAAATCCTCGAAACCACAAAAAGCAGACAATGTGTGAAAGACTAAAAACAGGGGTTGGGCACAGGGGCTCAAGCCTGTAATCCCAGCACTTTGGGAAGCTGAGGTAGGCGGATCACCTGAGGTCAGGAGTTCGAGACCAAACTGATCACCATGCAGAAACCCCATCTCTACTAAAAACACAAAATTAGCCAGGTGTGGTGGTACATGTCTGTAATCCCAGTTACTTGGGAGGCTGAGGCAGGAGAATTGCTTGAACTCAGGAGGCAGAGGTTGAGGTGAGCCGAGATTGCACCATTGCACTCCAGCCTGGGCAACAAGAGGAAAACTCTGCCTCAAAAACCAAACAAAAACAAAACAAAACAAAATGAAAGATAAAAACAGGAACAAAGAACATGGACAAAACTTCAAAACCAAACCCAGGTATCATAGATATTAAATGAACTACATCAATATTTACCTTAAATGCCAATGGTCTAAATTCCCCCAATTAAAAGACAGAGATTGTCAGACAGAGTAAAAAAAAAACCAAAATCTTTAAAAACAACAACAATAACAACAAAACCTAACAATATGTGTTGAATATGAAATTTACTTTAAATGTAAAGACAAATGTGGATTAAAAAATAAACAGATGGAGAAAAATAGACCATACTAACATGAATCAAAAGAAAGTGGAAGTAGCTGTATTAATTTCAGACAGAGCAGATTTCACAGCAAGAAAAGCTGTCAGGAAAGTGGGGCATTACATAACGATAAAGGGGTCAATTCCCCCTGTCAAAAGACGTAACAGTCCTTAATATAAATGTTTGTTTTTTAACAACAAAACATAAAAATACTTAAAGCAAAAATTTATAGAACTGCCTAGAAAATTAGATGAAGTCTCACTATGGTTGGCAACTTCAATACCCTTCATCCATAAATTAACAAATCCAACAGGCAGAAAAATCAGTAAGGCCATAGTTGAACACAAAAACACTATTGGTTAACTAGGTACAGTTGACATCTATAGATCACTTCATTCAACAGAATGAATGTCAATAGATGTCAACACAAAAGTCACGTTCTTCTCAGGCTCACATAAAATATCCACCAAGAAAGATCACATTCTGGGCAACAACACACACCTAAACAAATCTAAAAGTATGCAAATCATACAGTGTCTGCTCTCAGACCAAAATAGAATTAAATGAGAAATCAGTAACAGAAAGATAGTTGGAAAATTTCAAAATATTTGGGGATCACAGAACATACTTCTAAATAAAATATGTGTATTTAGAAAAAAATAAATCTCAAGAAAAATTTGAAAAAATTCTGCACTAAATGAAAATGAAAACCCAGCTATCAAAATGTGTGAGATGCATTGAAAGGAGTGCTTTGAGGAAAACTGTAACATTAAGTACATATAAGAAAAAAAGAAAGATCTAAAATCAGCCTTCTAAACTTCTGCCTTGGAAAAGTTTTTTTAAAAGCTAAAGAAAGAAGAGTAAATTAATTCCAAAGTAGACAAAGGAAAAGAAATAATGACAATTAGAGCAGAAAGTAATAAAACAGAAAACAGGAAATTGATAGAGAAAATCGACAAAACTGAAAATAGGTTCTTCAAAAAGATCAACAACATTGATAAGCCTCTTGCCAAGATAACTGAGAAAAAAGGAGAGAGAAGGCATCAACTACTAATATCAGAAATGAAAGAGGTGCCATCACTACAGATCCCACGTACATTAAAGGGATAACAAAGGAATTCTGTGAAAAATTCTAAATTCACTGTTTTCATGACCTAGATGAAATGGGCCAATTCTTTGAAAAACACAGCATGCCAACACTCACATGAGAATAAACTGACAATCTGAATAGGCCTATGTCTATTAAAGAAACTGAATCAATAATTAATAATATTCTAAATCAGGAAACAGCAGGCCCAG
Organism: Sapajus apella; assembly: GCF_009761245.1. Classification (NCBI taxonomy): domain Eukaryota; kingdom Metazoa; phylum Chordata; class Mammalia; order Primates; family Cebidae; genus Sapajus; species Sapajus apella. Next base: position 10,521,350 of record NW_022436996.1, read on the forward strand.
ATAAACTTACTGGTAAATTTTCCCAAGTAATTTAAGGAAGAAATTTATGTCAATTTTCTAGAATCTCATGTAGAAGGTAGAAGCAGAGGCAATATATCCCAACTCATACTATTAGGAATACTAAAACCAGACAAAGACATTATAAGAAAAGAAAACTACAGATCATTATCTCTCATGAATATAGATTTAAAAATCTTCAACAAAATATTAGCATATCCAATCCAGCAATGCATAGAAAGAACTCTGTACTATGAACAAGTGTGATTTATTCAAGATATGAAAGACTGGTTCAACATTTAAAAATTAATTAATGTAATCCATCTTATCAATAGGTTAAAGAAATCACTTGATCATATCATGAGATGAAGAACAAGCATTTGACAAAATCCAATAATCACTCATGATTAAAAAACAAAACACTCAGTAAACTAGGAGTAAATGGGAACTTCCTACTTGATCAAATATATTCACACACAAAAAAAATCTATGGCTAATATATTTAACAGCAAGAAATTTGAAGGTCTCCCACTAAGATCAGGAATAAGGCAAGGATGTCCCCTCTTACCACTGCTTTTCAATATTGTACTGGAAGTCCTAGCTAAGCAATAAGACAAGGAAATAACAAAAAAAGGTATACACATTGGAGAGGAAGAAATAAAACTGTGCTTGTTCATGGATGACATCATTGTCTATGTAGAAGATCTGACAAAATCAACACAATAACAACAACAACAACAAAAACTATCAGAGCTAATAAGAAACTGTAGTAGGGTTGCAAGATACAAGGTCAAGATACAAAAGCCAACTTTCCTTTATAACAGCAATAAATAACATTTGAAATTTAAAGCACAACACCATTTATATCAGTGTCTTGAAAAATGACATACCTAGAAATAAATGAACAAAACATGCACACAAGCTACAACAGGAAATCTACAAAATTCTGATGAAAGAAATAAAAGAAGAACTAAATAAACAGAGATAATACATGTTGTTTGAAAGACTCAACATCATCACAATATTTACTCTTCCTAACTTGATCTACAGATTCAGTGCAATCTCAATCAAAATCTGGGTAAAGTATTTTGTAAATGCTGACAAAGTGATGTTTAAAGATTATGTGGAAGGGAAAACTACTCAAAATAGCCATTAATATTAAAGTTGGAGGACTGATACTACCCAAGCTTAAGACTTACTATAAAACTAAAGTAATAAATAAGACAGTGTGGTGTTGGTAAAAGATTAGACAAATAGATCAGCTAAACAGCACAAAGAGCCCAGGAATACATTTGTGTAAATAGAGCCAAGTGAACTTGACAAAAGAGCAAAGGCACTAAAATGAAGAAAAGATTGTTTTTTTTTTTCAACAAAGCATGCTGGAACAACTGGGCATCCACAAGCAAAATAAATAAATAAATAATCTAGAACAGACCTTGAACCCTTCACAAAAATTAACTCTAAATGAATTATAGACCTAAATGTAACATGTAAAACTATACAATCCTAGAAATGTCAAGGGAGAAAATCTAGATGACCTATGGATTGATTCACAATGGCTTTTTGGATCAACATCTAAGGCATGTTTTATGGAAAATAACGGTTAGCTAGATTTTTTTAAAATAAAAATTTTCTGTTCTATGAAAGAGCATATGAAAATAATAAAAAGATAATTCACAGATTAGAAGAAAATATATGCAAAAGATATTTGAGGAGATGACTCAAGATGGCCAAATAGGAACAGCTATGGAGTGCAGTTCCTGGTGAGAATGCAGAGGGTGACTGATCACCTCATTTCCAAATGAGTTTTTACTGCCCACAGACCAGGAGACTCCCAGCAGAAAAGCACCATGAGTTTCAGCCACTGTAGTGGGTCTCTGTACAAAAATTCACACAAATCCGAGCACTGTTTCAACTGGCAACTGGAGTGCCTGAGAGACAGAGTCACCCATTCAACTTAAAAAGGGGGGGCGAAACAGGAGCCAGATGATCTGGCTTGGCGGGTCCCATCCCCACAAAGACCAGCAATCTGAAACGCTCTGGACTGAGAGTTTCATAGCAAGCACAGCTGGACCCAGGATGGCCCAGCTCTGTAAGGGGAAGGGCGTCTGCCATTACTGAGGCAGTCCACCACCATGAGACAGTCTGCCATTACTGAGGCAGACTGCCATTACCAAGGCAGTTCTAACTATACCTCTATAAATAAAATCACAAGGAAATTCACACAGCAGCTGGGCAGAGCCCATGGCAGCGCAGCAACATCTCTGCTGGCAGTCTGTGACTAGGCTACCTCCTTGCTGGGCAGGGCATCTCTCAAAAAAGGCAGCAGCATGTCAGGAACTTATAAAGAAAGCCCCACCTTCGCAGGGCAGAGTACCTGGGAAAAAAAGGCAGTTATGAGTTCTGCTGCAGCAGACTTAAACGTACCTACCCAGCAGCTCTGAACAGAACAACAGAGTTCACAGCTCAGCACTTGAGATCCTGTAAGGGGCAGACTGTCTCCTCAAGCAGCTCCCCAACCCCCGTATATCCAAAGAGACACCTCATAAAGGAGAGCTCAGGCTGACATCTGGTGGGTATCCTTCTGGAACAAAGACAACAGAAAAGAAACTGGCGGCAACCCTTACTGTTCTGCACCACTGCAGGTGATCCCCAGGCAAAAAGGGTCTGGAGTGGAACTCCAGCAGTCCTACAGTAGAACACATCTCCTCCTCCAAGGGATCACAACTCCTCACCAGCAAGGGAACAAGGCTGGATGGAGAATGAGCCTGATGAATTGACAGAAACAGGCTTCAGAAACTGGGTAATAACAAACTTCTCTGAGCTAAAAGAGCATGTTCTAACCCAATGCAAAGAAACTAAGAACCTTGAAAAAAGGTTTGATGAAATGCTAACGAGAATAAACAGCTTAGAGAAGAATATAAATTAATCGAAAAACAACACGAGAACTTTGAGAAGTGTAGATGAGATTCAATGGCCGAATTGACCAAGCAGAAGAAAGGATATCAGAGATTGAAGATCAAATCAATGAAATAAAACGAGAAGGCAAGATTAGAGAAAAAAGAGTAAAAAAAATGAACAAAATCTTCAAGAAATACAGGATTATGTGAAAAGACCTAATCTATGTTTGATAAGTGTACCTGAATGTGACGGAGAAAATGAATCCAAGCTGGTAAACACTCTTCAGGGTATTATCCAGGAAAACTTCCCCAACCTAGCAAGGAAGGCCAATATTCAAATCCAGGAAATATAGAGAACAACACAAAGATATTCCTCAAGAAGAGCAACCCCAAGGGACATAATCATCAGATTCACCAAGGTTGAAATGAAGGAAAAAATGCTAAGGGCAGCCAGAAAGAAATGTTGGGTTACCCACAAAGGGAAGTCCATCAGACCTACAGCAGATCTCTCAGCAGAAACCCTACAAGCCAGAAGAGAGTGGGGGCCAATATTCAATATCCTTAAAGAAAAGAACTTTCAACCTAGAATTTCACATCCAGCCAAACTAAGCATCATAAGAGAAGGAGAAATAAAATCCTTTACAGATAAGCAATTTCTCAGAGATTTCATCATCACCAGGCCTGCCTTACAAGAGCTCCTGAAAGAAGCACTAAACATAGAAAGGAACAACCAGTACCAGCCACTCCAAAAATGTGCCAAATGGTAAAGAGCATCAACACAACGAAGAAACTGCATCAACAGGCAAAACAACCAGCTAGCATCCAAATGGCAGTATCAAATTCACACATAACAATATTAACCTTAAATGTAAATGGACTAAATGCCCCAATCAAAAGAACAGACTGGCAAATTGGATAAAAAGCCAAAACCCATCGGTGTGCTGTATCCAGGAAACCCATCTCACATGCAAGGATACACAAAGGCTCAAAATAAAGGGATGGAGGAAGATTTACCAAGTAGATGGAGAGAAAAAAAAAAAAAAAACAGGGGCGGCAATCCTAGTCTCTGATAAAATAGACGTTAAACCAACAAAGATCAAAAGAGACAAAGAAGAGCATTACATAATGGTAAAAGGATCAATGCAACAAGAAGAGCTAATGATCCTAAATATATACACAGCCCATACAGGAGCACCCAGATACATAAAGCAAGTTCTTAAAGACCTACAAAGAGACTTAGACTCCCACACAATAATAGTGGGAGACTTTAACACTCCACTGTCAATATTAGATTAACAAGACAGAAAATTAACAAGGATATCCAGGACTTGAACTCAGATCTGGCCCAAGCAAACCTAATAGACATTTACAGAACTCTCAACTCCAAATCCACAGAATATACATTCTTCTCAGCACCACATCACACCTACTGTAAAATCGACCACAAAATTGGAAGTAAATCACTCCTCAGCAAATGCAAAAGAATGGAAATCATAACAAACAGTATCTCAGACAACAGTATAATCAAATTAGAATTTAGGATTAAGAAATGAACTCAGGATTAAGAAATGAACTCAGAACCACACAACTTCATGGAAACTGAACAACTGGTTCTTGAATGTTGACTAGATAAACAGTGAAATGAAAGCAGAAGTAAAGATGTTCTTCGAAACCAACTGGAATGAAGACACAACATACCATAATCTCTGGGACACATTTAAAACAGTGTCTAGAGGAAAATTTATAGCAATAAATGCCCAAATGAGAAGCAAAGAAAGATCTAAAATCACACCCTATCATCAAAATTGAAAGAGCTAGAGGAGCAAGATCAAAATAACAGACACTTTTCAAAAGAAGACATATATGAAGCCAACAAATGTATGAAAAAATGCTCATCGTCACTGGCCATTAGAGAAATGCAAATCAAAACCACATTGAGATACCATCTCACACCAGTTAGAATGGTGATCATTAAAAAATCTGGAGACAACAGATGCTGGAGAGGATGTGGAGAAATAGGAACACTTTTACACTGTTGGTGGGAGTGTAAATTAGTTCAACCATTGTGGAAGACAGTGTGGCAGTTCCTCAATGACCTAGAAATAAAAATTGCATTTGACCCAACAATCCCATTACTGAGTATATATCCAAAGGATTATAAATCATTCTATCATAAAGACACATGCACACGTATGTTCACTGTAGCACTGTTTACAATAGCAAAGACCTGGAACCAACCCAAATACCCATTGATGATAGATTGGACATGGAAAATGTGGCACATATACACCGAGGAATATTATGCAGCCATAACAAATGATGAGTTCATGTCCTTTGTAGGGACATGGATGAACCTGGAAACCATCATTCTCAGCAAATTGACACAAGAACAGAAAATCAAACACCACATTTTCTCACTCATAGGCAGGTGTTGAACAATGAGAACACAAGGACACAGGGAGGGGAGCATCACACACTGGGGTCTGTTGAGGGGGACTGGGGGAGGGACAGCGGGCAGTAGGGAGTGGGGGAGGGATAACATGAGGAGAAATGCCAGATATAGGTGATGGGGATGAGGGCAGCAAACCACATTACCATGTATGTACCTATGCAACAATCCTGCAGGTTCTGCACATATACCCCAGAACCTAAAGTATAATACAATATAATATATATATATAAAAAATATATATATATTTATATATATACAAGATATATTTTATATATATATGATATATACATATATGTACATACATATAGATATATATATGACATCTTATAGAGGATTGTCATCCGAACTATACCAAAAAAAGCCTTCTTCAACCACAATAAGAAAATAACTCAATTAAAATGCTCCATATATCTTAACAGATACTTCATTAAAGAAGATATACAGATGGCAAATAAGCATAAGAATAAATGCTCATGTCATCAGAGAAATGCAGATTAAAAAGACAATTAGATACTACTGCATGTCTATTAGAATGGCCAAAATCGGCCGGGCGCGGTGGCTCAAGCCTGTAATCCCAGCACTTTGGGAGGCCGAGGCGGGTGGATCACGAGGTCAAGAGATCGAGACCATCCTGGTCAACACGGTGAAACCCCGTCTCTACTAAAAAACTACAAAAAATTAGCTGGGCATGGTGGCGCGTGCCTGTAATCCCAGCTACTCAGGAGGCTGAGGCAGGAGAATTGCCTGAACCCAGGAGGCGGAGGTTGCGATGAGCCGAGATCGCGCCATTGCACTCCAGCCTGGGTAACAAGAGCGAAACTCCGTCTCAAAAAAAAAAGAATGGCCAAAATCTAGAATACTGACAATACCAAATGCTGCCAAGAATGTGAAGCAACAGGAACTCTTACTGCTGGTGAAAATGCAAAATGGTATGGCCACTTTGGAAGATAGTTTTTGGTAGTGGGTTACAAACCTGAACTTCCTCTTACCGTAGGATACAGCAATTATGTTGTTTGGTATTTACCCAAAGGAGTTGAAAACTTATGTTCACACAAAAGCCTTTGCAGGGATGCTTATAGTAACTCTATTCATAATTGCCAGTGGAAGCAATCAAGATGTCTTTCAGTAGGTAAGTGAATAACTGTGGTACATTGCAATAACAAATTATTCAATGCTAAAGTGAAATGAGATGTTGAGCCTTGAAAAGACACAAAGGAAGCTTAAATGCATATTATTACATGAAAGAAGTCAATTTGAAAAGGCAATACTGTATGATTCTGACTATATGACATTCTGGAAAAGGCAAAACCATAGAGACAGTAAAAAGATCAATAGTTGTCAGAGTTTGGAAGTGGAGTGATAAACAAGTAGGGCAGAGGATTTTTAGGGCACTGGAAGTATTCTGTGTAATACTACAATAGGAGACATATGTCATTACACATTTGTCAAAACCCATGCATGTACAACACCAAGGGTGAACCCTAATATAAACTATGGTGTTGGATTGATAATGATGTGTCAGTGTAGGTTTACTGATTGTAACAAATCAAACCATTCTGGTGTGGGATGTTGATAGTAGGGGAGGCTGCATGTGTGAGGATGAGGGAATACGGAAACTCTGTATTTTCCACTTAATTTTGCTGTAAACCTAAAACTTATCTAAAAATAAAATAAAGCTTATTAATTGAAAGCATTAAGCATATACATTTGCAGTTACGTAAGTTATGTATTTGACTATACTTTACTATTATCTGTGCTCTTGACATTGCAAATGTGTGGGGGAAATCCTACATTGTGGTATGCTGCTGGTGCCCATACGTTTCCTTTTCTGCATTCCAAGAGGGCAGGCTGGAAACTTTAAATAAGCCACACTGGGAATATTTATACCATGGAAATTGACAAATGCTGCAAGTCAGGGTTTGACTTATTGCTTTTTTGACTGTCAAACTGAAGAGAGGAAGGGAAAAAATGTTAATAATATAGATGAAACTTAAAAGTGTGCTGTGTCTATGGTCATTAGACATAGAATAGCACAAATAAATTGAGAAAATCTTTTTTCAGAACTTAAAACCTAATCTATGATCAAGCAATCATAATCAAATTAATCAATCAAATTTATCTGATTGAATTAATGTGATCTATGATTAAGTCATTTACATCTTTGACGAATGAGTGCAGTTCTGACATTCATCTTCACCGTTTTCCCTTTGTTTTATTCATTAACAAACAAAAATTATCAACCAAAATTTGTTTTGGAATTGGACTTAACAGCTAGTCACAAGTATACCACTATGTAAAGATAACTGCTAGAAAAACTGAAATAATAATGTAACTAACCAAAATTTTGAGACAGAGTAGGGGGAAGTACAGTAAATAATAATTACATGGCAAATACAATTTAATTTTTTCATGTCTACAGTGGAGAGTCAAAATATTCAATTTAACATTAATACAAATCAAAGTGGATGATTAACTGTATTATTCAAATATAACATGATAACCAAAAGAAAAACTTTAAATGATTCCAATTTATCCAAAGAAAAACATATATACATACAAATCCTGACTCCTAATGTTACCTCCCACCCAACAGCCCAGAATCTATTTGATCTCCCTGATCTGTTTTCATATTCCTGTGCAATTTTCCTTTGTGACATATTAAGATTATTTGTATAATTTATGGATATCTTTTTTATTACTTGATAAACTTCATGAAGCAAAGGTCTATGTATGGTTTTGGTCACCAACATCGTAAACACCTGGCACAATGAGCGGCAGTAATTGGCCGGTAATGATGTATTGATGTAATGATGAGTGAAGAGCCCCTGACTTCAAAAATCTCACAGGAAAAGGAAAGCTACACATAAATTCAATAAAATGAAAGGAGCCTGCTTAGTTTTAAAGAAGGAGAGAAAATATTAGTCATTTTGCCTAAGGGAAGAGTTTATAAAGATGGTGGTATCTGAGTTTCATCTTGAAATATTTGGCAGTTTGCCTGGTGGACAGGGGAAAAAGTCATTTTGGAGAAAGGAAACTGCCAGCAGAGCAAGAAAACCTTAATGAAACAGGGCCACAACACAGAGAACAGTGTGGGCCATGCTAAGAATGTGGGATTTTTCCTGTAAGTCATTGGAAAAGGGGGGAGCAATAAGATTCTTTTCTGAACACCCTCTGTAGACAATGAAGAAGAAGGGAAGGAAGGGAAACTGGAAGGGTAATTTGGTGAGGGATGCTTTGCACTCATTGGCTCCTACATTGTGGTTCCTCAGGCCACACAATCTACAGAGAGAAAAAACTGGCATAATTTGCATAATTATGCATAACTGGCATAATTTGCTTGACTCAGTCAAGCACCTGCTTTAGTTTAAAGGAAAATATTGCTGAAATAACAGGGGTGGGGGCAAGTCATAGTGGTCAAATCCAGCTTTTCCATCTACTTCCTTCTCCTCCAATTTGAAATTTGTTTTTCATTCTTTCTGTGAATATCCCCTAATGTAAATCCTGACTCTAGGAAAACTTACTTTCCTCAATAATCTCACTTATTTTTAATCACACAAAATTTTCACGGTCATATTTATCTGTGTCATACTTTCAGAGCTGAAGCTGTGTTTTTAGTTTATTTGTAATCATCCATAGTGCGCAATGAAATGTTCAGCACAAAATATATTTTGGTAAGTGTTCTGATCAGTATACAATAATGCAATAACAAATGAAGATTTTAAAAGATCACTACAGAGGAGTAGAAAGAAATCAGACAAATGTGTAAAGACAATAACTTGATAGATAAGATGATAGGATGAATTCTTTAATTATATGAAAGGTACATCAAAGTAATTATGAGACTGGGCTTGGTGACTCAGTCCTGTAATCCCAGCACTTTGGGAGGCTGAGGTGGGTGGATCAGTTGAGGTCAGGAAGTCAAGACAAGCTTAGCCAACTTGGTGAAACCCTGTCTCTACCAAAAGCACAAAATTTAGCTGGATGTGTTGATACATAACTGCAGTCCGAGCTACTCAGGAGGCTGAGGCAGGAAAATGGCTTGAACCCGGGAGGTGGAGGTTGCAGTGAGCTGAGATTGCACCACTGAACTCAAGCTTAGGTGACAGAGCAAGACTCAGTCTCAAAAAAAAAAAAAGGGGGGAAAAATCCACTCTGCTTTCAAGAAATAAAAAATTAATATCTTGTAATACTTCAGGAGTAATATTACATTCCAGTACCGGTTTTTCCCCAAGGGTTGAATAAGATATAGAAACTTGGAATTATGCAGTTTGTGATGGAAAATTTGGTTAAATAAGGGGAATAGCTGTTTCTTACAATATCCCCAGCATTGCATTTTGAGTGACCCCTTGATAGTATTCTGTTGTTTAAGAAAATCACTAAAACCTCAAAATGCTGACATGTATATAGTAAGGAATTCATGAGTGAGTTTCATTTGGTTAAGTTAGGTGATCCAGGTATTCACAACAGTTATAACATTCAGCTGTTCACAGAATTCCTGTAAGGTTGCCCTCCGCTTCAATTTGCCCTCTTCTCTGCCATATAGTATAACCACAGAAGCTTGTGTGGCCTCTAACTTCTCCCTAAGATTCACGCCCAACCTGGTGCCAGGCTCACGGTAGGAAACCTCTCAGTCTTAAGACTAGCATTTTTATTCTCTTCTTTTCCATTTCCATCTTGAGGCGAAAAATAATGTTAAAAGGAAAGCTGCTTCCAGGCAAACAGAATCTAAGAAGCACACAACGATCAATTATGGTTTGTGACCTGATAGGCTATTCTTGAAATTGAGCTGTCATACTCAGGATAAAGGCAGCCATGTGAGCTCTGAGGCTCCAGTGTAGGAGAGATAAATAGGGGTGGAAATGTGAAGTTAGTATGCATGCTTTCCTTTGAAAAGTACTCTTTCAGGTGTTTTTTAGTTTTAGAGGTTTTGTTGTTTGTGTTGTTTTCTATTTTTGTTATTTTTAGCTTTGCTTTTTAAAATTAAGTCTCTCTTTTGAGCTATTGACATTTTATTCTTTAATAACTGGTCTCTCTTCTACAATTTCTCTCTTTATCTCCAGCAATGTCTGCTGATAAGAACAGCCTTCTCAGGAATGGGTCTAATAGTAAGATGATATATTCTTTAAAGGCAAAATATTTAAAGGAGAGAGGAATAGAAAAATAGTTGTTGGTGGAGGATGTCATGTAGCACTTTCTCCACATTACCATTGAGTACATTCTTCCATCAGTGAAACATAGCTTCTGTCAGCAGGGACTATATACAGAGCATTTATACTCATTAAGATTTCCCAACATAAGCCAGTCCTCCTTGCAAAATGAGGAGTAGCACAAATGGATGAGAATCATTCTCAATGGAAAACGGAAGATGCTATACTCATCATAATGTTTGTGTACACAGATTTTGCTTAAATATGGATGTTATTACAGAGAAGATGAGAGTTTGCTTTTAGTACCCTACCTTCAGCATTAGAACTTAAAATGTATTGATTCTGCCTTTTGCCTTCTCTCTCTTCCTCATGCTCTTAATTTGCTCCTCTCCCATAATTAGTCATTACATTTATTTACTTGTGTTTGCTACTCTGTTGTTGTCTTACATATAGTTGGAGAATCTCTGCACAATGGTTAAAGTACTCCTCTTACCCATGGCAAATATGGCTCTAGAAAAACAGTAAGAATATGAAGCATGGTCTTCATGACCCTTAAACCCATGGGAGCCTCTGTTGCCATCTGGCCATCCTATCTCCTATATCTTTTTCTTTCCTTCATTCTCCCTCTTTCCTTGATTGCTATTGCCTAAAGTTTCCTGCTTAAGCTTCTACATTTTCTCATTCTTAGCTTCTTACTTCACTAAGAAAATAGAAGAATCAGAAAAAAAATCCCAAAGCCTTCATCACAATATTGATAAGCTGACCTGTGAATGAGCCCATAGACCTCTCCTACCACTCTGGATAAACGATCCTTACTTTTATACAAGGCAATACACCCATTTGTACACCATATTCCATAATTACTCGTACAAGTTTAATTCTCCAGAAATTCTTCTTTCTCATACATCATCATTTATTTTTCTCCCTGCAAATTCATTCCAACAAAAGTACTGCTATTTTAGTCAACTTTTAAAATTGATACATAATAGATGTTCATATTTTTGGGTTACAAGTGATAATTTGATACATTTATGTAAACTGTAAAGGTCAAATTATGTTAATCAAAATATCAAGTGTCTTAAATATTTATCTTTTATTTATGTTAGCAACATTTGAATTATTCTCTCCTAGCAATAGATAAATGTTAACTGTGGTCACCCTACTGGGCTATTGAATGGGTCTTATTTACAGTTCTATCTAACTGTAAATTTGTATCCATTAATAACCCTCTCTTTAAAAATTATATGGCTTTTTTTTTTACCCTATCCCTCTCTATCTACTGTCCCTTTCCCTTGCTTTTTTATTAAGCAAAACTTTACTGCCTCCAGTATCTCTCCTCTTGGTGTCTTTCAAATGTATTACATTCACAATATCATTGCATCACTTTAGCAGAGACATCCATCCTCCTACCAGGACAGCTTAAACTCTTTTGATTTTACTTCCACTTCACTGGATGTTCCTTCTCAGTCTTCTTTTGTGTTCTTTCTCATCTCTACAAACTATAAGCCTTGGAGTCAGTCTTCAAACATTTCCCTTTCTCTACCTACATTACTCTCTTGGTGATTTTAATTGGACCCCTGGGTTTAAATACCAATTCCACACTGACAAAATCCACATGTATATGTCTAGTATATACCTCTTCTCTGAAATTCACACTTAGATATGCAATCACCTACTCAATGTTCCCACTTGGATATTTACTTTGAATTTAAAACTTCAAGATTCTAAAGCTAACTTCTGACATTATCCCCAAGACTTCTTTTTCTACATTCTTTTGTATCTTAGTAAATGGCAACTTCTTCCTTGCTCAAATGGAATATCGTCAACTCATCCTTTCTGTCATATTTCATATTTGATACAAAAGCTAAATGCCTCAAACTTCGGAATATATCTAGAATCTGATTGTCACCACCTATATCACTATCATCCAGCTCTAAGACACTCTCATCTCTTCCTAAAATACTCAATAATCTCCTAACTGGCACCTCTACTTCTTTGTGTACAGCAGCTAAAGTTTTTTTTTTTTTTTTAAGTAGAACATTTCATTGCTTAGCTTAACATTTCATTGCCGCCAATGGCATTCCCTCTCACTCAAAGCCAATGTCCCCTTTAATTGCACACAGGCTCAATAAGTCTGTCCCCCCACTCCTGGTTACTTAGCTTCTCTTTCTGGCCACATGGTCCTCCTTGCTCTTCCTCAGCCAATTCCAGTTTCAGGGCTTTTATACCTGCTAGTTCCAGAACCTGGAGCAGTCTTCCCCCCAGATAGTATTAGTTCTGTACTCTAATCTCCTTCTAATTTTTGTTCAAATTTTAACCCTCCAAACCTCATCTTAAACTCACTATTCCTTTTATTGCTTTATTTTTTCAATGGCAGCATTACCATCTGTCATGCTATTAAATTTATGTATGTGCATATATATGCATGTATGTATATGTTTCTGCTTTTTGATTCCCCCTGTAGAATATAAGATTTATAAGGTGGTTATTTTCTATCTGTTTTGTTCACTGTGTTATCTGCTGTGCCAAGAACATCTGTGAAGGAGACACAGAGTGAAAACATAATCTACTCTTTTTTTGAATGAATGAAAGAATGATGTCACCATTGTTTGGATCTGAAATATATTTTGCTTATGATTAAAAGTGAATACCTAGAAAGTCACAGAATAGCTTCTAAATCTCTTGAACACTCTGAGTTATATTTCCAAGAGAAGTCAAGTCCATCTTGTGTCTCTTGAAACTCTTTCAATCATAAGAAGGTAGCAAGAGTCATCACTCTGCAGTATAAAAATGATTTTTCAGCAAGGTTTTCAAATTCAAAGAATATTCTGCAAGGCTGAATTCGTTTCCCTTATGCAGGTGGGAAAAGAAAACAAAAGTCTCTCTGCACAAGTTCAGGAATGCTAATTTTGGTGTTCAAATAGTTCTGTTTTAAAGCATATGGCAAACAGACCCAGGGGAAAATTTCCTCACTGCTGTGCTTGCCTTTATAGCTTTAAACACTGCGATTTTATGCAAGAGGGAATAGATTTTTGAGATGACAATGACAGGTGAAATAGGATGTGAAGAAATGATATTTCAGATTCTCTTATGTCAACAACAGAAACTGAAGTGTGTTTCAAAGGTATCTTTCAACCAGTTCTCACTTTTGGTTGTGTTTTAAAAAGCTGCATGAAAAGGAAATGATCTACCCATCCATAAAACACAATGAGTAACAGCCAATGTCCTTTGTGATAAATCATAACTTATGAATTTTAATTTCTTCTAGTAGGTTTCATCAATAGCTAACTAAGCTATGTTTCCCCCTTTTCTTAAAGAAAGTATGGTAAAGTCTCATTCAATGTAGTTGTCACAAGTGATCAAATATTTAGGAAGAATGCTAGATTATATAGGATATTTGTATTACCAATTCCTTGAAACTTAGAATAGACCCTGATGCAGTTAACATTATTATTTTCTTGCATATATGTAACAATTTAGAAAGTAATTCAGGATCATGTGACATCTCTGGGCCATCAATGATTATTCTATTGGAACTTGCTAAAGTAATAAAATAGCATAATTTTAGATAACAGAGGGTCTCCTATATTATTGTTCATGTAATATTTTGGCCAATATTAAGAATTCCCATTGAATCAAATTTATCTTATTGGCTTCTATAGGAATCTGAAAGTCAAGACACAAAGTGGTGTTTATGTTTGAAAATAACTATTTCTTTGAAAGTTTAAAGTTCCTTTTACGGGCTTTAATAATTTTACAGGAAGGAATTATTTCTTCAATGTGTTTAAAATCCATAGTGATAAAGCATACTGACAATCTACAGATGAAGCTGGAATGAATGTTGAACCTTAACCACATTAAAAACACACATGCTGATAAGGGCACATTAAGGCCAGAAACAGCTCTTGTAACATTTTATTCTGAAATGGCAAACTTGGTTAGTATTTCAGAAAACAGCCTAATTCGTTTAAAAATTGTATCTGTCATGTTCTCTTTAAAGTCATATAGTTGAAATAGGATGATCTCATTACTACTTTTCTCACGGTTAAAATAAAATAATAGTATACCAGACAGGGTAAAAGCAGTTTTAAGTTTTTGTCAGGAATTTCAAATCAGCATGATCTATTTTTATCATCCATTGCTAGAGAAATTATCAAAGAATGAAAAGGTGTGTTTTCAATTTACTTATGCCTTTACAGTGTGAATCGGACTTACTCTGTTAAAACATTAATAATGAGTCATGCATCAACATCGAGTGCCATGGATTTTGGAAGTCATAAAAAAACAAAAGAAGAAGAGAAAGGAGCCACATTTTCTACTCCGTTCACAGTGAGGATAGGATAGTAATGGATTCCGTAGGGTTATTGTGCTAATTGAATACTCAAAAAAAAAAAAAAAAAAGCTTGTGTGTACATACAAGTTGAGAATTCTTCCTTTTTAATATTACAATGCATGTGCCATATTTATTAGTTAGCCATCTTTTGTGTTCCTCAAGTTTTTATTTATTTGCTCAAACTGCTCTGAAAAGACTGAAAGAGATCTAATATGGACAAGGTAATTGTTGTTGTTGATAGCAGTATCTTTATATATAAAGTTAAATCAAATTTAATAACATATTGATTCAAAGTAAGAAAAATGAGATAAAAGTAGTCTAATATGGCAGGCTTGGTTATATCATATTTTCACTAAGCCTGCTATAAATGCCCACAAAACTGATCTTCTTAGGTATTTCTTTGTTGAATTTTATTCACACACATAGATCTGGTAATAAGCAGGTAGAAAGAACACAGAACTATACTGCAAAGGCTGCAGTTTCCATTTTCTCACTATTGATTACAAATTGCAGTTTGCAAATATCAAAGTTTCATTTTTTACCTGTTTAAATGGGGATTAATTACATTTGTTCTTCACGGGAATTTTGGACAAATACACAGAGTACAGGTGAAGTGTATAAAGATAACTTTTGTTACTTGAATGTATTAGTAAATGTCATATATTAAATGAAAGAAAATGCCCCAAATGCATCTTAGCATTCTAACCCACTCAGTTGAATTAAGTTTCAATAGGATTTTAATTCTACTCCATTTGGTATTTTGCCAAAGTAATAAATAGTATGATCATTAGAGTCCTCCCTAATTCCTTCATTGTGTTTGTGTGTGTGTAAACCCTTTAGTTGTTTTTTAGCCATAATAGCTTTCAAATTGCTGTATATCCTCCAGCCTCATGAAGATGTTTACTTTATTAAAAAATCAAAGCCAATACCAAAAAACCTTAACTGGGAATGAAAATAATTCTAATATGCTTTTATGTGTTGCTTGCTATCAAGCAGGCATTTCTATGTGTATAATGTAGAATGGAAGATGTAAGAAATATGAATACCTTTCCCACTTTGCATAATGAGGCAATTAGTTGTTATCTAGGTCCCTGGATGATCAGCAATATTCCAGAAATATGTGCTTGGGTATGATGTGTGTGAGCTGTAAATGTAAGAGTCCCAATAATTGCTATAATTGCTGATGGGCTCAGTCTCACCCGACAATTATGCACCAGATGTGTTGTAAGAGTACTTGGTATGGCTGATAGTTTGTATGGCACAAAGTACTTTCAAACTAAGTTAAATTTTATAATTAATAACTGTAATGAATGTTACAGCTACTTTCCTCTACTTTAGCATTAGTTCCTGTCCTTTATTATAAAATACCATACACATGTAAATTTCACATAATTAGATTGGCTCATCAATCTGTTATTCCCCAATTACATAGCAAAATAGTTACTGAATGAGATTTATGGGTAAGGTGCTAGGAAATATATTTTAGGTTTCAGGAAGCCTTATTTGCATATTCTAATTAGCAGTTTATTAATCTTAAATGCATAAGGAAATTAACTGCAGCTCAATCTCATAAAATTCTTCATGGTAATCCTTTATTACATTGCTGTGATATACATTATTTTTTTTAGCAGTTTATGTACTGGAGAAATGACTAAAAGACAGAAAATTTCATCTCTTTATTCCAGTTACAGGTCTTTCCCCATTCACATACTCACCTAGTCATATCAAAAAATTAATGCCTTCTAGTAACATTTGCTTTTAGTAAATTAATAAAATACTTTCTATTTCTCTTCAGTAACATTTTCTATCTCCTTTTTTTTCAGAAGATCTCTCCAATAGCCTGCCTTTTCACCAAATCTAGCAAAGTAGTCCCCCTTTATCCATGGGTGACACGTTCTAAGACCCCAGTGGATGCCTGAAACCACAGATAGCATTAAATCTTACATATGCCATGTTTTCTCCTATACATGTGTACTTATAATAAAGGTTAATTTATACATTAGGTACAGTAAGATCTTAACAACAATATCTAATAATAAAATAGAACAGTTATAACAATATTCTGCAATAAAAGTCACATGAATGTAATCTCTCTCTCTTGCAAAATACTGTGATATTTTCAGACCATAGTTGACTGAAAGTACTTGAAAGTACAGAAAGCAAAACTGTGGTTAAGGGAGACTACTGTATCTATAGAAGCAGATATAAGAGTAACTTTCTGTTAAGAAGATAGTTTTTTCAGATTATCAGGTGATATCTTTCAGGAGGTGAATTATATGAATTCAGAAAACCTTTATTAAGTCATTTCTACATGTCAGAGAATACGCACAAAAAACAAGATGGAAGATAAACCAGAGAAGCTCATTGCCCTGGAGAGTTCTAAAACAAGACTCACTGGGAAGAGAAGTAAAACTTTTCCTGGTCCAAACTCCATCTGATTCAGGGGAGAAAGTTGCAGGAAGTTCTGGTGTGCTTTTAGGTTCCTAGGGTTAATATTTAAGGTCTTTATACCCCAAAGTACAAATGTGGCCCACTGAGTTTAACTGGAGTGTTTCATGAAGAATGATATTCATTTAAGTACTAAAACAGGACACCATTTTGTCATACTAGGAAGCTCTCAGCAGTTTAGAGATTTAAGAAAATCTTCTTAAGTCTTCACCCTTTCACAGTGTTTACAGTGAGCTGCCAAATCCATTGTATTTCTATAAAAACTAAATGAAACAGACAAAAAAAACCAATGATGGTTACAAATATGCTTTTTGGTCTATGATCTTATACACATGAAACTTGCTCTTTTAAACATGTGAGTTATGATTATGAAAACCTGCAGTGAATTTTCTTATGTGGAACAGAAATAGACTTTGAAAACAATTCCAAACAAGAATATAATAATAAAATATTCTAATGTTATTGCAAATATTCTGTCTTTATACATTAGTTATAAAAGTTATATAACATATATATTAAGCATTAATTGTACTCCAGCCTTATGAGTATGTTTATGCTATTAATAAAAATTTAATTGGGTATAAGAATATGTCTGATGTTATTATATATTTTATAGATGTTATTTGATGCTATTTATTATTATACATACTATTTATGATAATGTATTATATAATAAATTATGTAGAAAGAGGGAGACAGGGAGAGAAAGAGAGAGCATGTGTAATGGAAACAACATCAGAATGACTGTATGACTTCATTTTACGTCTGCTTGCTTAAATTTGCAAAGTCCATGGCTGGTCGTTAGTGAACATACCCTGGTATGGGCCACAACAGTTCAGGTGTTGAAATACTTTTGTACAATTGATAAACATCTACTGCTTAAATTTCCTGAATTTACTCCAGATGTACCCTGGAGTAGACCTCACAAAAGTCCCCACATCTCAGAAGCAGCCGGGGCCCCAATATATTGCTTTAGCACTTCGGCCGGTGTTCATTCTGGTCTAAGCCCAGGACATATTGTTGGCTGAATAATTTAAATACCACTCCTCATATGTCTTGATATGCTTGATGAAAAATACCACCATCAAGAAAAACAGATTATATTCTCATTGCTATTGTAGTGGCCCTTTAGAAATACCATAGTTAGGCCGGGCGCGGTGGCTCAAGCCTGTAATCCCAGCACTTTGGGAAGCCGAGGCGGGTGGATCACGAGGTCAAGAGATCGAGACCATCCTGGTCAACATGGTGAAACCCCGTCTCTACTAAAAATACAAAAAACAATTAGCTGGGCATGGTGGTGGGTGCCTGTAATCCCAGCTACTCAGGAGGCTGAGGCAGGAGAATTGCCTGAACCCAGGAGGCGGAGGTTGCGGTGAGCGGAGATCGCGCCATTGCACCCCAGCCTGGGTAACATGAGTAAAACTCTTCCTCAACAAAAAAGAAAAAAATTAAAAAAAAAGAAATACCGTAGTTATTATAAAGGTGAAAAGTAGCTGCTATACAGTTAAGGAATTATAGTGGGATGAGTGCAGTATCATAGTGTCCAGGAACTTGATGATGGGAGATTTTCTCTCTGTACTTCACACTCATATTTCCTTACAGAAATGCTGCACATAGTCAGTCCCCTGAACTTGCATGCACATTTTTGTTTCTGACCCATGCAAGTCTAATACAGTATTCATATCACCCATTGCTATTTGATGTTTGCAGAAAGCAGCTGAAATGGGGATTTGAGTGAAGGCACAGGTTACAGATCACAGTTTAAGGCAAGAAGAAAGGGATTAAATTTAGAATCTATAACCAGTGGAATTAAAAAAAAAAAAAAACTAATATTCTGAGTTGACCAATTTGAATAAGCACATCTAAGAAAGTGTATTTTAAACATTTACTTTGGTTGATTTAACTTCTGTCCTTTTTGCAATCCTGATTTTAGATTTGGGGTTTATTTTTAATGAGTTCTGCATCTGTATGTTATGATCCTGACCTGATATACTAAAGACTTCTTAAATCAACTAAGGCAAACAGAAAATAAATAATATTCCAAAGCAAAGTTTAAGGGAATCTGTTGAAACAATGAGATTCTTTAGCTCCTGAAATGGGGTCAACCTGGGGTAGTTATGAGGCCGATCAAAAGATTTTTATTGGTTCTTTAGACTTGGACCAAGAATCAGGAGCCAAAACAAAGTCAAGACCAACTATCCGGATAATAAACAATATATTGCCTATTTTTATTGGTGAGAAAATAAATACATATTTACAACATGGCCATATTTTTAGAAAACACTGTCTCTTTTCTCTGAGTCTCCTTTTAATCTACTTCCTCAATCTATTTCTAAAAAAACTTCAGACACTTTTTTGTTCTTATTCCTTGTTAATGATTTGTTTCAGTTTCTTTGTGGAGAAGCCAAACCAAGAAAAATTAAAATACAAGCGTTATTTAGGTGACTGGCAGACTATTTCCTTAGTATATGATATTACAGAAATGGGTGTTCCTGAACCAAAACCACAAAAGATCTTTATGATATTTCTAAAAACATTTATTTTCTTAATTATGTTTTCAGAGAGCTTTTTCCTTAAATCTTTCAGATAATGGATTGCACTGTAAGATGTCATCTTAAGTTATCACATTCATATATCACTGCTCTTCACAGTGAAACTGATAAAAATGGATAAGTCACCAGAGAAAGAATGACATGCTTTCATTAAAAATAAACATACCACAGATTTCTTTTGAAGATTTCTCTAAGGTAAGTACACTTGTTGAAAAGAGGTTTGAAATATGATTTTCGAGTATTTTGATTTAATTATGGCGAGGCTCAATGTGTAGCATTGTTGGGCCCCATAGCTTTCCAAAGAAAAGTTTCAAAGTGCTTTTAGTTTCTTCCATAAAATCATTCAGCACATCTCTAATTTAGCTTTTTCCTCAGACTCACACTTTGCAGATTAAAGTCATTCCTACTCTCACCTATAAGTAGTAAATATATGTATTTTTAATTGCTCTTTAAATTTCATAAACCAAAATAGCATATGGTTGTTTACAAAGATCTAATTAGCTAAATATGCTTTCATAGTTGTGAAGACATTAAAATTAAAATGCAAATTATAATGTGTATATGAGAACTAAAGGAGAAGAATTTTAACCAGACTGCCTACAGCAAGTGATTCCCCTTGCTGTTATCTTGCCATTTTTTGCACCCTGTCCTGAAGAATCCATGCAGAATCCTATCTGCAAGTTAGAAGTCTGCATTCTGTAGTCACTTAAGACAGTATTAACAAACCCAAGACTTTTAAAGACATATGATTAACATAGCAAATAACTCATAAATCAAGCACTTTAAAAATTAATGCCACACAGCAAACCACCTGGTTATATATGCACCTATGCAACAACCCTGCATGACCTGCACATGTACCCTAGAACCTAAAGTAAAATAAAAAACAAACAATGCCACAAAAGATATATACATATATAACAAAGAGAAAACAACTAGAAAGTTCAATTATTAGTAAAATAATCCTAGCAATATTCATATTTGGGGAGATCAATCTCAAAATATTTCTGGAGAAGGTGCATCCTCAAAACATTTTCAAAGCCAGCTAAGAACATGGCCCTAGTATTGGGAAAAACTGCTGCAAGGCAATGAGGACTTTTGGACAGCTGAATATTGATGAGCTAAACTGAAGGCTCATGTAACATCTAGAAATATGTATCTATAAAATAAGATTCAGGAAAAGTTAGAAAAGAATCACCAGTTAGTATGTAAAACTGTGATTGGTTATCAAGTTTTGGCTATCAATTATTTGAAAAGGCATGAAATTATATCTGTGCATTTATCAATTGTATTATATACCCTAAAGGATGATGAGGTTTAAAAAGGAGTGTGTGATTTTGAGTAGAAAGAACAAAACTGGAAGCATCACACTCCCTGACTTCAAAATATACAACATAAGTATAGTTACCAAAATATCATGACACTGACATAAAAACAGACATGTAAGACAATGGGACGAAATAAGAACTATAGAAGTAAATTTGTGCACTTACAGCCAATAATTTTCAACAAAGTACTATGAACATACCATGGAGAAAGGACAGTCTCTTCAATATATGGTGCTGGGAAAACTGGATATCCACATAGAGAAGAATGAAATTAGATCCTTATCTCCCACCACACATAAAAATCAACTTAAAATGGAGTAAAAGCTGAAATATAAGACCCAAACTGTGAAACTACTTGAAACACCATAGAAAAAACTTTGTGACATTTTTCTGAGCAACAAATTTCGGATATAACTTCAAAAGCAGAAGTGACAAAAGCAAAGTTAGACAAATAGAATTGCATCAAAATAAAAGGCTGTTCTACAAACATTCGACAGAGTAAAGAGACAACCGACAGAATGGGAGAAAATAGTTGCAAACTATACATCTGATAAGGGGTTTATATCCAAAATAAACAAGGAATTCAATCAATTCAATGACAAAGAAAACAAATAGCCCAATTTAAAAATGGGCAATGAATCTTAACAGAATTTCTCTAAAGAAGATTCTCAACATGGTCAATAGCGCTATGAAAGAATGCTCAACATCACTAATCACTAGGGAAAGACAAATTAAAACTACAATGTGACATGAACTCATACTTCTCAGAACGTCAAAAAGACAAAAGAGAACAAGTGTTGGTGAGGATGTGAAGAAAGGAGAACGCTCACCTGCTGTTGGTAATAAGGTAAATTAGCCAGTATTGAAAACAGCATGGAGGTTCCTAAAAATATTAATGAAACAGACTCCTATGTGATCCAACAATCCCACTACTGAGTATATATCCAAAGGAAATGAAATCTTTATGTCAAAAAGATATCTACAGTCTCATGTTCACTGCAGCATTATTCACAATAGCTGAGATATGAAATCCATGGATGGGGAATGCATAAAGAAAATGTGGTATGTATATACAGTGGAATACTATATTCGGCCATGAAAAAGAAGGAAATCTTTCCACTTGTGACAACATGGATGAACCTGGAGGACATTATCTTAAGCACAACAAACCAACCAAAGAAAGCAAATATTGCATGTTTACCTTCACAAATGGAATCTAAAAAAGTTGATCTCATATAAGTAGAGAATAGAATGGTGGTTACCAGGGACTGAGGTAGTTGGTGGATGGTGGTTGGGAAGATACTGGTCAAACAACACAAAATTTCAGTTAGATGGAAGAAGTTAAAGAGGTCTATTGTACAACACAGAGACTATGGTTAACAATATGTTGTCAAACAACGCTAAGAGAATGAATGTAAAATATCCAGAAAAATGATAACTATGCGAGGCAGTGCATTTGTTAGTTACCTAGAGCTAGTCATTCCATAATGTACATAGACTTCAAAGCAATATATTGTATACAGTAAATAAGTACAATTTTGTCAATTGAAAAAAATGTATAATTTCGTAAAATAAAAAAGACTTTGTGTTGCCATGGTTACTGTAACCTTAGCAGGTTTTAGAAAATTGTTGATAATAGTAGCTAACACTAAACACTAACTGCTAAGTACTTTACATACCCTTTTTTCCATTTAATTCTTACAACTCCATAAGAAAACTTTCTTCATTTAAAACAAAATTAGTCATCATATTTCTATTTTCAATATAGACATGATTCATGTCACATTCTCTTTTGTAACTTCTGCTGCATAAAAAGAAAAGAGGAACTCTATTGAAATTGAAGTCAATGGAATTACTCTAAATAAAAAAAATAAAATCAATATTTTATGTTTAAAATAAAATCAATATTTTATGTTTAAAATAAAATCAGTATTGATTTAGAGTAATTCCATTGACGTGAATAATAATAACTATAGTCATTTACTGACAAAGCAGGGAGCCAATTACTTTATACATATTACATTGCACAGTATCTATTATCTAATACAACATGTATAAAGCTAGTATCATCATAATTATTAAACTATCATTATTTTTAACAGGGGACCCACGCTCTAAGGGATTATGGGCTTGATCATATTTCCTCAATGTGAGTGGCAGAGCCACGCGTTTCACTCAGTTTCGCCTAACTCCAAAGTCTATTTTTGACATCTTGTAATATATTCACCTGTATCTCTCTAAGATACATGCCCAAACACTAACCCCTGTGTGATGATTAATTTTATGTGTCAACTTGATTATGCTAAAGGATGCCCAGATAGCTAGTGAAACATTATTTCTGGCTGTGTTTATGAGGTGTTTCTGGAAGAAATTGGCATTTGAATCAGTACAGTGCGTAAAGACGACTATCTCATCAATGCAGGTGGGAATCATCCAATCCATTGAGGGACTGAATTTAAAACAAGGCGAAGAAGGAGTAAATTTTTTTCTTTTTGAGCACTTGCCCTCAGGTATCAGCCCTCATTATTTTCAGACTATTAGAGTTGAACCAGGATTGATACAGATCCCACAAAGGTCATCTAGATATGCTGTTGGTTCTGTTTCTCTGGAGAACCCTGACTAATATACCTTAGTACCTGGAAATGTGACCTTATTTGGAAATTAAGAAGGTGGATTTTTACAGACAGATTTAAGTTAAGGATCTCAAAATTAAATCATCCTGGATTTGGGTGGGCCCTAAGTCAAGTGATGGGTGTTCTTATAAGAGAAAACAGATTTGATTTGAGACACAGAAGAGAAGACCTTGTGAAGATGAAGGTAGAGATTGGAGTGATACCACCACAAGCAAATAAATGCCTGGAGCCACGAGAATATGGAAAAGGCAGGGAAGGATTTTTCCCTGGAGCTTTGTGAAAGAAGTTTGGCCTTAAGAATACCTTGATATCTAACTTCTGGCTTCTAGAACGGCTGAGAGAATAAATTTCTATTGTTTTAAGACACAGAGGTGTGGTGATTTGTTTTGGCAGTCCTAGGAAACTAACACATCCATCAATGAAGATCTAAGATCAATAGCTGATGGGAAAATTGAAAAGAAAAAAAAGAGCCAATCAAGCATAATTTTTAGTAAGATACACTAAAATAAAAAAAAGTTCAAAGAACAAAAATTGAATGCTAAAATAAAATTTTGAGCTATCAACCAAATAATCTCAACTCGAAATAGTGAAAAATCTAACCTTACCTCCTTTGAGGAAAAAAAGCCAACAATCTATAGTTTATATTTTAATAAGGAATAAATTTATGGACAAACTCCAACTACCCATGTAAATTTCTTTGAATCTTATCATGATGAAGATAATCTCTTGATCTCTATTGCATTTAAACAATGATGTGAAATATTTTTTCTCAGATATTTTGCTTTTTAATATCTCAAAGACTCAGCAAGGCACATTGAACTGCTACTTATATAAATAACTCTATAAATAATATTGTATTTTTATATTCCTCATTTTTTTACAATAGAACGAGGGCTTTCTTTATAAGCAAAAACTCTAATACTATGTCTTTTTATTGCCTGCAGCTTTAAACATTTTCAGAGGCAGAAACTATAGTAATAGCAGTTTGCAAATGAAGTGGTTTGTAAATCTTAAACTGCTATTTTCTCCCAAACAAAACAACAACTAAAAAATATGGTCTCTAAGGAGATATGAAACTGTAAAGTCTTTCATTTGGCATTCAGATGTTGCTGGATATGTTTTCAACAAAGAATATCCTCCACTTAAATAGCACCTACATCTTTTCACCAAAATCTTTTGTTGTATATTGTCTGTCCACAACGGGAGTGAGGCTTAGTATCTCATGCTAGTTAGATGCATTATTCATTTCCTTTTCACTGATATATTCCACAGTTTGAAATTTCCTCTAGAATTAAAAAAAGTAAATCGTCACAGTCATAGCTGCAATGTATAATATACCTCTTGTTTACCATACCTCTCCTAAACAGCATTTAATGATACACCATTTACATTTAATAGTATTCAGACATATTTGGCACATGCTTTATTATTTTATCGTATAAGGCTGGAATTTTTTAAAGCCCCACTGATTTTTGTACCATTTAACATGTATTGAAAATTATCTTTTAATTTGAAAGTCATAAAGAACTATAGGTAGCATTTGCTTCCTGTATTTCAGAAAACAACTTCTGATTTTTCAATGATCCATTAAACTCTATTATTAACAGAAAACACAGTCTCATTTCAGTAGGTCTGTGTCTCAAAATCTCATGTTCCCATCTCCAGTCTTGGTTATTCTTCCCACTCACTCCCCAGAACTATGGTAAGTACCACCAGAGTGTTACTGACATCATCAGCAGCAGAGCATTTAATTTAGATTCCACTGGAGCTAAGTAAAGCAGACAGCTGAGCAAGAGAGAACAGTATTTTCTTAATTGGGTAATAGAATAATGAGTTTACTTTTTTTCTTATATAGCTAGAAAACAGCATGCTATAGTGAAAGAGGATGAGCTTTAGATTTATTCCACTTTAATCTATACTGCGGATCTTACCTCTCCATGGATAATTACTTCACTATTCTGAGTCTCATTTTTTACTTAGCTCAAAAATAGGAATTAGGATGTTGCAAAGATTAAATAAAATAATGTATGTAATAGCACAGTGCTTAGAACATGAATGATAATCAGTTACATGGTAATTACCTCCAACTAACTCATGCACTTCTACAACTTTGCTTTTTCCTTCTAGACAAGACCAACAACTGAACTGCAGCAATGTAGCAAAGTGGCCATTTGGCTACATAAATCATACCTCATGTAGAATTTACAGAATGAAAGAAATTTTAGACAGGCCAATTGCTTCATTTGATAACACTGCTCTTTATTGGCAAATATGTAGTAGGATCAAATCCATTGATTTGTAGTCTAGAATAGGAATCTTCATATAATTATGTCTCCAAATCATGAAAATGACTGTTAAGAAAAAATCAAAAGCAAGCTCTAGTAATGGTTCCTGTTCATTATTATGACAAGGTATAGTACATAGCTCTTAAATGAAATACTTTTAATTTAGGAAATTCAAGATCAAACTTGGTTTTGGCTATCTTTGAATCCAGCTGCAATCAAATCAAAGCTTTGAGATATTGTTGAAACAAAAGCAGCAACACTGTAAAAGATCAAATAAAAAAAAATCAGTGCAAATAAGAATGGTCTTCTGAATTTTTAGCCATGGTGGTACCTTGCATAACAGCAGGGTCCACAGTGAATACACAGTACAAAAGCTGATGAAATGGCTCCCTGAAAGCAGAAAGGTAATGTTTTGAAGTCTGAAGAGCATCTAAAATGGGACATGTGTGACACCTTTATTTCAACAGAGAAATAGCCAGAGAAAAAAAGTGGAGTTTCCCTGGATCACTTTTGCAAAAGGGTTTTTTACTAGCTGTAAGTCTCTCTGAAGGGTTTGTTGAGAATTGAGGCTAAAGTTTCCAGAGGAATTTTCTTCCTGGATTCCATGAACCTTCTAAAAGTATTCCCTGCCATGCTTTGCCACATGCCCTCCTGAAACAGATAATTAAATGCTACAGTTTATAAGAACGATAAGAGTTTAGCACCCTCTAATATTCTAATACTGGATCAAAAGCCTCTGATGGGTCATAAATGTCAATTTTTATGACTTTATTGTGATATCTTTTTTAAACAATTCAAATTTAGAAAGTTTAACATAGTATTTGTAGGCTATTTATATTTGAATGAGTAGATCATTTGTGATAATTCTGATAATTTGGGTATTAGGAACATGGCTAGAACTATATCTCCCTAAATTACATTTTTTTCCTGTAGAAAAATCAGATTTGACATATCATCTCAACGTATACGATCTTGTTCAGGAATATAGCACATCATAAAGCTAAGGACTGCCTTCAGTGATTTCATTCTGATATTTTAAAGGACTTTAAAAAAATCTCTTGAGTGTCCAAATCAGCATTTGTCTCAGACCAGTATCTGATTTTCTAACAAATTCTCTACAAAAAGGAGGTACAGAATCCCTTAGGGTTTCCCTAATTTGGGGGAATATAACCTCTTTTGAGAATATCTTCACAATATCTTCTACAGTTAATGAACTGGAGATTGCATAAAGGGTCCTGTAAGCAGGTATATCCCATATAATATATGGTATAAATGCACACCATCCCTCTTATTTTGGGGCCATTCTATTTGAATCAGCCTCCTTCCCTTTTGGATCTTGATCACAGCCAGAGGAGCAAATTAGTGAGTGAACGGTGTGAACCTTGAAGTTGGAGTACTAGGAAATCCCACAAAACATCTCTGGCCTTGAGCTTTATCATCGTGTCACAGCAAATATTAGTGCTGTGATTCTATGATTCTGTGATTTTTTCTTAACAGTGATTTTTAGGATTTGGAGACATAAATAGAAGAAGATTCCTATTCCAGACTACGAATCAAATTCTACATGCTGTTAGCTGTTCCATGGAAACAACTTGGGAAACATTCTGTATTGCATCCTACTTTCAGGAAATTCAAAACTTTTATTATAAGTTCTAAAAAGAAATCTATCTCGTTATTTTGGCTACAACATTTCTTTTTTCAGATGAACATCACTGGACACCAACTTTTCATGAGCTATAACTTGAAAAAATGGAGTTCTTGAGTCTGTGTCTATAGCTGGAAGACCAGTTTTCTCAGTGTTATTCTGAGAGCTGCAGCGTCTTCAAGAAGCTCGGTTCAGCCTGTGCCCAGTCCTCCTCCACACTTTCTTATTGTCAGAGCACTCTACAGAGCACTCACTCCAGATGGAAGTGAAGCAGGATGTTTCCCTGACCCCTTCATGGAACTTGCAACCCTCATTTACCTAACCCACAGCTGTCAACTCCTTGTGGGAGAGAGCATGTTAGTGAATGAGGTGAAAACTGGAGTGCGCAAACGCTGGAATCAGCCGGCTGCTTTGGTGCTGGGAGGAGCCAACTCCACTCACTTGAACCCACTGTGCTCCACCTCTCCTGGGAAAGAGCACATGGATAAGTGGAGGTAGGAGCCAGGGGCGAGTGCTTTTGGGGACTGGCAGGGGGGGACTTCATGCAGGCCCATGGCAGAGGCTGGGGGGATGCCCATGACCCCTGAAGCTCCAGAGGGAGTGTTACAGTGCTCTTTTAGCTATGCCATCCATGGATGGCAGGAGTGTTAACAGCTCAGTGGTTCCCCTGCCTTTAAACATGAGATTGCTGCCCTCCAGCAAGGGCAAAGGACAAGTATAATAGCCTTTTGTATCCACACTAGTGGCACCCAAGCTCTTGTCTGGCATTCAGGAGAAATTAGGTCACATGAACAACCTGAAGGATGGCAAATGTGGGGGATTTTATTGCTGATGGAAGTGGCTCTCAGTGGGAAGGGGAGCTGAAAAGGGGATGGTGCGGGAAGGTAATCTTCTCCTGAAGCCTACCTCCAGCCAGATTCTTCTCCAAAGTTATGCCATCAAGCTGTTTCTCTGAAGTCAAGCTGCTTTTCTCTGACATCCAGCCATAGTCTCCTAGATCTAGCTGCTTCACCTCTCTCTGTGGTTGAGTATGGGGTTTTCATAGGCACAAGATGAGGTGGGGCCCCGGGTGGTTTTGGAAAAGAAAATATTTGAACTGAACAGGAAATAGGGGTGTAAGTTCTTACTTTGGACCATGGTCCCAGGCTTTAAGGTGGGGTTTTGTTGGGGATCTACTCTTTTCTGACTAGAATTTCTCTGTCTCCTATCCCTAACAGAAGGAGAACGCCAAGGGCATTCACACCCCTGGTGAATTGGAACATGGACTTTTATCACTGCTGCTGTGTGTTCCGGATTGATGCAGGACTTAGACCACATGGACTCAAGAACCCAGAAATTTTAAAAAAACACACACACAAAACAGAAAATCCAGAATTACAGAGGACTGTTTCAGAGCTTTCCTTTGAATATTGTGGAACACATTATCCCATATGTTTTTTACACATTTACATTTTCACTTTAGTCAGAAGCTATTAATAACCAAAGTTTCAATATGTGAAAGAAAACAGAATATGAGACCAGTAATGCCATCTCTAAAAGATGGGATCCAGGGAGAATATAAGTTTCCCTATTTCCAGAACAGCATAGAGAAAGCAAAAGCCTAGGTCACCTCTTCACAAAGAGATGACAGATGTTAGTGAAATATTTGTACTTAGGATGGGAAACACAGTTTAGTTTATGGTAGTGAAGAAATATTAGGGGAAGGCTCCAAGCCTGAAACAGTCATGATCTGATAGTTGGAAGGATGGACAAGACCAAGAGATGACTCCAGGAGATGGACAATGGTGGTGCCAATGGGAAACAAAAGAAGAGTGGAATTGATCATGAAGATCAGAGACTGGGGCTTGCTTGGGCACCCAGAGCCCCATCAGGATGGCTGGCTGGGAAGTGAGTTGGAGTCATTGTTTTACTACCCATAACGCCTACCAATAAACCAGTGTCACAATGACCTAAATAAGAATTCTCACATCCAGCTTGGGTAAAGATGTAGGATGATGGTAGCATATGGTTGGTAGGGATACAATATTGCCTAACAATAGTCTTCAAAAGCCTTAACAAAATACATAGTTTTTGACACAAGAATTCCACTTTGGGACTTTATTTTAAGAAAATTAATTAGGGACCTATGCAATGATATGTTACAAGGCTGTTAATTTTAACATTGCAATATACATTTTTGATGAAATATGATTTTCACATTAACATCTGTGTGGAATAAGTGTATTTATTTGTTTTGAAAGTTTTATATTGCATTTTATTATATGGAATAACAAGATGCTGTGTAAAATCTTATTTTATGTCTAGTCATAGGTCCCTTAACAACGGGGGTATGGTCTGAGAAATGTGTCATTAGGTAATTTCATCATTGTGCAAACGTCATAGAGTATACTTAAACCCAGATGGTATATCTTACTACACGGCTAGGCTAAATGGTATAGCCTATTATTCCTAGGTTATAAACCTGTACAGTGTGCTGCTATACCAGATACCTTGGGCAACTGCAACACAATGGTAAGTATTTGTGTATCTAAACATAGAAAAAATACAGTAAACTATAATATAAAAGATAAAAAATAGCATACTTATATAGGACACTTAACAAAAATGGAGTTTACAGGACTGGAAGTTGCTCTGAGTGAGTCAGTGAATGAGTAGGGATAGAATGTGAATACCTAGGACATGACTGTACACTACTGTAGATTCCATGAACATTGTATGCTTAGGCCACACTAAATATATATGAACTTTTTTCTCTTTCTTTGATAATTAACCTTAGCTTACTATAAGTTTTTACTTGATAAATTTTATTTTTTAATAATAATTGTTATTTTATAACACTTAGCTTGAAACACAAACAGCTGTACAAAAATATTTTCTCTCTTTATAACCTTAGCTTAAGACTTTTTATGTTTCTAATATCTTTCATTTTTTATTTTCACTTTTTAAACTTTTTTGTTAATAACTAAGACACAGACATTCACAGTATCCTAGGCCTACACAGGTTAGGGTCAATGTCACTGTCGCTGTCTTCCATCTCCACACCTTATCTCACTAGGATGTTTTTAGAGGCAATGACACACATGGAGCTGCCATCTCCTGTGATAGCAATGCCACTTTCTGGAATAGCTCCTGAAGGACCTGCTTAAAGCTCTTTTTAAAGACATGTCACTCTTTTTGGAAATATATTTATGAAGTTTTGCTGGGTTTCTTTCTTTTTTAAATCATAGATTTGCTTATTAGCAGATAATGCCCTATGAACATTCCTCTCTATTAATGAAAACCTTTCAGTTTTGGGATCCATGTTTTTAAGCTTTTTAAGGAGTTTGTTGAGGCCTATAAAAGCTTCTTAGAAATCCTTCACTATGAATTTTCTTGGGTGATTTTCCTCTTATTCTCCTGCAGTTTTCTTTTCTCTTGCCTCTTCTTCAGTTATGTGTTCTACTCCAACAACTCCTCCTTAGTCAATTTCTCAAAAACTTCCAGGAGTTCATCAATGTCATCCTCATCCACACCCAGGTTCAAGTTGTTTGACAGTTCAACCACTGCCTTGTTGATTTTTCCAACCTCCTCATCCTGAGCACATCTTTGAAGTCATTGATGAAGCTCTTGAGTATCTTCTTCCAGCTGCCATTTATACACTCCTTAGTGACACCACCCCAAGCCCAAGCAAGATTCACGAAGCAGTCATGATATTGTAATCCTTCCAAAATTGCATTTGTGTCTTCTCAGTGCCTTCTCTGTTACAGCAGCAACTTGGGCAAAGGTCCTCCTCAGGTTACAGGCCTTAAAAGCTGCTTTAATGCCTTGATCCATTGGTTGAATCAAAGAGGTGGTATTTGGACAGAAAACTCTAATATTGGGATGGAGATCACCAATAAAAGAACATGTGTGAGAGCATCACCAAGAATAAGCAAATCTTGAACGGTATGCTATTCTCCAAAAGTACTTCTCATTTTGCTGGCATAGTAATTCAGAAGGGCATCTTGGAAAGGAGCTGGGTCATCCATGACTTCTTATGGCTCCTCTAGTTTACCAGCAGTGTGTATTTAGTGGTATGCTTGGAGCCCCTGGGGTTCTCACTGTGCTAGATCACAAAAAGTTTCAATTTGCAGTCTGCAACATTTCCCCCAAGTGAGACAGTTATTCTGTCTTAAAAGCCTGACATCTGAGATTGACTTGCGCCCCCCATCCCACCCTTAGGGCTAATAGTTCTTTCAGGCATTGGTTTCCAGAATACAGAGGCTTCCTTCATATTGAAGATTTGTTCTAACAAGTAATGTCCCCTCACAATCAACTTATCTAGAGTTTTCAGTAATTCTTCAGCTGCCTTCATAACAGCACCTGCAGATTCACCACTTACTTTCACATAATGTAATGAATAATGATTCTTGAATCATTTAAACCACCCAGAGCTGGCAGTAAATTCAACATTGTAGTTGGGTCCAGCCTTTTATTTCAACATTGCCAACAAACTTTTTGCTTGGCTGTGATCGTCATGGTGCTGGGAGGAATACACTTCTGTGTCTGGTCTTCAATCCAGATCATTAGAAGTTTCTCCATATATGATATAGGCTCTTTCTGAACTTTTGTTAGTCTTGTTGCCTTCAATGAAGAAGATCTTTTCAGATTCCATCATTTTGTTCTCATTCTTCAAGATCATGGCTACGGTGGAATGGGACAGACCTGACTGGTGAGCAACAACCATTACTGATTGTTGCTACCTTTGTAGTTCTTTGTAAAACTACCTTTGTAGTTCTTAATCACTTTTAATTTAGTTTTCAGGTCAATCACAGGACATGGCCTCTTTCTGGCAACATTAGCCATGAATTTTGATGATTAAGGAGTGTGATGAATAAAACGCAATAAACATGGGATGTGTGAGGCTGCTGCCAGCATAACACTGAATACTGTCTTACAGCAAACCTAAAAGAAAATAAGTACAAGGATACACTCTAAAATAACAATTAAAAGTATATATATCAGTAACATAGTTGATTTTCATTATCAAGCACTATACACTGTATATAATGTATGTGCTATACTTTTATATGACTGGAAGTACAGTGGGTTTGTTTACGCCAGCATCACCACAAACACATGAGTAATGTGGTGGGCTATGACTACGACAGCTGGGATGTTACTAGGTGTTAAGAATTGTTCAGTTCCCTTATAATCTCCTGAGACCACCATCACATATGCTGTTTGTAGTTGACTGAAATGTCGTTATGCAGCACATAACTATACTTGAAAGTACAAATAGACTAACACTGGAAATGTTACTAGTTTTCTTTAAGTGGTACATTTCAGGTGATTTTTTATATCTCAGAAACAAACATTTCCGATTGTTTTGCTAAATGTAATCTCTCTCTTTTGTCTGAGTTTTCTGCTTTTGTCCCACGGTTAAAATAAATTAGTTACTTTAAGTAAAAAGTAACTCTTTTCAGATCTATAAAAAGAGCTAGTGTCATGACATACTCATGAGATTGGTTCAAATGATATAGACACACTATCAAGTGTTGACAAGAATGCAGAGAACTCTGATACTCTCATCCTCTGCTGTTAGTGATATAACCTGTTAGAATACACAAAGACATGAACTCAACCTAAATGCCCATCAATAATAGACTGAATAAATAAATTTGGTACATATACACCATGGAATACTATACAGACATAAAAAAGAATGAGGTCATGTCCTCTGTAGGAACATGAATGGAGCTGGAGGCCATTATTCTTAACAAAACTAACATAGGAACAGAAAACCAAATACCATGATGAGAACACATGGACACACACAGAGAAACATCACACACTGAGGCCTTTCAGAGGGTGGAGAATGGGAGGAGGGAGAGGATCAGGAAAAATAACTAATGGGTACTAGAGTGATGAAATACTTGGGTGATGAAATAATCTGTACAACAACCCTCCATGACACAAGTTTACCTATGTTACAAACTTCTGAGCTTGTACCGTTAAACTTAAAATAGAAGTTTAAAAAAAAAGAGGAAAAAAAATTCACCAAAAGACATATTCAAGAATGTTTCTAGTGGCAATATTTGAATTTGTTCCAAACTAAAGCAACCCTCATATCCATCTACAGTAAAATGGAAGGCAAGTTGTAATATGCTCATATACGCAGCAATGAGAATGAACTATACTATCTTCTGCATAGATGAATCTGACAAATTTAATATTAAACAAAAGAGACACAAAACAGTATATCTAATACTCTTAAATTAAGTTCATAAACAGGAAAACACACCTGTAATTTCAGAAGTCAGGACAGTGGTTACCCTTGGTGGGGTAGGTTCCAGAAAGGGTTATAAGGCGTTCACTGGGGCACAGGTAAAAATCTGTGTGTTGGTCTGGATTTTGGTTGTGTAGTAGTGTCTACTTTGTGAAAAGTAATCAAACTTGCATCTACAACTTTTACACATACCTCTATAAATGTTATACTTTTATAAATGTGACTTTAAGAAAAGAATTGTTTTCAGGTTGGGGATAGAAGCTAGAACTATGGGCCACCTGGCACGTACTATATGGGAGAGAGGAAAGTAACTTACAAGGGCATTGCAGTGTATTGATTAAGAGCACTGGGTTTAGAGCCAGATAAAACTAGATTAGATTTCCTGTTTTGTTGCTTCTGGCTATGTAGCAAGAGGAAGAGTGAGAGACAAGGCCATACACAGGCAGGGCCAGACCATGAAAGACCCTGTAAAGTCAAGATAAGGATTTTGGTTTTCGTTATAAGTGTGATGGGAAGTCATTTCTATTTATAGAGGAGATTCAAAGAGACTTCCTAGGAATAAAAGAAAAGGAACTATACTGGACTGATAGAGAACAACCACAATAACATCTCTGAATGCCTCATTTTGGATTCCAGCAGACAAATGTGCTTATTTTGAAGGAGTGAAAAAGGCTGAACTGAATTCCTAGGATAAGTCTTAAAATGGTGGCAGAAAAACCGAAAGGATGCAAGGAGGGCAAGACTCTACAATCTTGAGGCAGATTCTTGAGACAGGTTTTTCTCTTTATGTAAGTGCCGGCATAACTCACAGCTTTAGAAGCAGGTGAAATGTTATTTGGGACTGAGAGGAAACAGCGTTCTCTTCTTCACTTTTGGTATTAGTCAGAGATGAAACAAACCAACCACCACCACCAAAAACTCTTAAAGGCAAGATGAACAGTTTAGTCCATTTGTCTTGACTATATGTTCTCTCGCTGTTTAATACAAATAAAAAACAGGATTAGAATCCTGATAGTCGCATTTCTTTCTTTCTGTACTAATTGCTGTGTATTTTTCTTAGTAAAGAAAAATATAAAATCATTTTTATGCCATCACAAATGGGACAGAATACCTGTTTTTGCATTTCTAGTGCCATTACTTCATATGTTGAGGTGCTATGAGCTGAACTGCATCCTCTTCAAAAAACCCATATACTGAAATTCTAAATGTGAGTACCAGTGAATGTGGCTGTATTTGGAGATACGGCCTTGAAAGAGGTAATTAAGGTAAAGTAAAGTGAGGTTATGAAGGTGGGCCCTAATCTAATATGACTGGTGTCCTTTTAAGATGAAGAAATATGGACATAGATATACACAGAGGGAAGGCCATATGAAGATGCAGGTGGAAGACGAGTATCTACAAGTCAAAGAGAGACACCTCTGAAAAAGCCCACCCTGCCGACACCCTGATTTTTGACTTCCAGCCTCCAGAACTGTGAGAAAATCAGTATCTGCTGTTTAAGCCATCTGGTCTATGGTACTTTGTGATGGAAGCCTTAGCAAAATAATGCACTTAGCTGACAACTATCATTTGCTCTTTCCTTAACAAGCAAACATCTTAGGTGATGTTCTAAGATGCTACCTTAGAAATGATGACTCAGAGGACAGGCATGGTGGCTCAGTCCTGTCGTCCAAGCACTTTGGGAGGCCAAGGTGGGTGGATCACCTGAGGTCAGGAGTTCAAGACCAGCATGGCCAACATGGTGAATCCCTATCTCTACTTTAAAAAAAAATACAAAAATTAGCTAGGTGTTGTGGTGCATGCCTGTAATCCCAGTTACTTGGGAGGCTGAGGCAGGTGAATTGCTTGAACCTGGGAAGTGGAGGTTACAGTGAGCAGAGATCACGCCAGGTGACAGAGTGACACTGTCTCAAAAAAATAAAATAAAATAAGAAAAGAAAACAGTGTCTCAGAAATTAGGGTGTGGTGTTCAAAAGAGAATGGGCATTTTAGAATCTGATTATGGATTTGAACACTGGCTTTGCCCGTTAGCATCTGAGGGCACTGCTAACATATGGCAAAAGCTACCATGCCCTCATTTGTTCAGTCACATAATGTGGCCAACAACACCTCATATTATTTTTTGAACAGTAAAAGAAATAATACAAAAGATAATATAAAGTTGCCTAGCAAATAGTTGATATTATATAAACATAAATTTTCTTTTTTCCTTTGTGTATGAAAAAGAAATTTAACAATAATATGATATTATCTACCTTAATACCATCAATGTGGCCGCTCTTCTAGGTTTCATCTTCAGTTACTGGACACTAAAATCACTTGATTTGAAGTTTGGTAATGGTTGGTCATCTTGCGTGTTAAAAACAGTAAACTGATGCCGTAGGATGAAAGATAGTGCATGAGTTTGCTAGGGTTGCCATAACCAAAGATTGGTGGCTTAAACAACAGAAATTTATTTCCTTAAAATTCTGGAGGCTAGAGGTGTAAAATCAAGGTCAGTAGGTTTGGTTTCTTCTGAGGCCTCTCTCCTTGGCTTGCAGATGTCTGCCCTATCACTGTGTGCTCATGCGATCTTTTCTCTGTGCACACGCATCCCTTGTGGGCTCTTGTTGTCTCTTCCTCTTCTGATAAGAACAGGGGTCCTATCAGACCCTATCGGCCTCATTTTACCTTAAATACCTTAATATAAGTGCCTCATAGCCAAATACAATCACATTTTGAGGTACTGAGGTTTAGGGCTTTAACATATTCATTCTGAAACGACACAGTTGAGACCTTAGTAGACCATCACCTCAATACAGATAACCAGGTCAAGGCATGGGTGGATGTGTATGTGTACACATGCACCCACATAATTACACAAAATTGCAATGTCAAAGGGGCTTTGGAAATCATTTTAACATTTTCAATGATTTAAATGATTTTAATCCTAAGAAGTAACAAAATAAGAATTTAGTAGAAAAGTTTTCTCTCCTGTAGTATTATGTAAAGGCCGAAAATGATGCCTACAGAAGACAGTGTTAAACATGAGGCATGATTTTTTACTCCAGCCCTTCTACGAGGAGCCCTGTCCTCACTGTATTTACTCTGAGTATTTGGAAAAGCCTTGGAGAATCAGTTACAATTTGAGTTTAAAAAATAAGTTATTTCACCTCAGTTTTGTCGTAGGCAGCACTACCTCCAAGTATCATACGGACATTCCAGGGGTGGCCCGGTAGGGTGACAGCAGTTGTAACCACTGCTTTGGGGTGATGTTCTTCTGTATGAACCAGGCCTTTATGTTTGCTTCATCTAAGGCTGAGGTTCTTAACCCTGCAGCTATCACTTACCTGAAAGCTATGCAAAATGGTGCATGAACCTGTATCATTTCCCCATAGAGATGCGTCTTCTCAGGTCGTTGAAAGAGTTTTTTGCTCTGTCCTATCTTTGGTTAAGTTTATTACGGTAATGCTTATTACTTTCTGTTAGGTGCAGTTCTAAATGCTGATAGTATAGTAGTGAACTAGAGAGGTAAGATCCTTGTTCTCATCCAGCAACATTCTTTATGTAAAAAAAAAAAAAATTAGAAAACCCCAATCTAAAGATTAAGGTAACTTACTATAGTTTTTCTTATATTCCAAAAAAGAATAATTGTCCTACTTGATCAATTTACCAATGGATATCTTGCAAGTCATTTTTAAGCTCTAAGACACTTTACTTGTTAACAATAAAGAACTAATTATGGCAAACCATGTTTACTAAATCTAAAATTACAGAGAGAATATATATAAATATATATCTATCTATCTATATATACGTGCAAATATACATAAACATTCATGTATGAATTATATATATTTGCATATATATAATTGTATAAAAACGGATGTTTTAAATTGTTTCACTACTGTGCTTTTCTATCTTCTTAACAAAATGAAAAATGTATATTAATTTAGTACTCTGTTAATGTCATAGTGATTAAACACATTTTATTATACAGAAAACTGAACTTTGTTTTCATTTTCCTGAGAACTTAATAAAGTGACTTACACAAAGTACATATGCAGCAAATGTTGGTACAAATAATTAATGAGTTATAGGATGGATAAATGAGTAAATAAATGAACAATTCCACATTTAGAAACTAAAGCTTTAAAAGCTAAATATTAGATGGTGGATATGTTAATTTGCTTGACTAGAATAATCATTTCACTATGTATGTGTATATCAAAACATCATGTTGTATACCTTAAATATATACAATAAAATTCATTTACACAAAAAAACTGTATTTGTAGAAATAATTATAAACAGTATGCAACCTAGTAATTCTAGGATATTACTTCATGAGGAAACATAACTGAAAACAATTTCCTACAGGCAGACATTGTTTGGCCATGTTGCTTTTAGCAAGTAAGATGTCCACATGGGATCTGAGGAAAATCACGAACTAGGTCTTTCATCATAGTTAACGTCATCTCTTATGTAAAGAGAAGTCATAAACTCTGTTCTTTGACCAATTTCACTTAATCAAAGAGGAAAGAAACAAGTTTTGGTGTTCTGATTTTTAGATTATATCACACTCTTCACAGTCAATTCTTTGAACCAATGCAAATTCATTTATCTTTTTCTAACAACTTTGCAGGGACAGGGCTACATACAGACCCACATGCAAGGAACTTTAAAACAGAAATATTCAGTGAGACATAAAAATCACACTCTAGACCTGCGTAACTTTCTCTTTCCTGCAAACTAAAATATATCATAGAACTTTTAAGAAATATAATAAAAATATTGGCATTATAGTCAAATCAATGTAGTCTGCTGTCTTTCCTTGGTTGTATTAATTTGCTAGACAGTTTTAGATGATCAAATGGCAGAGGCCAATAGCTAGTCTATAGAGATGTTACTGAAATTTTCCAGAATCCCCCCTTTTTAATTTAATAAGTGCAATAGCCCAAAGGAATGGAAGATAAAAAAATAATGAACAATTAAGCTAGCAAGTTAGCACCAATAGGAATAATCCCTATAACCACTTCTGAGCAGGCTACTCTTAAGGTAAGAAGTGTTCATTACTCACTTGCACCCATACAAGAATACCATCTGCTACTTGATGGTATCACTTGCCTCTTTGCAAAAAAGAAGGCTTTAGGGATGGGAGGCCTGATGTTCTAGTCTAACTATAAGTCAGATAATTATATCTTGCTTAGCTACATTTTCCAAGTAGTTTTATCTGAATTTCCTGCCTAACCCCTACACCTTAATTTTATTTCCTACTCTAACTCTTACCAAGAGCTGCAATGCACTGCTAATCAGCTCCTTGATTCGGTAGCAGAGGTAGGGACTGTGCCATCCCATCAGTAGTCTAAATGATTCCTGAATACATTGGGACATGACCCTTCAGGCTGTGATAGGGATGCAGAATCTGGAACGTGGTTTGTAAAAGGGTAAAGGATCCTTGAGGTGGGGAGGGTACTTACTGAGCAAAGCATATAATGTTGCATTTACATTATGTCAGATCTGGAGGGTTTGTATTCTTAATTAAAGTGTGTACCATATTGGTATTATAGGAGATAAGTTAAAAAGTGGTATTAAGTGTTCTAAGAAAGGATTGATTGCTCTTTCTTACAAACCTTTAAGAAAACCAGAACCAAGATGTATCTCCTGAAAGCTTAGGATGATAAGGCTACTTAAGGAGAGGTCCTCGGTAATTTTATTAGTAACAAAGGAAAGGCAAATAGCTCTGATGACTGTAACCTACGTCAAAGTTTCTACTACGTAGGACGATATCATGGTGCAGGCTGCAAAATAGGCGGTGCTTACATCAAGAAGCAATTAGCAGAGAAAACAGCTGAATTTGGAAATCAGAACAGATGAATTTTCTTCAAAGCCTCGTCAGGGCACACTACAGGTACTGCTGAAATACCACCACTAAATTGTACTACCCATGTACTCCCCCATCAGTGAGGCTTCTTTAGATACCACAGACTGTGGCTCAAAGAGGAAGCTGAGCTTCACGGGTTGGGCTAAACATTTCATTAGCCAAAATTTGATTTTTCAGAAATAAAAATATTTAGCTTAAAATTAAAAGGTAAGAATTTTAGAAAAGAAATTACAGAAAATCAATGACAAAGCTTTCTCTAAAAATTACGCCAAATATTCAATAGAAACATTTGGATTTTTGAGACAAAATAAAACACTGAAGTTAGGGGCTGAGTTAACTGGAGGATTATACCTATAACCTGGTTGGAAGAGGAGGGAAGTGAATATTATGGGTAAAGTTTCCAGCAAAGATAGGTACATAGGTACATCATGGAGAAATAGATTTTCAATCACCATAGGGAGGACAGCAACCCCTGGGAAACAGAAGTCCAAGTATAAGTAATTACACCTTCATGTGTGTGTCAGTTGGGTCAGTGGGTGTGCAGGTAGGGGCATGAGAATTCTGACAGAGGAAGAGTATGCTATGATTTCATTTGCCCCCCATCTCTCTTAACAAAGGCCTCAACAAACGATATTTTTAGGGCCATTGTTAGATACAATGTGATTTCAGAGGCTAACCAGTCTCCTACCATCTTACTTCTCTTTAAGCAAAAGCTGGTTAAAACATCTTTAATAGGAGATTAAATCTCTAATAGGCCTTGTCTTTAACTGGCCTTAAGGGACCAGGTCTTATTAATTTTTTAACCTCCCACATATATTAGCTTAGTGCCTTAAAGAGAGCGCATGATCAGTATGCATCGGTTCAGAGAATGAATGAATGAATGGCCAATTTCAAAATGGAATACGAAGGGTATTAAATGCAAAGTCATATGTACAAGGTGAGGTCAGTAGACTGAAACGTTTTTATACTAAAATTTGGTTAGAAAACAAATCTAAAGTATCTGGTGGCAGAGTCTTTCTTGCCTATCACAGGGAGGATTTTAAAGGAAGACAAGTGAGCACTGAGTCTCCTGTAAAATTGGGAAGTGGAGGCAAGAAAAGAAAAATATGTGGACCTTGGGCTAAGAGTAATCTAAAAATCAGAGTGCCACAAACTTTCTCTCTATGCATAAGTGGAGTTGGTCAGAAAACTGTAGAAAGAAAACGTTGTAGGAAGCAGCAGGAAGAGAAGTTTCTACATTAAAAGGAAAAGCGTGCAAAAGAACACACAGAAAAAGACAGTCGTCGTAATCCCAGCACGTTAGGAGGCTGAGTTGGGCAGATCACGAGGTTGAGAGATCGAGACCATCCTGGCCAACATGGTGAAACCCCATCTCTACTACAAATATAAAAATTAGCTGGGTGTGGTGGCACGTGCCTATAATCCCAGCTACTCGAGAGGCTAAGCCAGAAAAATCATTTGAACCCAGGAGGTGGAGGTTTTAGTGAGCCGAGATTGTGCCACTGCACTCCAGCCTGGTGACATAGTGAGACAACTTCTCAAAAAAAAAAAAAAAAAAGAAAAGAAAAAGAAAAAGAAAAAGACAGTCTTCTCTGAATAATCTTGTTAAGGGTTAGCTTTATTTATCAAAACAGTTTGTGTGTACATTAAAGCTGTTTTTAGGAGTTTGTCTTGTGTTGAGCAAAATGTCATAATTCACATCACCACTGCTTTGCACAGCTCTTAAATAGATATGAATATTTTTATATGAGTGGCATAGTTATAAAGAAGTCTAAATCCCAATGTAATAATTAATTTAACTATGTTTACATTCTGAGGACATCCAGGTGGGCTCTCGAAAGAACTAATGAATCAGAGGACAGGAAATTATGAATATTTGCAAACACTGAGGAAATATTTATGCTTTGTTATTTTGTTTTCTACCTCATTTCAGTTTCTTTGTTATTCTTTCAAAACAATCTCTTAGGGGAAAAAGGCATTATGCAAATATAGCATCAAGTGATGTTTTATGTTACATCACCTCATTAGGAAACAGCCTGTTAAGTTTCAAGAGTTCTTTAAAATAAAATCCATTCTGTTTTCTTCTTCTCCTTCCCAGGGGTAAATCTACTGTCAATATTAAACAAATGTAATATATGTGGCTCTAAATTAATTGTATTACTTGCTAGTAAGTCCCATTTTTATTTCTTCTTTCTTATCTTCCTTTGTATTACTACATGATAGCTTTCCAGTAGAATTCCATACAACAGACACGGCTTGCTTTTAGTATTTTAAACACTAATGGGCAGATAGATAATAAGGTTTATTCACCCCGGTGACTTTCTCTCGGTAGTATTTATTATCACAACAGTTTCCAGGGAGGAAATGGTTTAATATGTCGTAAGACGTTTTTGCTGAGCAAGTGTTTCTACATCTTCAGAGTCGATTTCAAACTGGAAGCTCTAATATGAAGAAAATGATCAAAATATCTTTAAAAGCTACCAAGAAATAAAGTGCTACATCTGCATATTATATTTGATCTCCACGGGGAGCAACAATTCAACTTTCCCGACAATGAATGCGAACATCTCAACCATCATCATTTTCCCCCTTCTTAGAACCGAGAAAAGATTGAGGATTTAGTTAT
Organism: Sapajus apella; assembly: GCF_009761245.1. Classification (NCBI taxonomy): domain Eukaryota; kingdom Metazoa; phylum Chordata; class Mammalia; order Primates; family Cebidae; genus Sapajus; species Sapajus apella. Next base: position 10,563,806 of record NW_022436996.1, read on the forward strand.
AGAGATGCCACATCTTCTGCATCTACCCAGATTTTCCTTTCCTTTGTCTTTTCTACTCTTTGGAAAGGAAATTCAGTTACCTGTGTGCAATAATATAGTGTTAAAACATTTTGCCACAGAGAGGTAGGATTGGAAAACCTTTAAGAAATCATCTCTGTTGTCCTACATTGTCAGGGCAGGGTTGGGGGGCCTCCCTGAAGAGTTTTGAAAATGAGACTGTGCTCTGTGAGTTAAACTGAAATATCAACACTCAATGGAAAGACGGGAACAAAATTACCACAAAGAGAGCAAAATGTCTCCCAGGCCAGCAAGACTCCACTGTAGCCTGATTGAATACATTAACAGAGACACAGAAAAAAGAAAGGGTCAGTGGCAAGCTGGAGGGGAAAGGACAGTAAACAAGATCAAATTTATGCAAAGCCAACAGCAGCCCAGGAGAAAGGTCTCCACAGTCCAAGATGGCCTGTTACCCTGAACCTGCAATCCTATCATTTACTCCTCGTGTTCCAATTCCAAGCCCAAGAAGCAAGCATCTGATTTTAATTTGGCTTCCCATATGGTAGCCCTGCAGCCCTGCAGGGGAAGATTTGGCCGGGCAGATAACAGAAGTGTCCAGTCACCTCGGCATTACACTTTTTCATTACAAATTTACACACTGGTATCCTACTTTACAATTTGGCTCTCCACACACCTTACTTACACAGTGTGCCAGCTGGACCCTCCTCTCCCTTCAGCAGTTAGCCTTCTTGTTTTAGGTTAATTTAATGATATTTTGATTATAGATTTCAATCTCACAGACTTTGATTAAGTTTGTGATTGAACTAGAGTCTATGGATAAGTCAAGTTCTGCCAAAAGAATCTGACTTGGGTTTGTAGAAAATTCATTAAGGTCACGTCAGCTATCTTAAGACACAGCGCTGGAGACTTCGTATAATTTCAGCTACCAGAATTTGAGGTGGCAAGTCAGGTTTCTTTTCCTTTCAGTGAAACTTCTAAACCCTGTACACAGGCAAATATTTCACCTACACTATGCTAAGAAGTTGCTTCAGATAAAATCTCTACTAAATCCTTTCTAATACAAGTGAAGTCCAATGTCTTCATTAATCTACTTTCTCATTAAAAATAACATTTTTAAGGCAGTTCAAAATTATTTGTAAGGACTTTTTTGTACAGACCTTTATCCTTCATATACAACCCTAATAATATATTTCCTTCTCAAATTATTCATTCTTTTTTCTATTCCTCTCAATCATGCCTGCACATATTTTATATCTCTTACCTGAATTGCATTATTTCTATATTAAGGGGAAACTATAAACAGGATAACAGCAATGTTGAATTGATGGACAGGATAACGGCAATGTTGAATTGACAGAAAAAAGTTCTTAAAAATAGTGGTTATATATTTCCACAACATTCTCACCTCAAATCATTTTTTAAAATTTACATTTAGTCTATGTTTCCTTAGATCTTTATCTCCCATATTTCACCCAACCCAACCCCTCCCATTAAATTTGTATTTGCTCTTGGTAAGTTACTCTGGTTTCAGCTGTATGATATTATACATCATTTTTATTTTTTTCTGCCTCTGTCACTTTTAATCTTAGATTCACTTGTAGGTAACAATTCAGTGATTCACAGTCAACTTTTAGTTACTTGAAGCCTGATTATTCTCCCCACAAATGTTGTTTTCAAGCTTAATAGCAAAGACCTATTGCATATCAGTAATCTGATTTGTTTGCATTTCAATAATAAGCTCTGTGTATTGTTATTTTCAAAAAGTCTCCCTCACATAGTATAGAAGTTCACCAGAACTAAATGTCTCACTTCAGCGACATTTTGAGTAGAAGAATTGTGCTTGAGTAGTTTCTTGTTGAAACCATGAGTGTGTGTGTGTGTGTGTGTGTATGTGTGTGTGTATTTATATATTTAAACCACACACACAGACACATCATGTTATGTTCCCACACAGAGACATATGCACCGATACATCCTCCAATGGGTGACTTCAGATATATACAGGCATACTCGTTTTATTGTGCTTTACCAATCACATGCTTTAGTATAAATTGAAGGCTTGTGGCAACCCTGCTTTGAGCAAGTCTATTGGTAATGTATTTTTTTTTCCCCAGGAGCATGCTCTCACTTTGTGTCTATCTGTCATACTCTGGTAATTCTTTCAATATTTAAAATTTTTCATTATTATTACATCTGTTATGGGGATCTGTGATCAGTGATCTTTGACATAACTATTGTAATTCTCTTGGAGTACCATAAACTGTGCCCATAGCCGATGACAAATTTAATTGATAATTATGTGAGTTCTGACTGCTCTACTGACCAGCTGATCCTTTGCCTTTTGCCTTCACCTCAGGCCTTCATATTCCTTGAGACAAAACAATATTGAGATTAGGCCAACTAATAACTATATGATGGCCTCTAAGTGTTCAAGTGAAAGAAAGTCACACATTTGTCACTTTAAATCAAAAGCGAGAAATCATTAAGCTTACTGAGGAAGATATGTCAAAAGCCAAGATAGGCTGAAAGCTAACTCCCTTGCACCAAACAGCTAGCAAAGTTGTGACTGCAAAGAAAAGGTTTTTAAAGGAAATTGAAAGTGCTACTTCAGTGAACACATGAATGATAGAAAAGTGAAACAGCTTTATTGCTGATATGGAGAAAGCTTTAGTGGTCTGCATAGAAACAGCCACAACATTCCCTTAAGCCACATCCTAATCCAGAACGAGGCCCTAAGTCTCTTCAATTCTATGAAGGTTCAGAGGGTGAGCAAGCTGCAGAAGAAAAATTGGAAGCTAGCAGTGGTTGGTTCATGAGATTTAGGAAAGAAGCCTTCTTCATAACATGACAGTGCAAGGCGAAACAGCCAACGCTGATGTAGAAGCTGCAGCAAGTTACCTAGAAGGTCTAGCTGAGGTAATTGATGAAGGCGGCTATACTAAACAACAGATTTTCAATCTAGATGAAACATTTATCTACTGGAAGAGGATGTCATTTAGGACTTTTACAGCTAGAAGAGAAAAGTGAATGCCTGGCTTCAAACCTTCAAAGGACAGCCCCTTATTAGGGGCTAATGCAGCTGGTTACCTGATGCTGAAGCCAGTGCTCACTTACTTTTCTAAAAATCCTAGGATCCTTATGAGTTCCGTTAACTTTACACTACCTGTGCTCTAGAAATGGAACAACAAAGCTTGGAAGACAACACATCTGTTTACAGCTTTTACAAGTTTACGGAATATTTTTAAGCCCATTATTGAGACTTACTTCCCAGAAAAAAATATATTCCTTTCAAAGTATTACTGCTCACTGGCAATGCACATGGTCATGCAAGAGCTCTAATGGGTGAACAAGATTAGTTTTGTTTTCATGCCTGCTAATAAAACATGAATTCTGCTCTCCATGGCCAAAGAGTAATTTTGACTTTGAAATTTTATTATTTAAGAAACGGTCTGGGCACAGTGGCCCACGCCTATAATCCCAGCATTTTGGGATACCAGCGTGGGCGGACCACCTGAGGTCAGGAGTTCAAGACCAGCCTGGCCAACGTGGCGAAACCCCATCTCTTCTAAAAATACAAAAATTAGCCAGGCATGATGGAACATGCCTGTAGTCCCAGCAACTCAGGAGGCTGAGGCACGAGAATCTCTTGAACTCAGGAGACGGAGGTTGCAGTGAGCCGAGATTGCATCACTGCACTCCAGCCTGGGTGACAGAGTGAGACTCTGTCTCAAAAAATTTTTTTGATGGATCTGAGTTAACTACATTGAAAACCTCCTGGAAAGGATTTGCCATTCTAAAGGTCATTAAAAACATTCATGGGAGGAAATCAACATATCAGCAATAAAAGGAGTTTTAAAGAAGTCGATTCCAAATATCACAGGTGACTTTGAGGGGTTCAAGACTTCAGTGGAGCAAGTTACTGCAAATATAATAAAAATAAAAAAAAGAATTAGAAATGGAGCCTGAAGATTTAATTGAATTGCTGCAATCTCATGATAAAACTTTAGTGGATGAGCAGTTGCTTCTTATGGCTAAACAAAGAAAGTGGTTTGTTCCCAGACTGGAAGGAAAGAGAATAAGAAATTGCTCTGGGATGGAAGGTGGAGACAAATCATTGTCATTGATTATCTTATCATTTCATTATCAGGTGTAGAATATATTTTTAGATTTTGCTAATGCCTATATTAAATAATTATTTGAGAACATTCCAAAGCCAAAAAAGTATATTATGATTTTTTACTATATTAATCTACTTTTTGACCGTCTTTTACTAGTTTGGATATTATTTGTCTAGTTATTCCAAAATTCAAGTCATTTGTGAAAATCTATGAGACCTATGTAGAATAATTATCATTTAGGAAGTACATACGTTTTCTCTGCTTTGGTTGATACCATTTCATTAAGATTTCTATTTACATTAGAACCTTATAAATCATTCTCCCAGTTCTCTTTATGTAAATTTATAACTGCGATTAATAGAGCAGAAACCTCTGTTTGTCCTCGATTACCTATTAAGCTTCTCTGGGTAGACTCAAACATCTCATAATGTAGATCCTCTTAATTTTGTTGCCTTGATTACCTTACCATTTTGAGGTCTTGAAATAAAAACAAAATAAAATATGTTTGGTTTCTACATAGGCTTAAATGTCCACCTTCTCAAGAAAGATTAATTGATTTTAACATTTGGGCCAACTAAGTAACAGGAGTTTATAGAAGTTACAAAATACTAAATATAGTCAACAGGCTGGCTGAACAGACCTGCAGAATGGGCTGTTTGTTCTAGTTACTGTTGCTGTCTCCCAGGCTTTGCCTTCCTGCTCAGGACCTCCTTCCCCTCTGCTTACATACCCAGTGCCTTTCTCCCTGGCCCCCAGCCTGGTTCCTCCCTGGTGCCTCTTCCTGTAGTCCACTCTCCCTCCTATATACAAAACCGAACTGAGAGTGATTTCATTCTTTTTATTTAATTTTATTTTTTTACAGGAAGTAAGTCCCTACCCTAATGGAGTAAGTCTCTATGTCTCTAATATTTGAATTTCATGTCTGTATCAGCATCCTGCTGTTCATCCCCCAGGCGTTGCCTACCCGTTCTGCCAAGCTGGAGATCTCTGATCTTTCTCATTTTAACAGGGTCTCAGAGAAATCTATCAAAAGCAAATTAATAAGGTAAGAATTAAATATTGGACATGTCACTTGTGTTAGGCTTAGACTTGAGAGTTTCTTCTGAAAAGATCAAAAAAAAAAGAGAAGAAAGAAAGAAAACATCAACATTTTGTTTTCATATCTTATGTCTGAAAAGAAGGGGATAACCTTTTGCAGCATTTTTCCATTTCATCAATATACAATTCACATGTTCTGTTTGAAATACCTTGATATTAAAAACATGAAAGTCAAATGCTCTGTAGAGAGAGGCATGTTTTTTTCATTTCTTTCACATCAAATGTTTTTCAATACCATTTCAAACAAATTGTCATATAAACCATATTTTTTAATATACTTGTCAAGGCCAATAGTGGATATTGAGAAAACATAAAAAGGTGGGATTTTTCAGAAAGAAGTTTGTGCAGCTCTTATAAATGTCTCTTTTTGCCTACTGCTTAACAAAACTGTTTGGGTCTCTATTTTTAATTATGCTGGAAGCATGTATTAATGTTTCAATAGGAGAAATCAAAAATTTCCCAGTTGATTAGCTTACTAGGTTGCCTCATTCTCTTTCTCCCTTCCTTTCCCTTCCTTCCTTTTTTGTTTGATCTTTCTTGTTTTAGCAGGATCTCAGAGAGATCTATCAAAAGCAAATTAATAAGGTAAGAATGAAACATGAAGACTTCCTTTGTTTCCCCCTTCTTCCTCCCTTCCTTCCTTTCTAACTTCTTGGTAGAAAATATATAGAGTCTAGAGGCACATAAACCTGGATTTTAATCTTGGTTTGGACTCTCAGCATGGTATTTACTGCTTTTCCTTGGGTGAGTTAATTAACCCTTCTAAAGTTAGGTTTCTTCAGATATAAAATGGAAATTCTGATACATAACTCACAGTTTGGGGGTGGAATGGGCCAATATATATAGAATGTCCAGGTGAGCATTTAATAAATACTAATGCTATTTCTCCTCCCTTCATTTATATCACAATCTAATTTGGAGATAATTAGTAAGCATTAGTTATCTAGATATATAGATGACAATACATTTTTAAGCCTGAATTTCAGGTCCAATACGAAAAGAGAGAAAAAATATACTGAGCATGTTTTTATAGAGATTTTAAGATATGAGGTGACGGTAGTAATGGCTGTGGCATTCCTCTTCAGCTAACACTCTGCAACATTATCCATTGTCCTAAAAAACCTATTTACCCAGTGACTGGTGTTGGTAAATTATAAGCATACACAATAGATAACAGAATACAACTTCCATCAGTGTGACTAGTATTTCAGAACAGCCTGGGAAAATAATAGCTTGGGAAAGATATAGTCTCTGAAATAAAATTTATGGATGATTTTATTCATAGGCACTTCTATAAGAATGAGTTTCTTCAATTGTATTTCTCTGAGCGTCTTTAACATTACCTTTATGTTGCATGGTAGTGGAAGGTGATTCAATTGTGAGAGTTAGAAAAACATTGCTGAGGAATGTGGATGGCGAGATAGGGCTACACTGCAGCTTTCTGAAGGTTGTAGGGATGTCTGTATTTGGCTCAATGGCGATGCTTTCCTTGGGATAGAGCTCTGAGAAAATGAGGAGTTAATGCCACACCACAGGTGGACACATGCCATATTCTTTACAATGTGGAATGAAGCCATCTCCAAGTTTTTTGAAACAACACAGAGAAAAGGAGTTTTTGTCTTTTGACTTACCTCCCTGAGTTGACCTCCTTGATTCTTTCAAATTGCCATTGTTCTAACTTTATTTTTCAATTTGACACTCAACCAAACTGTGCTTTCATTAGAAATGAAAAGATGGGAGAATGGAAGGTCCCTCCATACCCCTAACAGGGCGATCTCACTGCCTATGCTGACCTAGAGAGGCATATGTGATACAAATGAGAGAATAAACCTTCGCTATTCTAGAAATGAATTTATCAGTGGTTCATTTTAAAAGTCATCGTTGTTGACTGTGATGGTTGGTTTCATCTGTCAACTTAGCTACGAGGTCCAGTTATTCAAACAAACATTCTTCCAGGTGTTGCTGCACAGGCATTTTGCAAATGTAATTAAAGTTTAACTAAAAGAGCGTATCTTAGATCATCTGCATGTGCCTGATTCAATCACTTGAAAGGCCCGAAGAGTAGAGCTGAGACTTCCTTGAAGAAGAAATACCACCTGTGGATATCAGCTTCCGTTTGTGCCTGACAGCTCTAGCCTTTCCTTCTTCACAGTCTGCCCCAGCTTCAGATGTGCTTTGCCAGGCCTCACTGTTGCATAAGCCAATTCCTTGCAATAAGTCTCTAAATATATTTTTCACTTGTTCTGTTTCTCTGGTTGAACCCGAACTGATACCCTGGCTAACAGTACTCTGAGCCCCTATTTCCTCCCATTCATAAGCCTTCCCAAATAACTCCTGATCTTTCCTACAGATATAACCCTCTTCAAAGAGGGGAGGAGGAAGTACTAATGCAAAATACACATACCAACGTGTTTGGAAGTCATTATGAATTCTAAATTTATTCAGTCTTTTATCCATGATGGACACACTAGTAAGATTTTTTCAGTAATAGTAATAGTCTTATACAAAATGATTTTATTGTCATTATAAAAAAAGTTTCAATCTATATTTTATGGGAAATGCTATTTAAAAGTACAATTGACCCTTAAACAACTCAGCGGCTGGGACACCGAACGCCTGTGCAGTAAAAATTGACCTATAACTTTTGATTACCCAAAAACTTAACTACCAATAGCCCACTGTTGATTGGAAACCTTACAGATAACATAGTCAATTAACATACATTTTGTTTGTTATATGTATTATATACTATATCCTTACAATAAAGTAAGCTAGAGAAAAGAAAATGTTATTGAGAAAATTAAAAGGAAGAGAACATACATTTACTAATCATGAAGCGTAAGTGGGTCTTTATAAAAGTCTTCATCCTCCTATCTTCAAGTTGAGTAGGCTGAGGAGGGGGAGGAAGAGGAGGGGTTGTCTTGCTGTCTCAGAGGCGGTAGAGATGGAAGAAATCCACATGTAAACAGACCCTCACAGTTTAAACCCAAGTTGTTGAAGGGTCAACTGTATTATTTCTACCCTCATTCCATTCTCATATGACCTAGCTAAATATTTTATATTCAATAAATATTTGCAGAATTAATAACTGAGCAATATCTTCATAATACTTTAGGTATTTCCAAGAGAAGTATATAGTAAAACTCTGATGCCTTTTTCAGTATCTTGTTTAGGAGAGGTATTTTCAAACATAATTTATGATTAGGTTTATTAGGTGTGAATTAGGTTTATCTTCATTTTATGATGTGATTAAGCTGGATAATGTTAAGGAAAATATATGAACCAAAAAATATGATTTAATGTCAGTAGAAAAGGCTATCAGATTAACTTCATTCCAATTTTGTTTCTGACTGTGAAAATATGTACAGATGGAAGTAAAGCTACAGAGTAATATTCATAAAGATAAATAATAAAATTCTCAGTACTTCAAAAAAATGTTCTCCTTAAATTTTGTTATATTGCTTAATCATTTACAAAGTTTACAGTATATGTTGTTTTATCTATCCAATCTTTTTAGAAGACTTTTTATGATTATACATTCAGAATGGCAGAGTAAGTAGTATGGAATTTTGAAAAACAGTCCAAACGTAGTTTTTTAATTTTTAGAATTGGATAATAGCCATTTCTTCATTTTTACAATCTCTTGTAATATAATAAACTAAAATGCAAATTTTAAAACCTTGGCTTTATGGTCTTTTAATATATTGAAGTTTAACTAGTTTAAAAGCAACTCTATAAACTCATACTTCTCATAAATTAGTACAAATCTGTTCATTAAGATGTGATAATCTTCAAAGAAAATTCTGCTTTGGTATAATTTCTAAGTTGCTCTCATTTTAATATATAATCTTTGTTTAAAAAAGATTAACAGCAGTGTGCTGTCCTGTCTGAAAACTTAAGAAAACATACGGCCAGATAACTGCAAGGAGAAATAAACACAAAAACCATAAATCTCATGAAGGCTTTGCATTTTCACTTTTCTTTATAGTTATTCTAAGCTAGAGTAAGTGTTTATTTGAACATGGCTTTTCAGAATCAAAAGGTTACAGTTTACCTCAACCAGAAAGACGCAAGAAGACAGATTTCCAAGGTCTACAGAGTGACTGGATAACCTCATAAAGTTTTCATTTCATCCTTGTATTTGCTATTTTAAAGGCTAGGCTACAAACATAGGAACTCACACAATCAAAGTCTCACCTCAAAGCTGAAGTCTCAAAGACACTGGTAGTATCCTTTTAGTACAACTCAGGCTACCCTTAATAAATTTTACCTTAGTTTTAACTTATTCATCAGGAATACTGGAACTGACCAAAGGCCACTTGGTAAACAGCATTTCTAATCATGCACAAAAAAAGAAAAAAATGACAAGAGGGAAAACATTCTTTCATAATGGTTGGAGAGATGGCGATGGCCATAATTCCTGCTGGGATTAGTTCTACACTCATTTTGGTGTCCAAGCACTGACTTCTACATGTTCACACTTTCTTCAGTGTGTCAGAAAGGTTTTTAACAGGATAGATTAACATTTGAATCCCAGTTTTTCTACTTCCAGCTACAATGGCTGATATGGTTTGGCTGTGTTTGCACCCAAATCTCATCTTGAATTGTAGCTCCCACAATTCCCACATGTTGTGAGAGGAACCTGGTGGGAGGTAATTGAATCATGGCAGCAGGTCTTTCCCAGGCTATTCTCATGATAGTGAATAAGTTTCACAAGATCTGATGGTTTTATAAAGGGGAGTTTCCTTGAACAACTCTCTTCTCTTGTCTGCCGCCATGTGAGACATGCCTTTCACCTTCTATCATAATTGTGAGGCCTCCCCAGTCATGTGGAACTGTGAGTCCATTAAATCTCTTTCTTTTATAAGTTGCTGAGTCTCAGGTACATCTTTATCAGTAGCATGAAAATGGACTAACACAGTGGCCTTCAGTAAGTTTATTCCTCTGAGTCCCATTTTGCAAAACAGAGATAATAAAATTGACTTGGCATAACTTTGAGAGTTAAATGAGATAAGTGTCTAGAATAGTATTGTTCAAGACATTTAATGAGAACTTCTGCCCTCCTCTTTAGCTCCTTTCTTGAAACAAGTGTTGTTGTTCTTTACCAAAGCAAATTCTATACTCTTCTTTCTCTCCTGAGACCTATTATTCCTTTTCTGTCTTACATCTTTAATCTGAATCTCTCCAATGCCTCCTTCTCAGTTTATAAATTTACTTACAACTCCATCATCCCTAAAAATATCAAACATTTCTAAAGCTTTACTCTTGCTTTGTCATCTGATTGAGCAGCTTTTCTACATTTAGCCCTCCTTTCACCATCGACCTTTTGAAAACCTTCCCCTGCTCTTTCCTTTCCCAACTCATTGACATGAAACTCTAGCAGCCTCCCAACAGATAATGACAGGGATGGCTTCCTCTCTAGGATGTCTCACCATTGACCACACCTCAATTTTCTTGTTTTTGCTTATTTTTTACTTACTTGTTTATTGTTAAATACCCATCTCCCTTAGCTTCCCCATTATAAGGCTTTCCTAACCTAATTCTTTCTTTCTACTGTTTGATAACTTCAGCTCCTTTAGATGGCTGTATTCTCTTCAACCCCCTTTGAAAATTAGTGTTTTTTCTAATTTATTCATTACCTAGGTAGATGCCTAGAACCTGGGCATGATGGAAGATAGTAAGATATGACCCCTGTCTTCAAAGACCTTGTATTGTTTTAAGAAAGAGAACATCAAGACACCAGAAAATAATGAAGAGCAAGAAAAGCCAGGAATAAATAGTCCATAATCAACTGCTAAGTGAAACAGATTAGGCCCTAAGAGAAACAGGAATTCAGAAAAAATGGTGATCACTGTGGGTAAGAATTGTAGAAGGTTTTATAAGGAAGCAAATAATTATAGTACCAGTATTTTTATTTTTTGTTTGCCAGTTAATCCGGAAAAGAAGGGTGTCCTCTTTTGTACTGTGAAACTGGCCTCCTTATCCCTGACTCTTGTTAAAAAAAAGCCAAAATAACATTCCATCCACAAATAAAATAACAACATTAATATTTTTCTTTTTTCTGTGTTCTTTTCTTTCTCCTCCCGTTACCTCTCCGAGTCATCTAAAGAATGCATTACAACTATGCACGAAGTCCACTTGATCTTTGGTCCTGAGTACATGGGAAGATTGTATTTCATCCTCCTCTAAAGTTAGGCCCAGCACAACATGTGACTTGCTTTGGTCCATTAAATGTGCACACGCACGTGTTCCTTCCTTGCAAGAGTATTTAATTGTCTGCACTTAAGTCTGCAGCCTTGTCTTCCCTTGCTTCAGTCATCATGCAGGTGCCATGAAATCAAGGCAGCTCATGAAGCTGAAGCAATACAGAAGGTTTTGCATGCAGCAAAACAAAACAAAACAAAACAAAACAAAACAATTTCATTACATAATTGAGGTTGGTCAGTCTTGACTATATGTTTTCTGATCTCTCAATATAAATACAAGAATGGAAAACATTAGGATTCTGATGACACTCTTAGTTCTTTCATTTTATTTCAGTTGTAGAGTATGTTTAAGAAAATTTCAGTGAAAAAAACCTCCAATTCACAATTCATTAATTATTTTGATGTCAATTAAAATGATTTTATTCTATGCCATCAGCTATCACAGAGTACATAAAAATCTATATTCCTAGTGCCATCACTTTGCATGTTAAAGCTAAGTGACCACCAATTCTCCAATTTTTTTTCTTAATAAACAAGATAAGCCTTAGAACTGTTGGCCAGTTTTTCAAGTCAGAAACTTGAGTCACCCTTGAATTTTTTCCCTCCTGTATCTGTAAGTAATCACAAGACCTGTTGATTCCACTATCTAAACTCAAAAACAAAAACAAACAAACAAAAGCTTTCTCTCACACCCCAGCGGGCCTCCCAGACATGCAGTCCCATGTGCACTCTGGTGACGTGGTGCCAATGGACTCTTCACACCACCTCTGCTTCCTCCACTCCAGTCTCTGTGGAACAGCCAGAACGTCCCTACCTGAAATCATTCCTTTTACATTCAAATAAAATCCTCTATGCAGAAACTCTAAATTAATTTTCAGTTTCCTTTTTCTATGTCTCCCTTTTACATTCAAATAAAATCTTCTATGCAGAAACTCTAAATTAATTTTCAGTTTCCTTTTTCTATGTCTCCCAGCTTTAAGTTCTCTACTCCAGCCATTCTGACCCCTCCCATTTCCTTCAAATTAGTGTCTCTTGATCTCCATCTCTGAATCATTGACACATATCCTGACAACTCTTACCTAAAATACCTCTCTGTTTTTATTTCTTAGTTAACTCATATGAATCCTTCCCAAATCAGCTTATATGTCACATTTCTTGATACATAGACAAAACTAAAAACGATTTGGTGATTTACTCTCCTACTCATTATTCCAGTGAGGTTCTCAGCAACTCCTATCCATATTGTTGAAACAGTTGCTTACTCTTCTCCCTGCGATCCCTCTGTCCCCTTCTATTACAGTGCCCATCATGCAGATTCTAGTTGTCTGGGCATGTAACCTTACTAGACATAATTTTCTAATTTTACCCTTTAGTTATTACTATCTTCCTTGCTTGTCTCATTTAATTGTATCCTCCAATCTTAATACAATGATTGGGTACAATAATAAAGTATATAAATAATATTTTCATTAATATACTGATTAGTCACAATAAATTTATCAAAAACCTTTTATTGGAATTGAGTGACTTATCCATGTTGTCTTAAGAGTTAAATACCGTAGTTTCTTATAATGCATAGCCAAAGTTGAAAATTCATTTGCTTAATAACTGCACCAAAGTTTAGAATTTTTTGCTAAAAATAGATTATATGTTACAATGCCAGAGTCATTTTCTTGCCTTTTCAAAGTCACTAAATCATAGTTTAGTACCATCAAGTATACTGAATTTTACTTAGCTTACTTTATAGGCAACAATTGTGAGCATAATTCAATTTCAATAGATACAAAAATCTAATAGTAAACTACCCAAAACAATGTATAATTTATATTGCTTCTTTCAACAAAAGAATCAGTAAAAAGTGTTATTTGTGAGAACTAGACAACACCGAGAAATTAAAAGAAGCAGGACAATGGAAACAAAACAGCACTAAATATAGTCAGAAAAAGAGGAAAGATAACTTTATACCTCTACAATTAACTAAATCTATATATATGTAGGGATACTTCAGCAAAAAAAATTCTTAATTAGAAAGTATACATAATCTGATTTGCAAAATAAATATATGACAACAATATATCTAAGATATATAAATAAACATTTTAAAGGCAGCATAATAGATCTTGTCCAAACACAGAGAAACATTTTGGTTATCTAAAATATTAATATTGTTGACCAAGACTGCTCAAGTAGGATCTAATGGAACTCTCTCAGTGCCTGATTTATCTAATTCAATTGTGTGTGTGTGTGTGTGTGTGTGTGTGTGTGTGTGTGTGACAGAGTCTTGTTCTATCTCCCAGGTTGGAATGCAGTGACAAAATATCAGCTCACTGCAACCTCTGCCTCCTGAGTTCAAACGGTTTTCCAGCATCAGCTTCCCAAATTGCTGGGATTACAGGTATGTGCCACCTTGCCGGCTAATTTTTCATATTTTTAGTAGAGACAGGTTTTCACCATGTTGGCCAGGCTGGTTTTGAATTCCTCACCTCAAGTGATTCATCTGGCTTGGCCTCCCAAAATGCTGGGATTACAGGCCTGAACCACCATGCGTGGCCAAATTCAAGTACGTTTCATTGTTTGCTAATTTAGCCTTTCATAAGTTCAGGTGCTATTACATTTACAAATCTGGGGATATAAATATAAATCACGTAGACATCCTTTTGGATGATCATTAATGATTTTCTCTGTTTTGGCAGAACTAATCTGGTGATTCCCAAATTGGTATGCCTCATTCCAAGAGGAATTTTCTATATAAAATAAAATAACTTTTATTTGTATCATTTCTATGTCTTTTGTAAAGCTGAGGACAACTTATTAATAGTTACATTGTAAGAATAGACATGACCATAAATACTGGCAAAATCATTATTTTTAAATTGTTTCCATTTTTAAGTTTTGTAGTAATAAAAGCGATCACATTACTAGCCATGTATTATTATCCTTGTAAAAGTTGTAAGAAACTAATAATGGGTAATTTTACATTTGCTAGCTAATGGTATGGTACAAACAAACATTTATCAAAATCAAAATGAGGTCCATGTGCATATCAACTATTGATCATAAGTATCATTAGAAATTATAGAGTCCCAAATGAACTCTTGAGGGTAAAGCTCTTAAAATAAAAAATAACTTTGTAATTGCATAGCTATTACAAACTCATTTGATATTCATTTTACTTGAAATGACTATAGTGAACATACTTTGTATTCGAACAGATGTCACAAGTACTACTACAGAAGTTCTAATATAATTCAGTCTTAGTTAAGAATGAGTAAATGAATATTTAAAATTGAATGTTACTATGAAGGAAAACAAAAAATCCCATTACAGTAAACATTAGCTCCTTAAAAAAAACAAATTAAAGATTTTTATTAAATTGTGTTCTTCCTTGTTTTGGCATATACAAAACATAATAATATAGGGAACTTGGTGTTTCAACCTCTCTTTTTCCTTATATCAGCTATTCTGTATTAGTAGGTCTGGAAGATGAAAATTGGGAATGTAAATAATGACTCAGAAAGGTAAGCTGAAATTCACTTTACAATATTTAGACTGGTATATCAAAAGGATTTAAAAATGTTATTATGCCAATTTATTTTAGCTGAAGGAGGTAATTATGTATGCCATTTTATTTCAATGGGTCAGACAAGCCCTAATATTCCCTTTAATCTTCTCCCACATGATGGACTAACATCTTAAATTCCAACATGAGAAACCTTCATGCCATAAATTAAAGACAGTGTTTCCCAATGTGTGGTTCACAGAATTACCCAAGGATGTTTGGTAAAAGCAAATATTCTGGGGCCCCAACCAAGCTCTATCAAAGCCTGGGAGTAAGGCCATTCAATCCACATTTTGGCAAGCAACGTACACATTTTGACACACACTGCTGCTTAAAACAACTGCCCCAAGGTTGGATGAGGCAACATTTAAAGCTATATATTATTCATTTCATTTGAATCAGCAAACATTTGTTAAGTACAAATCCTATGTGAATCAAAGATGTGATATATATATATATAGGATATCCAAATAGGCAAGAAGCTTATGAGAAACTAATCTTTAAAGAACAATTTATTAGGTGCAATGATAATCTACAAATGACTGGAAACCCAGTATGTGGATGTCTAGAAATACAAAGAAAATAGTATATTTACTGTTCAGATTAAAAATTTACTCTTGGTTTCAATATAGCAATTTTTCTCCTGAAAGGGGTATCTGGAGGTTAAAGAAAAATATGTTTGTCTCATTATTAGAAAATGCAACTAACATAGTGCTTAATAACAAGTTTATCCCATTTTTCCTGATGTCTTGCACATCTTGTTTTGTAAAGGAGAGTGGTAAGCGTGCGAGGCTTCATGGTGGCTGAGGGGAAGAGACAAGGAATGTCGATGAGGGGGGAAGAAGCTGAACTGAAAGATCAGGAGCACTAAAGGTAAACTATTTCCCCTCCTCCAGTCTAGTTCTCCTGATACCTCAGCTGTAAGTTGAACATATTTGGAAGCCATATTGTGTTTTTAATTACCAGAGCAAAATTCAAAAAGTGAAAGCTGACTTTGGAGTTTAATAAAAGAAAGAAAACAAAGAACATAAAGCTGAGAGTACCAAGGTTCTTCTGCTGACTAGGAATTTGCCCCCGCCTCCACCCCCACCCCAGGACTGAAGACTAATTAACAGGAATCTGTGAAAAGAGCTTCAGTAAGGAGCATCTGGTCATGAAACAGTGAAGACAAGCTGATGAGATTCATTAATGGCTCTTACTGTCCTTGGTCTTCTACATATAGTCTTTATTTGACTTTTCCTAATGCTGGAAACAGAATCCAGTTAAAACACACATACACACACAGCTATGAGAAGTGAAAGTGAACAGAAATAAAGAGTTGTGCTGGTTCTCAGCATGGTCTCTACACCGGCAATATTAGCATCACTGGGGACCCCACTGTATTCGTCTCCTCAGGCTTCCATAACAAAATACCATAGATTGGGTGGCTTCAGTGACAAATTTACTTTCTCACAGTTCTGGAGGCTGGGAAGTCCCAGATCAAGGTGCTGGCTGATTCTGTTTCTGATCGGGGCTGTCTGCCTGGTTTACTGGTGGCTGCCTTTTTGCTATGTCCTCACATGACTGAGTGAAAGACTTCTTTCTGTTTTTTCTCCTGAGGCCACCAATCCTATTGGATTAGGACCCCACCATTATGACCTCATTTAATCTTAATTACTTCCTAGAAGCTGAATCTCCAAATACAGTCACTTTGGGGATTAGGGCTTTAACAGGAATTTTGGGAGAACATAATTCATTCAGTTCATAGCACTCATTATAAATACAAATTCTCAAGTACCACCCAAGACCTACTGAATCAGAAACTTAGGGAATGGGGCCCAGCAAATCAGGTTTTATTGACTCACCAGTTATTGTAATGGCCATTAAAGCCTGAGAAGTACTGGCCCTCAGGATAAAGTCCCAACTCCACAGCACAGCATTTACTTTCCTTCCCAGCCTACTCCCACCCTTCCTTTCCAACCTTGTTTCTTAGAGGATACTCTTTCTAAAATTCTAGCACAAGGCTTTGCACATAGAAAGCACTCAGATTTTCACAATGTTGCATACTATTGTTGTAGGAGTTATTAAGAAATTATTTTAGGTAGATAGAGAGAAAAAGGTGTCCTCTCTATCAAAAACTTTGAGGAAAGTTTTTGTTTCCTTTAAAGCAGCTCCAGAAACGTTTCTTGTCTAGCAGGAAAAGTGCAGGGTCTTAGAGCCAGGCCGGCAAGCTTTGATATGCAAATACAAGCCATTAGAAACTGTGTCCACCGAAACAGGGCAATTTCTTCCCTCCTCTTGCCCTTGCTGTCACTTGTGCCTGGCAACATGGCCACCCCCACACAGCTCCACATGTGTAGAGCATCATGGCACCCTTCATTTGCATATGAAAGGCCAGGGTGGGAAGGCCAGTTTTTTGGCAGGCTATGTGGTGAATAACATGCCTGGTCACACCAATCCCCTGAGCTCTGTGCAAATCAGGTACTACCTCCTCCATCCTCCTCATATAAGCAGCCACTTTTCCAACACACACACGGTTTTCTCTCATTGGCATCCCCCCCTCTGTCTTTGTATGGGGGAGCTGTTTTCATCTTCCTTCCTTCTTTATTGCCTATTAAATTCTCCTCTCCTTAAAACCACTCCTCCATGTGTCTGTGTTGTTTTATCTAATTCGGCGCGAGATTAAGAACCCTAGTGTTCCTCCCGTCATTGGAGCTGTATTACTATTTGCTTATAACTCTTCTCTGTAAACTACTACAACACTGCTTTCAATTCATTGCTGTTTTGGGGCATCCAATAGCCCATTGGTCTCTGACATAGCACAAAGTTGCTTAACATGAATTAAAAAACATCAATACACCACTTACTACTTTATCATGTCCTTAAGTGTATCAAGCCTTGTAAGTGCTTAGTATATTACCTCATCTAATTCTCACCAACACCCTGAAGTAGGCATTATGATTTCTGTTTGACAGAAAAAGACACTGGAAACTGAGGCTTCAAAAGATCCAAAGATCCATTGTACAATGTGGTGACTACAGTTAACAGCAATGTATTTATTATATCTTGAAAATTGCCAAGTGTGGATTTTAAGGGCTTTACAAAAAGTAATGAACATATGTGGCAAGATATGTTAGATTTAGCCATTCCACACTATATATATATATATATATATGTTTCAAAACATGTTGTACACGATAGACATAGACAATTTTATTTGTCAATTAAGATAAAATGTTAAAAAGAGGTCAATTAACTCCCCCAAAGTCACATACTTGGGAAGTCGTAAGGTTGGAAATTATGAACTCATGTTTCTTTGACTAGAAGCACATGTTTATTTCCACTGTGTTTTGCTACAGACACAGAGATGCAGTTTTCTGACAACATCTCCAATTTACTGCCAAGTTTCCCAGAGCATATGAGACTTGTTGCAGTAAAGTTATTTCCAGTCTATCATTTGGAACCTCTCTATTCTCTACGTACCTGACACAGTCTTTCATACACATGTATGTGTGTTTGCATGTGTACACTCACACACACTAGCACATTGCCAGAAGTTGGCCATCATGAAAAATAAATCTGGCTCGAGTTCTTAGAGTCAAACAGATACCATGAAGTGACTACTGGAAAGAAGGAGCTCTAAATTCTATTGCTATTCTACAATCTATTTGGCTGTAGACAACTTTTAGAATGCTTTCATCTTTACCATAAAGACACCTGAAGCTCTCGAAGGGAGTTGCTTGAATGTTCACACGGAGCTCTGATAAACTTTGTCCCACAGCCACTACTGATAATTTAGCACTAGAAACATATACGCATATAAAAATTTAAAATCTACAAGTTTAAAACAATGGACTACTTTTTCTTCAAAATCATTCTTCCTTAGTTTCATTCCTCAGAAAACAAGCCAAATGATTCTATTTTAGTTATTTACAATTTCCTTACCAGTGAAGACTGGACCATAAGATAATGAACCACACCTGTTGGATTGTTTAGGTAATTCCAAGCACCAGCTGCGATAGTAATTAAAAGTAACATTCCATTCTCAGCCTACCTGGGGTGTTCAACAACCTTGACATCTTGCAGAAATAGGAGACATACTGCTCGCAGTACTCGGCGCTGTCAGTGATGGCACTTATCTGGTCCATGGAGGCACTGTAAACGAGCTGTGTCACTGAGTATTTTTCTGGGTTGTAGCCGACCACAGTCGTCTGCATCTGCAAGTCATGAGACACTATGGTCCACACTTTGTCCTCTGTGGGGAGAAAAACAAACAGGACCCTGGATCATTAGTATGCAAATACTTCTCCAAATGTCAGAAAATAATTGAGCTCCACTTAACTGGTCTTTTCACTGAGCTGGTATAGAACAGAGTTAAGGAGAGCTATCCTTAAAGCAACCCCTGCTCTTTTCTCATCCCTAAGTTCTTATGAAGACAAAATAGGAAAGTAATATTCTTATTGAAAACAAACACAAGATAGCTCCTGAAAGCAAAACAAAACAAAAATAGCTTTTGTATCTGGTTGGTGCTCTAGCACCTGCAGCATTGCAGATCAGGCTCATTATGTTCCAACTTTTTCCTGACTTTGTCATCCATCATTCCTCTGGTGGAACAGGATTTTCTCTTTCCTAGATGAACTATGCTCCCTCTCAAGCCTCTGGGTCTTCCTACATGGTGTTTTCTCTAATCAGATTATGTATCCTCATCTTGTCAACAAACGTTCTTTTCACCCTGACCTTTTAGGCAAAATTAGACATTGCATTCTCTGCTGTTGAAATGTTCTGTACATGTGGGATAAAGCGAGTGAGTAATTATCTTGGTGATTTTGACCCTGAAAATTTCAGTGCAAGAAAAGAAGCAGATATAAAATAGATAAGGTTAAATAAAAGCCCTATATACTTTTAAATTTTCCTCAGAAGCATTACTAAGAACCTAAGATAATGTTATCTAATTTTAAATGTGGCACGTCTTGCCTCTGTGCCCTGAAAACGCTCTTAAACAAAGACTAACCTCATACGGCAGACTGTCATCATTAGATACTATTTCCTCTAAGATAAAACTAGGATCCCTGGAGAAATGATGGCTTCCATGGTTGGAAATGTGCAAGATGAAAGATGAGCCAGGAACATATCCCAGTAGAACAAAAGAAGCAATTAGAGACTGAGGGCAGTTCAAAAACACCCAGGTCCAAAAAAGGGCCAACTTTAACATCAACAAGAATATTCTGCAATGGATTAAGGCATATTAAATATGGTTAAATCCTTAAGTATATTAAAGTTGTTTAAAAAAGGTTTAAATGTGGAAGATGCTAGGTAAGATCTCTGCCTTTTATCCAGTTCCAAAGTTCTTCCACATTTTTGGGTATCTTTACAGCAGCACCCCACTACCCCATACCAATTTATTGTATTAGTCCGTTCTCATGCTGCTATGAAGAAATACCCGAGACTGGATAATTTATAAATTAAAGAGTTTTAATTGACTCACAGTTTCACATGGCTGAGGAGTCCTTAGGAAACTTACAATCATGATGGACAGCACCTCTTTACAGGGCAGCAATAGAGAAAACAAGAGCAAAGCAAAGGTGGAAAAGCCCCTTATAAAACCATCAGATCTCATGAGACTAACTTACTATCACAAGAACAGGTTTAGGAAAACCACCCTCAGTATCCAATTATCTCCACCTGGTCCCTCCCATGACACGGGGTGGGGGTTATGGGAAGTACAATTCAAGATGAGATTTGGATGGGGACACAGCCAAACCATATCAGGTGGTATCTAATTGTGGTTTTGATTTACATTTCCCTGATAATTAGTGACACTGAGCATTTTTTCATATGTTTGTTGGCCATTTGTATATCTTTTTGTAATTATTATTATACTTTAAGCAACCCAAATGCACATCAATGATAGACTGGATAAAGAAAATGTGGCACATATACTCCATAGAATACTATGCAGCCATTAAAAAGGATGAGTTTTCCTGTTCTTTACAGGGACATGGATGAAGCTGGAAACCATCATTCTCAGCAAACTGACACAAGAGCAGAAAACCAAACACTGCATGTTCTCACTCCTAAGTGGGTGTTAAACAATGACAGCACATGGATGGGAACATCACACACTGGGGCCTATTGGGAGATGGGGGGATAGCATTAGGAGAAATACCTAACATAGGTGATGGGGGGGATGGAGGCAGCAAGCCACCATGGCATTTGTATATCTTTTTTTGAGAATTCTCTACTCATGCCCTTTCCTCACTTTTTGATGGGATTTTTTTTCTTGCTGATTTGCTTGAATTTCTCGTAGATTCTGGAGGATTAGTCCTTTGTCAGATACATAGTTTGCAAAGATTCTCTCCCACGGTGGGCTGTCTGTTTACTCTGCTGATTATTTCTTTTGCTGTGCAGAAGCTTACAGTTTAATTAGGTCCCATCTATTTATCTTTGTTTTTGGTGCATTTGCTTTTGGATTCTTTGTCACGAACTTTTTGCCTAAGCCAATGTTGAGAAGAACTTTTCTGATGTTATCTTCTAGAATGTTTATGGTTTCAGGACTTAGAGTTAAGTCTTTGATCAATCTTGGGTTGATTTTTTAGAGAAGTTAAGCAATGAGGATCCAGCTTCATTCTTTTACACGTGGCTTGCCAATTATCTCAGCACCGTTTGTTGAATAGGGTATCCTTTTTCTACTTAATGTTTTTGTTTGCTTTGTCAAAAATCAGTTGGCTTTAAATATTTGGCTTTATTTCTGGATTCTCTATTCTGTTCCATTGGTCTATATGACTGTTTTTATAACAGTATCATCCTGTTTTGGTCACTAAAGCCTTGTAGTATAATTTGAATTCAGGTAATGTGATGCCTCCAGATTTGTTCTTTTAGTTTAGACTTGCTTTGGTTACGCAGGCTTGTTTTTGATTTCATGTGAACTTTAGGATTGTTTTTTATAGTTCTATGAAGAATCATCATTGTACTTTGATGGAAATTGCAATTTGTAGATTGATTTTGACAGTATGGTCATTTTTACAATATTGATTCTACCCATCCATGAGCATTGGGATGTGTTTCCATTTGTTTCTGTCATTAATGATTTCTTTCAGCAGTGTTTTGTAGTTTACTTTGTAGAGATCTTTCATCTCCTTGGTTAGGTATAGTCCTAAGTATTTTATTATTATTATTATTATTATTATTATTATTATTATTTGCAGCTGTTGTAAAAGGGATTGAGTTATTGATTTCTCAGCTTCGTTATTGTTGGTGTATAGCACTGCTACTAATTTATGTACATTGGTTTTGTATCGCGAAACTTTACTAAATTAATTTATCATATCTAGGAGCTTTTTGGATGAATCTTTAGGTTTTCTAGGTATATGATCATGTCATCCGTGAACAGCGAAATTTTAATTTCCTCTTTACAAATTTTGATGCCCTTTATTTCTTTCTCTTGTCTGCTTTCTCTGGCTAGGACATCCAGTACTATGTTAAATACAAGTGGTGAGAGTGGGCATCCTTTTCTTATTACAGTTCTCAGGGGGAATGCTTTTAAGTTTTTCCCACTCAGTATAATGTTGGCTGTGGGTTTGTCATAGATGGCTTTTATTACCTTAAGGTATGTCCCTTCTATGCCAATTTTCCTGAAGGTTTTAATCAGAAAAGGATGCTGGTTTTTGTCAAATGCTTTTTCTGAGCTATTGAGATACTCACATGATTTTTGTTATTAATTCTGTTTATGTGATGCATCGTATTTATTAAGTTGTGTATGTTAAATCATTCCTGCATCCCTGGTAGAAAACCCACTGGATAAGAGTATATTATCTTTTTGATATACTGTGGATATTTGGTTAGCTATTAATTTGTTGAGGACTTTTGCGCCTATGTTCATCTGCAATATTGGTCTGTAGTTCTCCTTTTCTGTTATGTCCTTTCCTGAGTTTGGTATTAGGGTGATACTACATTCATAGAATGATTAAGGAGAATTCTCTCCTTCTCTATCTTTTGGAATAGTTTCAGTAAGACTGGTACCAATTCTTCTTTGAATGTCTGATAGGATATAGCTGTGAATCCATCTGGTTCTGGACTTTTTTGTTGGCAATTTTTATTACTGCTTCTTCAATTTCACTCCTTGTTTTTGTTCTGCTTAAAATCTTTATTTCTTCCTGATTTAATCTAAGAGGGTTGTATATTTTCAGGAATTTATCCATCTACACTAGATTTTTAGTTTGTAAAGGTGTTCATAGTAGCCTTGAATGATCTTTTATACTTCTGTGGTATTCATTACAATATCTTCTGTTTCATTTCTAATTGAGCTTATTTGGATCTTCTCTCTTTTTTTCTTCGTTAATCTTGCTAATGGTCTATCAATTCTGTTTATCTTTTCAAAGAAGCAGATTTTTTCATTTATCCTTTGTATATTTTGTTTGCATTTCATTTGGTTCTGCTCTGTTCTTTGTTATTTCTTTTCTTCTGCTGGGTTTGCATTTGGTTTGTACTTGTTTCTCTAGTTTCTTGAGGTGTGACCTTAGATTTTTTTATTTGTGCTCTTTCAGACTTTTTCATGTAGGCATTTAATGCTATGAACTTTCCTCTTAGCACCACTTTTGCTGCATCCCAGAATTTTTGATAAGTTGTATCACTATTATCATTCAGTTCAGTTTTTAAATTTCATCTTGATTTCATTGTTGACCCAATGATCATTCAGGAACAGGAACGGGCGATTTAATTTCCAGGTATTTGTACAGTTTTGAGAGTTCCTTTTGGAGTTAATTTCCAGTTTTATTCCACTGTGGCCTGAGAGAATACCTGATATATTTTTGATTTTCTTAAATTTATCAAGACTTGTTTTGTAACTTATCATATATGGTCTATCTTGGAGAACATTCTATGTGTTGAAGAAGAGAATGTATATTCTGCAGTTGTTGGGTAGAATGTTCTGGAATTATCTGTTAAGTACATTTGTTCTAGAGTTTATGTCTATTATTATTATTATTGAGACAGAGTTTCGCTCTTCTTGGCCAGGCTGGAGTGCAGTGGCACAATCTTGAATCATTGTAACCTCTGCCTTCAGGGTTCAAGTGATTCTCCTGCCTTAGCCTCCCAAGTAGCTGGGAATACCCAACTGCGCACCTGGTTAATTTTTTGTATTTTTAGTAGAGATGAGGTTTCACTATGCTGGCCAGGCTGGTCTTGAACTTCTGGCCTCAGAAGATCCACCTGCCTCAGCCTCCCAATTGCTGGGATTATAGGAGTGAGCCACAGTACCTGTGCTATAGCCATTATTTCTTTGTTGACTTTCTGTCTTGATGAACTGTCTAGTGCTGTCAGTGAAGTATTGAAGCCCCCCACTATTATTGTGCTGCTATCTGTCTCATTTCCTGGGTCTAGTAATAATTCCTTTATAAATTTGGGAGCTCCAGTGTTAGGTTAGGTATGTATATGTTTAGAATTCTGGTATTTTTCTGTTGGACTAATTCTTTTATCATTTTAGTATGTTCCTTTTTGACTTTTTTTAACTGCTATTGCTTTAAAGTCTGTTTTTGTTTTTTTTCTGATAGAAGAATAGCTACTCCTGCTTGCTTTTTATTTCCATTTGAGTAGAATATCTTTTCCCACCCCTTTGCCTTAGTTTATGTGAGTCCTCATGTGTTAGGTGAGTCTCTTGAAGATGGTAGATATTTGGTTAATGGATTTTTATCCATTCTGCCATTCTGTATCTTTTAATTGGAGGATTTAGGCCATTTACATTCAACAGTGGTAGTGAGATGTGAGGTACTGTTCTATTCACCACGTTAGTTGTTGCCTTAATACCTTATGTTTTGTTTTTTTAATTGTGTGATTGTTTTATAGGCCTGGTGACATTTATGCTTTAAAGAGGTTCTATTTTGGTGTATTTCAAGGGTTTCTTTCAGGATGTAGAACTCCTTTTAGCATTTCTTATAGTGCTGCTTAGTTGTGGCAAATTCTCTCAGCATTTGTTTGTCTAAAAAAGACTTTATTACTCCTTCATTTGTGAATCTGTTTTGCTGGATACAAAATCCTGGGCTGACGATTATTTTGTTTCAGAAGGCTAAAGATGAGACCCCAATTTCTTCTTGCTTGTAAGATTTCTATGGATAGTTCTGCTATTAACCTGATAGGTTTTCCTTTATAGGTTATCTGATGCTTTTGTTCACAGCTCTTAAGATTCTTTCCTTGGTCTTGGCTTTAGATAACCTAATGACTACGTGCCTAGGTGATGATCTTTTTGGAATGAATTTCTCAGGTGTTATCTGAGCTTCTTGTATTTGGGTGTCCAGATCTCTCGTAAGGCCAGGGAAGTTATCTTCAATTATTTCCTCAAATGTGCTTTCCAAACTTTTAATTTTCTCTTCCTCCTCAGGAAAACCAATTATACTTGGGTTTGACATTTAACATAATCCCACATTTCTTGGAGGCTTGGTTCAATTTTTTATTCTTTTTTTTTTTCCTTGTCTTTGTCTGATTGGGTTAATTTGAAAGCCTTGCCTTTGAGCTCCAAAGTTCTTTCTTTTACTTGTTCTAGTCTATTGTTGATCCTACACTGCAATTTTTTTTTAAAAAGATTGTATTTTAGGTTCTGGGGTACATGTGCAGATCATGCAGGATTGTTGCATAGGTACATACATGGCCAGGTGGTTTTCTGCCTTCATCCCCTCATCACCTATATCTGGTGTTTCTCCCCTTGTTATCCCTCCCCACCCTCCCCACCTCTACTGTTCCTCCCCTAACCCCCCCAACTAAGCACAATGTGTGATGCTCCCCTCCCTGTGTCCATGTGTCCTAATTGTTCAACACCCACCAGTGAGTGAGAATGTGTGGTGTTTGGTTTTCTGTTCTTGTGTTAGTTTGCTGAGAATGATGGTTTCCAGATTCATGCATGTCCCTATGAAGGACACGAACTCATTTTTTTTTTTTTGGCTGCATAGTATTCCATAGTGTATATGTGCCACATTTTCTTTATCCAGTCTATCGTTGATGGACATTTGGGTTGGTTCCAGGTCTTTGCTATTGTAAACAGTGCCACAACGAATATATGTGTGCATATGTCTTTATAATAGAACAATTTATAATTGTTTGGGTATATACCCAGTAATGGGATTGCTGGGTCAAATGCAATTTTTATTTCTAGGTCCTTGAGGAATCGCCATACTCTCTTCCACAATGGTTGCACTAATTTTCACTCCCACCAACAGTGTAAAAGTGTTCCTATTTCTACACATCCTCTCCAGCATCTGTTGTCTCCAGATTTTTTAATGATCGCTATTCTAACTGGTGTGAGATCGTATCTCAATGTGGTTTTGATTTGCATGTCTCTAATGACCAGTGATGAGCATTTTTTCATGTTTTTTGGCCTCACAGATGTCTTGTTTTGTAAAATATCTTCTCATATCCTTCGCTTACTTTTGAATGGGTCTTTTTTTTTTTTTTTTTTTTTTTTTTTTTTTTTT